>NC_051188.1:51206798-51511897 GCF_015220075.1 Falco rusticolus | reverse complement strand
CCAAACCATCTTCAATCTTCCCATTGACTAGAAAGCTAGATACAGATATCAGACATGGATGCTCATCTCATCTGATTGATGATTGATCTCATCATTCATGTCTGAAGTTAGACAAATTGAATTCAAACCTGATTCAATGGGCAATAAAATCATAGACTCAGAACATTTGCAGTTGGAATGACTCTCTAGAGGTCATCTAGTCCAACCCTCTGCTCAAAGCAGGGCGACCTTTGAAGTTAGAGTCAGAATTGCTGAGATTACAGTATTGATAAATACATAAGTATTCATGGGGGACCTGATTGGAACCTTCTCTAATATCCCAATTATGTATTTACAATAATAGATATCGTGGTTTATCCCCAGCAACAACTAAGAAAATCAGTGCGTTATCAACATTGTTCTCACATCAGAGCTACAACACAGCACTGTACTAGCTACTAAGGAGAAAATTAACTCTATCCCAGCTGAAACCAGGAAAATAGGTTTTAAAATTAACTGTTCTTTTCAAAGGAGATAAGTATCTTTTTCGAAAATCATGTGGAATTGTAAGCATACTACTCTGCTGTGATCCAAATACATACTGAATACAAAGAATTATTAGGAAAAGAATGGAGAACAAAACATAAAAACTGTTATGTCTCTGAATAAGTTTGAAAAGCAGGAGGAATGTTTCTTACTTAAAGGAGGAGAGAAATTAAGCTGGAATTTTTCACCTTTGCAAAGAAATTACATACTTAATATGATACAATATTATCATTAACATATAAATGATAGCAACAGTATTTTAAGCATTTCTAGATTACACCTGATTGTTACATATCAGAGTATATATATGATTTTATTTAATATTTTACTACATAAATTAGTATAAAAAGAAACAGAAGAATCTGCATTAAAAAGTAGTGTTCAGTTCTGCGTATATTACTCATGAGCAAATTCTGAGAGGTCTATACACTTTACAGCTGTGAGGGATCTCACTGTAATAATAGAGTAAATAATGCAAATAATAGTTTTATTTGCTATTGTATGTTATTGCTATTGATAGCTATTGTTATCAATGATTTTATCCACAAATTAGACTAAGAAAACATATGTAAATTCCATACTTTTCTGAAACCTGCATAATTCATGGAAAAATAAATCTAGCAGCTCTTATAATGCTAGTTATTCTTCAGAGTTAATGTGAATAGTCTTACACATAGAATATGGAAGTAGAGTACAAGAAGTGTTACTATATTAGCTTGTACTCTTGTAGGATATATCCACTACACTTTACAGTTCAGCTATATCCAGTAGTCTATTGTAGCTCAGCTTACAAAAATTATGAAGAACACAGCAATACCGATGTACTTTGCAGTATTTTAATTAAATTCCAGAATTTTTATTAGTGCTATTTAACACAAAACTCTTGTAAAACACAGCTATTAACCAACTAAATCTGAATCAACATAATGGCAGAGTAACATGAGCTCCTGAAAATATGTCATTAAATGGAAACAAAAAAGGCAGTTAACAGAGCTGCAGCAGTTGTCATTGTAGTTAGTGCAGGAAGAGCAAAAAGGGACCCAGAATCTTTACTCAAAACTGTGCACTGATGGAGCTATCACCATCTCCGACATCAAGTGGAGCAGCTATTTGTACCACAGCAGAGACCTCCACACAGACACAACTTCTTTGGTAGGGTGCTCCAATCCTAGTCTTAGGCAGCGCCTGCTGCTCTGGGATGCACTAGCAGTGCCTGGTGTCTCTTCTCAGGGCCTAAGCAGTGGCCTCCTCCATGGGAGATGCGCTCTGGTTGAGATGCTGAGTCACCAGCTGAAAGGACTGTGGGAAGAGCAAGCTGTGCACCATCAGGGAGGGTGAACAGGGTATTCACAGTCTTTAAAGAATGAGAAGCAAAAGGACAGTGAGTAGTAGGGATGGTTACTCCAGCTGCAGGCCCAGGGGGTGATCTCTGTCCCTCCTGTAAAGGGGATAGTCTGAGGTAAAAGTGGATGCACCGGTATAACACCCAGTCTGGTGACTGGTGACCCAGACAGGACTTTGGCTACTATGACCATGGGATCCACTTTGAGGAAAAAGGACTGCCTACAAGGGACAGGATCCATCTGAAAAATAGGACAAAAGGCTAAAGTAGGCACATCAGCAAAGTATTGTCATTGTCTGAAAAGAAGAAAAGATATGGAGGGGCAGCCTGAATGTAATGGTTTTGGCTGGAAGAAAGTTAAATTTCTTCATAATAGATTTTATGTGGCTATGTTTTGGATTTTGGCTGAAACCAGTGTTGATAACACATTGATGTTTTAGTTATTGCATCAAGATGGGGGCACTGCCTGATGGGGGAGATTCTTGCACTTTCCCTGTGAAAGCAGCACTGCTGGGGTCCATCTCAAATGTCTGCATACAAACACATACAACATGCGAAACAAACAGGAGAAGCCAGAAGTCTGTCCACAGCTGCAGAGCTGTGTTCTCACTGGGATTACAGGCAGGGGGCGGAATATGTTACATCACTGGAGCCTTAGTGGCTGGGTGCAGGCTCTTCAGGAAAGACAGGTCAAGAAAATAGAAGGGGTGCATGCAATGCAAAGGCATGACTGGGGTGCAAGCAGCCTTGCATTGGAACTGGGAATGAGCTGCTTGAGAGCTTGTAGCTAAAGATAAGAGGAGAGACCAGCGTGGTTGATGTTGAAGTAGGCATCTGCTACAGCTAGCCAGTACATAAAGTCTTCTTTAGACAGCTGGAAGAAGCCCTACAATCAAAGGCTCTGGTTCTCTTGGTAGACTTCACCACCCCCACATCTGCCAGTAGGGAAATAAGTCGGTGCAAACAATGATACAGGCAATTGCTGACTGTAAGATGGGTAAAAAACTGACTGGACTCACAGACTCAAAAGTAATGGTAAGTAATACCAAATCCAACTGGTGATGAACTACTAGTGGTATTTTTCAGAAATTGCTTCTGGGGTCGGTATTATTTAAAGCCTTTATTACCTATCTGGATGATGTAATAGACTGCATGCACAGTAAATCTGCAAACAATATTAAATTGAGTGGAGCACCTGATATGCTGCAGAGTAGAGCTGCAATTCAGAGGAGCCTGAATAGGCTGGAGGAATTGGCCAGTGGGAACCTCAGGAAGTTCAGAAAGTGTAAATATCAAGTTGAGCACCCAAGATAGAACAATTCCCTGCAACAGTGCAGGTTGCAGGCCAGCTGGCTGGATAGTATCTTTGCAGAAAATTATCTGGGAGTACTGGTCAACAAGTTGAACATCAGCCAGCTCTGTGCCCTTGTGGCAAAGGCCAACAGCATAGCATCCTGGGCTGCATTAAGAAGATTATTCCAGCAGGCTGAGGGAGGGGGATCTTTGCCCTCTATTCAACACTGATGAGACTGTCATTAGAGTGCTGTGTCCAGTCCTGGACAAGTGTGAAACGAATGCAGTAGACTGAGTCCAGCCAAGTAGTCAGGAGAGTTGGATTTAATTAGAAGTTTCAGAGGAAACTGTCTTGCTGTCTAAAAATACCTAATGGATGAGTGTAAAGAAGATGAGGCCAGGCTTTTCTGAGAGTTGCACTATGAAAGGACAAGAGGAAACAGACACAAATTACAATGTCTGAATATAAGAAATGTTTTGTCATTATGAGTGGGATCAAACACAAAGAGATTGCTGAGGGAGTTTGTGCAATCTCCACCCTTGGAGACTTTCAAAACTTAACAGGATGAAGAAACATAGTCAAACTGGATTTGCTTTGAACTGAAGGTTGTACTAGGTGGCCTGTAGAGTACCCTTCCAACTTACGTGGTTCTGTGATTTTATGATTCCTTGAAAGCATTTTTGTTGCATATCCCCAGTACTAAATGTAGTTATATTTTGCTCTTTACTATGTGCTTCAGTTCAATCTCACCACTGTAGTGAACTGAAACTCATCTTTTTTTTCCCTTTTCTCTCTCTCTTCCATACTTTTTTCTTTTGAAATGTGACAGAATGGGACAAAATCCTTATACGCTTTTCACCTACCTCAAAAGAACATATCCCCAGAGTGCTTCCCAAGAAACTGTCTGGAACAATTACAGAGCAGAAGTCTTCTCTAGTTAATGTATCTTATGTTATTATAGCAGGGAATAGAATCTGAAGATTTTGTTTCCGTGAAACAGAATAGAAGTCATGCTTATATAAAAGGAACAGTTAGACTTTATTCTTTCTGATCAGTTCTCTGCAAAGACTTGAACCCTCTTTAATCTCTGTCTTGTGCAGTATCCTGCTATTTATTAAAAAGCAGTATCTATATTTTTATACAAGTTTTATGGTTTTTTTTTTTTAAAAGTAATTCTAAAAGAAAATGATTTCTTAACTCATAGGTACTTCTGAATTTTTATCAGTAGCTATCTTCTTTAAGCTTTCTCATTGTAACTTTTATTCTGTGTCAAGAGTTTGACTCTTGGTAGTAAATAGATATTGAGTAAAGGGATACATAAAGTGTTAATCCAAATGCTGTGCTGTTACATTGAAGAGATGTGACATGATATGTATCATACAGACAGAAGAAAAGAAGAGATTCAGTATCACTATTATTTAATAATTGCTGGGAAAGGTTTATTCAGCTATATTTTTTTGCTAATTATACGAAGTAAACATAGTTCAAAACTTTTAGTTACAATGTAAAGTCTGAGTACATGGTCATTTATTCACTACCACTTTAGAACAGGTTTATTGATGCTCGTGACTGCCAAGACTTTGATGGAGAGGCATGCACTTCTGTTAATCTTTAAGTAAATTATTACAGTTCTGCTAGTTGTGGGCTACAATTAAAAAATCCCTTCATGCATAAATAAATGAGCTTTAATGGCCACAGGCAACCTGGAGACCGCACTTTAACAACAGAACTATGCAATTGTACTGAAAAAAAAAAAAGAGCAATAGAGAGAAAAAAAGCTTTGTAAAGCATTTACAATTTTAGTCAAATCACTCTTCAGACATTCTCAGAATTCTCTTCCATATCATAAATATTTAATCAGTTAAAAGAGAGTGAGGCCAGGTTTGAAGACCCCATCCTGTTTACAATCACTGCAGCTCTTCTGTTGTGTTTTAAGGTGTTAAATATTCAATAGAACAAGAAGTGGAAGATGGGTCTCTTGCTGGGTAAGTGCTGCCAACCTCACCCAGAATTCTTCTGGCATTCCCTTTTGCACAGTTAAGGTTTAATTAATTCAAAGATGAAGAGCTATTAACACATACAAAAAAAAAAAGAAGGAAAATACTAGCTCCAACCTTTCATGTCAATATAAGCATTTACTTGACTAGTGAAACGTGTATATTCTTCATGAAGAAGACAAATTGAGTCTATTTTGGCACCTGCTTCCATAATCAAAACTTGGGCATTTGTTCTTCTAGTAGCATACTGAGTAAAAGATGACACCACTTGTTGTTTTCTTTTACAACACAGAGTTGGTTTTTATATATAAACAACAGAACAGAGCTCTTGGCTGGGAATTCTAGATAAAATCCCAAACATAGTAAAAGTTATGGTGATGGTTTCCTAAAGCCACAGGCTTTCCCAGGTATTTTTATGCAGTAGCTTAGCTTTCTCCTCTCATTTAATACATTCTGGGTTGTGTGTGGTTTGTTTTTTTGTTGGTTTTTTTTGGGTGGGGGTGAGTTGGTTGTGGGGGTTTTTGGCTGTTTGTTAGCTTGTTTTATATAAACTATTTATAGTTGTCAAATCCTTGTACTGCCTGCAACCCCTGAATTCCTGACCTGAAATTCTTCAGTACCCAAGTCAGCAAGGTGTCTATACCACACAAATCTGAATAAGAGACATAAGCATTACAACAGTTAGAACTACAACACCTGTGAGTTACATACCCCACTTTATGAGTATATGTCACAATGCATGGCTGGGCAGAAAATAGAACCATAGAATCATAGAATGGTTGAAAGGGATCTTAAAGATCATCTAGTTCCACCCCCCCTGTCATGAACAGGGACACCTCTGACTAGAACAGGTTACTCAAAGCCCCATCTAACCTGACCTTGAACACTTCCAAGGCTGCTGCAATGGAGAGACAGGACGCTGTTTGATGCAAACAAATGTCAATTTATTGTATAGAAACACGGGTATATACACTTTCAGAAGTTGCGCGTTTTAAACAGATTGGTTCTTTTGAGCTAAGCATTGCATACTAGGCAATCCCCGATTGGTGGTTAACTACCATCAATCAACAGCAAGGTGTTACCTTTCCTTGGCACCATCCATGGTGCCATTCGTCCCCCACTCCCCTATGCTCTCTCAGCATGACTCATCATGTTAATGGTTGTGTCTATACACACTCGAGCACATTCCCCTCAGCTAACTGATTGCCACGCATGGTCCTAGTTTCCAGCCTGCTCCTGCACAAGGCATCCACAACTTCTCTGGCAAACCTGTTACAGTGCCTCACCACCCTCACTGTAAATATTTCTTCCTCATCCGCAATCTAAATCTACCCTCTTTTGGCTTTAAACCATTACCTTTTATCTTGCCACTACAGACCTTAGTAAAAAGTCTCTTCCATTTTTCTTATAAGCACCCTTTAAGTATTGAAAGGCCACAATAAGGTCTCCCTGCAGCCTTCCCTTATCCAGGCTGAACAACGCCAACCCACAGACTTCAAACTACTCACACTTCAGAGTATCATTGAAGAACTGGTAAACCTTATCTGATATCACAGTTCGCTGGCTATAACACTTTCCTAAGAAATGGGACATGAATTTCAGATTTTCTGCTTTTTGAAAGAAGCTTCAATAATAAATTATTTTCTTTTTTAAAAAAGCCAAAATCTCTGTGAATATGTTTGGTATCTGTTCAAAAACATGTATCAGAATGCCAGTGGTAAGGGGTGTTTTGCCTGACTTTTTGTTACTGGTATTTCTGCAGCAGTAGAGATAGTTATTTCCAAAGCTGAAGAAAAGTAATTTCAGGTTTCTTTATTTGGTTTTAAAAACCAACACTCTTTCTGAAATTATAGAAGATAAATATAAAACACTAGAATCAAATAAAGAAATATGCTTCTCCTATTGTTGTTGGGTTTATGTGTTTCAGCTTTTCATTCCTTTCTCAGTTTTATCAGAGATGAGTTGTTAAGCAACAGGTACAACATGTTTTTTGCTTTTTTTCAGAAATATCAATAACTTGACAAGTGATGTGTTAGTGATCTCTGGCACATTCTCTTTGATAAGGCTTGCTCTACATGGTTTCTGACTATAGACGCGTCAAAGTAAGTTAAAGTGTACCATGACTTATTCCTCAGAGACAGGCAAAAGTATGGGCAGTCTTACCCAATGCAAATATTTTTTTGCTGAAACAGTGGATGACAATACTTTTCAGGTTTTCCCAAGGGTTCTCAGTAGTTTTTCAAGGCACTATTTTGGAAAAGAATTAGTTTTCCCCAAATAATCCAGATCTTTATCCAGGACAATAGCTCCTTCAAGGTCATATTCAATGTCTTTGTAAAAAACAGTGCTCTGCACTGCTCCAGTGAATGAGACTCGGTATTTAGATTCAGCTTTTGAGCACAGTGTCATTTTGACTGCAATTATTTAAAATAAAATAAAATACCCCAAAACCAAAAAATACCCAAACAACAAAACCAAAGAAACAAAACAAAACAATAACAACAACAAAAAAACAAAGAAAGCCCCAATAAATGGTAAAGGACTAGATTGTGATTTGACCTACATAAGCAATTAACCAAAAATAAAGCACCATTTCAATACATTGCATTAACTATTGACATTTCTGATTGGGTTGTGGTAAGCAAGGTAGCATCTGGTGTGCACACAAATATTGTACACTATAATCAGCCCATAGCTCTTATCTGTGGCTGAGGGTAGGAGGAGTAACAAAGTCTTCAACTCTGGGTCTCTGCCATTCACCATTCCATATTGCGTGTCTCCATCTTGTGACATCTGGCCTGAAGAGAGACATTAACTAAATTAAATTACCTATGTTAGTGTAAAGTAACTGAATAAAATTCTACAAGTTTTATACAGAAGGTCAGATTAAATTATATATTTTTTTATCATTCGGTCTTTATGCTTTCAGAAATGCATGGTAGAAATGCATTCTTTCACACTATCAGAAAGGTGTAGGTATGTTTTTGTGCTTTTAGTCTTCTTTTAAGCAGCTAATAATCATAACAAGTTCCAAATGGTACCTTTACTTCTGTACATTCAGGCTATTAGCTGATGGAATCATAGAACGGTTCGGGTTGGAAGGGACCTATGAAGTTTATGCAGTCCAACCCCCCTGCCATGGGCAAGGACATCTTCCACTATATCAGGTTGCTCAAACACCCATTCAGCCTGATCTCAAGCACTTCCAGGGATGGGGCATCCACAACTTCGCTGGGAAACCTCTTACAATGTCTCACCATTCTTCATCATGCCCAATCTAAATTTACCATCTTTTAGTTTTAAACCATTACCTCTTATCTTGTCACTACAGACCTTGGTAAAAAAATCTTTTCCATCTTTCTTAAAAGCACCTTTTAAGTATTGAAAGACCACAATAAGGTCTCCCTGGAGCCTTCTCTTCTCCAGGCTGAATAACACCATTTTTGTTGGTCTTTGCTCATAGGAGAAGTGTTCCAGTCCTCTGACTATTTTTGTGACCATCCTCTGGATGTTCTAAGAGTTTGAGGTCTTACTTTAGCTGGGGGCCCCAGAACTGGAGACAGTACTCCAGGTGAGATATTACAAGAGCTGAGCAGAGGCAGAGAATCACCTCCCTTGACCTGCTGGCCACACTTCTTTTGATGCAGACCCAGAATACGATTGGCTTCTTTGGTTGCAAGCATATATTGCTAGCTAATGTCCATAATGCTCACTGGAAATCTGGATTTGTGTTTTCCTTGGGTAGTAGAAAAAAGTGTATTACAGTTCTGAGTGTAATGACATTTTCTTAAAAGAGTATTTTGGATGTGAGAAGTTTCTGCTTGGTCATTCAGCCAATGCCTCTGCATTACAGGAGGAAACATTTTATTATTTCTAAACCAGGGCTCACACAGTAGTGTAAGTTTGCTTTGAAACTTTCACTGAGATTGATTGTATGCCTGCCCTTGGCAATCTTTTCCAGCATTAATCTACTATCACTGAAGGATTTCCTGTCCCACCTTACTATCCCCTTGTCAAAGTTGATTTTCCAGGCTGAAGCTTCAGACAAGTATTCCTTATTTTCAACTCACTCTCTCATCAAAATGAAAATATTGCTTATCTAGTCCCCGAATGACATTCACTAATAAAAACAAGTGCATTAACTTGCTTTCCTTTCTCATAGCTGTAGTTTGTTTTGTTTCGGGTTGGTTTTTTTGTTTTGTTTTGGTTTGGTTTGGTTTGGTTTGGTTTGGTTTGTTTTGGTTTGGTTTGGGTTGGGTTGGGTTGGGTTGGGTTGGGTTGGGTTGGGTTGGTTTTAAATGACAAATTTTTGTTGTCTTAGAAAGAAGAAACCAACTATCAAACTCTGCCCTTGTAAGCACCTAATTCATGTTGATGGGGATATTCCCAAATAGGTTACTCAGGGGAGAAATTCAGATAACTGATAAAAGTTTTCAAAAAAGAACATTGTTCTTTGCAAGAGCCAGAACTAAACTTAGCATTATAATGGCATTTTATGGAAATTAAGAATGATACATTAGAAATATTACCTACTCTAAAACAGAGTACTTCTTCCCAAAACACTATTTTTAGCAGCAAAGTGATTCCCTTCTGCTTTCTTTCCCACTCCCTGTCATCTCAGTTCTTTGTAATAACAGCCTTGTTCATTTAGTTTAAGAAAAAATTAAATGTTGCCTTATAACTGAAACATTCTACAATTGAAAGTACTTTGTCTGCATGAGATGTTGTTATCATCTATAAAGCATATTTATTTTCTGTGGATTAAAGCAAAGCTCTTTCTATCACTAGTACAAAGGTTGTCTTTTGAGTAATTGGCTTCAGTTGTACTATTTCATCATTATCCAGATTTTATGCCTATGTTCTTTTCTGTTTCATCAGTCCCTAAATGTCAAAACTCAAATTGGTTTCTGTCTTTACTGCTTTCAGACAAGATAGCTCCATTTAATCACGGGTCCCGAGAAGAAGGGATGTTTCTAGAACAGAAAGACAAATAAAAAGGTAGGGGTGAGGAGGGGTAGAGGGGTGGGGAGGATGGAGAGGGGGAAAGTGGGGGAGTGAGGAACAACTAAAAGGTATATATCATTCCAGGTAGAAGCTACAGGACCTTACTATTCAGGCAGAACAGTTGACAAGATCTTACTTTTCCATCTCTTTCCACAGTGCTTTTCTTTATGACCTCAGGATATGCTATCACATTAATGAAACACAGGTGATGTGCAAATTTCCATGCAGCAGGTACTCTGGCTTTCCTAAATTTTTCTAAATTTAATATTTTTGAAAGTAAAGGGGATACTTGCTTGATTTTTCAGAAAATAAGAATGACTGCAGGAAATGAGCATTTGGAACTTTATAGCTTCATATTATTTGCACCCCATGAATCTAAGCAGATTTTCTGTGATTATCACTGTTAGCTAGAACATATCATTATCTTTCCTATTGTGATGACTCTTTGCATTGTAAGGGAATAAGAAAACTTTCTTTTTTATAGTTCTGTTTCAATATAAAATATTACAGATATCAGCAGAATGACAAATGTTAAACTATAAAAATACTACATAGTTTTTGGAAGTGATGTGTGATGATTTATATAAAGACTGCTTATGAAAGCTCATAAAAAACTGAAGGTATAAGGCAGAAACACTCTGAGACTAAATCAGTGTTACACAGAATATATGTTAATAAATTAATTCAGATCAGTTGCCATATTTGAGATATGAATCTCCTGAGCCTTCTAGTTTCTCTAATGTTTGCTTCAGAAATCTTGCCATGTGTAAAATTAAGAAGTGCAGGCAACTGATAGGAACAGAAATTATAAGGAATCAGAGAAAAAAACAGAACCATTTAGCTTCATCTACGAACTATTGTCTTTATGGGAAAAAGACAAAAAGAGGATTTTCTTCTCCCTAGTCTCTCTATTTCTCACATCCTTTCTCAATTTAAAATTTCAAACAAAATTAGATGTTTTCAAAAAAAAATTACATTTTCTTCAAAGATATATTTTTAGAATTACAGTAGAAACTTAAGCCTTTTTTTTTTGTCACTATTTTTTTCAGTGTAAATTGGCAGTCAGTTGAACTGTTCAAGGATGTAAGCTGTTAAAACACACCTATAAATTATTTCTTTTATGTTTTGAGAAAATATGAATAGAATTCCTGTTAAGAGTTTAAATTGGCAAGAATTCTAGAAATTTTTACAAGATTGAATAATAGAGAGAAATTATGAAGACTTTATGTTCTAGACTTATGAAATATAGCAGGAACTTTTAGTTATTTCTAAAAAATGCTTAAATCTGTAGTGATATTTCCAAACTTGCTTGACTTTCCCAGATGTAAAGTATTTTATATGAGTATGAACTATTGTTGTTTGTAGAGAATTTGTCAAAAGTTGTGAATTTTCAGGCGTGCAGCCATTCTCCTTATTTTTCTTTTTGTAATTGCTGATTATGTCACTCTTTCATGGAGAAGTCTTACAGGTCTACTGAATCACAAGTACTGAGCTTAGTAGAGATACGATCATATGATCACTGCCATGTAATAGAGAATGCACTTTAAAAGCATGCAGTAAATGCCCAGCACCATTGTTCACACATTTCTCCTGTAAACCATTGAAATCTGTAGGAACAATCATAATATACGATGAGATTTCTAGGCCTTGCTGACCTGAGGAAATTTGCAGTCGTTGGGAGGAGAATAAGGATTGCTAAAGGATGAAGGAACATAAAGAAGTTCTCAAGCATCTGTACTATGTCAGGGACAGACAAGAAATAGCTGCTGGTTCTCTTTTTTAAAGCCTGTGATCATAAGCACTATAGTAAGAAGGGATGGACTGAAAAGAAGATAGAGTTTACACCTGAATGATGAAAAGTATACATATATCTTAAGCAGCTAAGCAATCACTGTCAATACTGCTAGAGCTAGTGTCTTCACAGTCCAGTTGTGGGAATGCAGGATTTACATTTGGCTTCTGAAGCAAGCTTTCTTTTGCACCAGAATGAAATAAAATTGTAGTTCTCATCTGCAGAATTATTTGTATGTGTTCTCCATGGTTCCTTAAAACAGAAAATTAGCCGCAATATGTAGCTATTAATACAAGTGTGGGATACAGGTATCAAATAAATTCAAACACAAAGTAAACTCTTATTCAGCAGTCGTATTCCTGAGGCTAAATGGGACCTTTTGTTGGTGCAACAGCACCAAAAATGGTTTGGAATGTAATTTTGGATGGTAATAATAGTGATATGGATCATGTCTTTCTAAGTTACAAGTGTTTTCTATATACTGAGTTCCCACACTGTGGTCACAGTGGTGGCTCTGATAGATTCCTGTTTTACTAGTTCATCTAGCTGTTACAACAATGATAATATAATTAATGTATACAAGAAGGACCCTATTTTATGAAATTCACAGATTCAAGGTTTATCTATTTTGTGATATGCTTCTCCAGAACCGAGAAAGTGGATTTCTCAAGAACCTCTCAATTCAACTTTTAAAGTATGTGATTTCAATAATTAGCTGATTTCTACCAGCTGGGGGACAGCCACAATGATTCCTCATATTTGTCCTTTGATATAAGTCCATTCCTCTTTGTTGAAATTTTAGTGTAAAAATTCCTTGATATTTTTAATATTGTAATACTTTTTAGTACTTCTAAAACTTCTTATGAATCAAATCAAGCATTTTTTTAGTATTCAAAGTTCATTTTTGCAGATATGATTCAATTAAACAGCAAATACAATTATTCTGTATTTCAGAAGCAATATTCTGTATTTCAGAAGCAAAATCATTATTTTTCTACTTTATATAGAATTACAAGTCAAAGAACAATAATTAACAAAAAATAGACATGCAAAATGTATTTATAAACCAGGATGGAGGCAAGTACAATTTGTTTTATAAGCCTTTTATAAATAGTAGTGGAATGGTTTTGATAAACTTCCATATTATGAGCTTGGGAATAATACATAGTGTAATGAGAAGCAAACAGTGCAAGAAAGGTTCTGCCTTCTCAGTGGTGACCATTCATGATTCAATCATTATGCAAAGCATGTAACAGATGAGGAAACAAATAAACAAACAAAAAATCAGACACAAAACCTATCAGAATCAACTCCTTGCATGTGACTCTTCATAATAAATGAGTCACGGCACCCTGAATATGTTGACTGAGAATCAACTAAATGTATTAAAATAAAAGGTACAGCCTTCTATGCAGAACAAATATAATTCAGAACATTTTGATTTGGAATTAAAGAAAAAAAATTAAAAAATACTTTTATTTACACAGGCAGTATTTTATACATTAAAGAAGCACACAGCATTAAACCTAGTCTCCATAACTGTATTCAAACTTATTTAAAGATATAGCACCTCAAAATGTGTCATTTAAAAAACGCTATTTGTGTTTACACCAAAGACAGTTAGCAATATTTAGGGTAAAGTGCTTGGACAATGAAGACATATATAGATTTTACTTCATATGATAAGTATTTTATCAAATAGTCAAATATATACCCAACTGAACATTGCTTCACTGAAATCAGAAAATTGGTTCTGGTTCAGAAAGAAAGGTATGTGGGAGAATGGAATTGACGAGGTCAGTTTTGGGTCACCCTCTTCCTCAGACCTTTGACTTTCTGAAGAATTTTAGGTATCTCTATAAAGTCACCCTGCTTACTCAAATTAGGCTTTCTCATCTTCTGCTAAACATATAGGAAATATTAATTAACAGATTGTTTAAGCAGTGAACTGTTATATAAATGGTGGATACCGGTACCTTGTGCTTGTAAATAAATACTAAATGAGTGATCAATATCCATATGTTAAGGGCTTATGGATATGTGTTTGTAAGAAATGTTTGTCACATACAGAATATTTCTGCTAAAATAAAGGTATGTACAGAAGCTGAGTTCTGAGAGGCTAGACAGAAATTACTCGGATTTAGGAGGCCTGGGTGAAAAAAATCTCGATTATGAAGGACTTATGCGAGTTGGGCTTCCTTCAGTTATGTGGCCAAAGACTCTAACATATGTAATTTTCTCAAGGTTATGGCATTTGAACACTAAGCTCCTTTTGTTTTTTATTGAGACTTAACAACAATCTAAGCCTTTTCCTTCATCTTCCCTTTTTAGCAAACCTCACTTTAATATCCTCTTCCCTTTCTTTTTACCTCTTATAGCATAACCCCTGAAATCTGTATCAGTATTGACTAGCTTTCTGTTTACATTAAAGTGGGTAGATTGAAGATGTGAAATATTTCAGAAAGAGGTAAAAGCTGGTATAAGACTGTGATGTTTCAGGCTACTGACAATGAAGAGTGACTATGCAGTATGAATAATAATTCAAGGAGAAATTTTAATACAGTAAAACTGTTTTTTTAAATATCTTAAACATATTGGTTGCCTCAGGAAGCTGTACCTCATCTAATCTTCAGTATCATTCCTAACACCCTAAAATATTCCATGAACCACAGGGAAGGTGACAGTAACAAGCAGCCTAAGGAGATGTAAATCACTTTCCTTTCCTTGGTATTGCCACCATGATTATTCTGTTTCTTCAAGTTCTTACAAAATGTTACCTACATTCCAACAGAAAGTTGTCTACTTATTTTAATAGTTTGTGGATCACACTACACTCCTTCAGTTGCCACAGTAGGCAAATACCTAGAGAACACTGCAAAATTAGCATCCAGAGATGGTTTTATTTGTTTCTTTCTTTCTTTCTTTTGGTATTTGTTTCCCTATTAAATTACCATAGAGTTAACATTGTTTATTGCTTTTCATAACTACTTCCAAAAGAAATACTGCTTCTGTAAATATTCTAATAACAAATGCTATTCGCTATTCTGCTTTCCATGTCAGAACATAGAAAGAACTTCCAGCTTATGGCTTTTTCAGAGCAATACTGCAAAAGCAGTATTTGCAAGAAAATAGAAGGGCTCAGATATGTGTTTTGGCATGCAAAGTTCTTTGTTTACATTTTTATGTAGTTCGCTTCTGACTTCAGCTGACTTGATAAAATGCGTGAAGACTGATCAAACATCATTCTCTGAGGTGTATGAACACTTACATTACTAGTCTGAAGGACACTGACCTGAGTGTCATGGCACAACTATCATTTCAATCAAGGAGTCATTCCAAATTAAAGATAGTTCTTTTATTAACTTTTAAGCTAAAAACTTGTCCAATGAAAGAGAGGATTAATGTGTTTGCCTTGAGGAACGTATTTCCTTAATATAGTTTGCATATTTGCTTTCTTCTTTCCTTAAAAAGTCTGTAGGCACACCTTGTGGATTTGAATCTGTTTTATCTGAACTGTTTGTTAATGGAACAAATTACAATGTAATTCTTCCAGTAGACTCATGGAGAAAGAAGCTAAGTTCTTATAAAAAGAGGAAATGATGGCTACACAGTTGGTTTTCTGTCATATGTTTTCGTAAAACTGTGTAACACATGAAAGCTGAAAGCTTAGAAAAAAGGGATGTTGAAATCTAAATGTAGAATTCAGTTTGAGAAAGTGAAAACTGTTGTTTCAGGCTAACAATAAGACAAACACAACCTTGAAATGAGTTTACTAAGCCATCGGATTTATACTGTGTGATGAATGACATGAATCTGACCTGTAGTTTAGGGTTGTCAGGGAACATCAGGATATTGAGAGACTGAGGATTTTAATAGAGTCTTCATTTCCCCATGGATAACTAAGCTTCAGAAAATATTTCTGGTTTTTTGTTCCAGTATTTTTTGCAGTTGATTGATGAGTTTCAAACACTGATCTCTACTGTTTCTCTCTGACTGTCCCCAGTTGGAGGCAGAAGACATGAGAAGAAAACTACCTACCTTGGGACAGGTAAATCACAGAAAAGATATGATAGAATTGGCAACATTTAGATAAGAATCTGGAATCCATCTCCAGCTTCATTATTTTCTAAGGGTTGATAGGACACAGAAGTCACATAATAATAAGAAAACATTTATGTATATATACTGTATATAAATATACACACACACACTAAACCTCAGAGCTAACTGAATGATGAAACAGTAAAAATAGCAGCCTGGAACTTATCAATATAGATTTCAGGTACCTGTAGTGGTGGCTAGACCTGCTTTTAAGTTAGTATTTCCTCTGAATAATGTGTTGGTAATGTTTATTTTTCTTTTTACATAGTTCTTCCCAATGAATATCCAGGGACATACCTATGAACTTGTATAATAAACATTTTCAACTACTTTTTATTATTGTATACTTAGTGAAACTAAGAAATATTAGAACAGTTGCCTTCCAGAGCATGAAAATGTTATAGGGCAAAACCTTTCACATTAGGTTGAGATGAAACTTTACTGCAAAGAGCAACATACATCACTCCATTGTGTGATGTACACTTTTATGGTTATTAAACAAATGGTGACTACATGCTAGCACATATTTCTGATGAAAAAGAGGTGTTTTCTGATGAAAAAGAGGTGTTTTCTGATCAACCAGGTTAAAGTGTGAAAACTAACACACTATAAAAACCTAGCGAAAACAGAACACTTAGAAATAGATTCATTTCACTGGCTGGCAGCTCATCTTCCAAAGATGAGACTGGAAACTATAATTTAATGCACCGTTGAATACTGAAACCCCAAACTCACAGAATCCCTGCTCTATCTGGTATTTGATTATTTGTCTTCCTCCTCCCAGTTATTTTCTTCTGTGTTCCAAAAGCTTCAAGACAGAAATCCTTCTCTTTTTCTTAGATTGTATATCTCCTCTCTCTCAACTCTCTCTCCCTGCCCCTCCGATTTTCTGTCTCTTTCTCCCCCCTCACTTCCAATTAAAATACCTCTTTCTCATAGACAACTACCACTTCTTTCAAAAAAATCCTAATTTATGCATATGAAAATAAACTGATAAATTATTCTCTAATTTACATTTAGACTAAAATAAAGAGTTGCACACCCAAATCTTGGCAAGTTATTCCTGATTATAATTGTTTGTCCAGTAAAAGATACTGTTTTTATCCACAGCCTTGTCTGTCTTCTAAAGTTAGACCAAGGTAGTTTAAATGGACTATCAGAATAATTTCCTTTAGGTCCAGTAGGGTTTTCAAGTGTAAATACTGGTAAGAAGGTATGTGTCCATTTCCGTATGCAAAATGATCTAATTAGAGCATTGTCTAACCAAGTCTCAGAGAATGTGCAAAAGTATAATAGTAACAGTGAAATTAAGATTTATGGCAACTGGCTTATATAGGTATTAAACAAAACATACTGATTCTTGCCATTTTCAAAGAAAACAAACTTGCTAACTGTAAAGGTAAGTTTTCCCTTGGAATCTTTTGGACACTGATAAAAAGCACCACAGAGATTTTCCTATTACTGATTTTTGCAGGTATCAATATACATCCAACATTTAAAAACAAACTATTGCAAACTGATATTTGATTTAAGCTACTGACAAAATCCATTTATTATATCATAAGGTTAATCACAGAGGTTTCCTCAGTACTATTTCTAATTTACTATGAATACTTCAAGCTTAATAATACTTATTTTTTTTGGTCAAGAAGATAGATGACATAAATTCAAGAACTTTCAACTCTAGTATTGGGCCATTAGTTAACAGATGTAAAGCACTTAGAAAAAGTCAAGCATCACACATGTACCATGCAGTAAAAATCTTGTAATTTCAATGGTAGTTCTTCTGACTGAACTATTCATAAATTCCTTACAAGCTTTCCCCTTCATCTACTTTCATACTCGTTCCTCAGTTCCCAAACTTACATGGAATACTTTAGCTGTCTGGTTGTTTTGAAGGCAAGGGTGATTTAAGAGAGAAAACAGATGTTAAATATCATCAGGGCAGAAACTATATGCAAACAGGTGCTCTGAAAACTTTATAAGAAAGCTTATGATCTCACCCTCTACTCCAGTCTTGTGAGACCACACCTGGAGTACTGTGTTAATCTCTGGGGCCCCCAACATAAGAAGGACATGGACATATTGGAGTGAGTCCAGAGGAGGGCCATGAAGATGATCAGAGGGCTGGAGCACCTCTCCTGTGAAGACAGGCTGAGAGAGTTGGGAT
The DNA here is from genome assembly GCF_015220075.1 of Falco rusticolus. NCBI lineage: Eukaryota > Metazoa > Chordata > Aves > Falconiformes > Falconidae > Falco > Falco rusticolus. The sequence continues at coordinate 51,493,672 of NC_051188.1, read as the reverse complement.
TGTTCAGCCTGGAGAAGAGAAGGCTCCAGGGAAACCTTATAGCAGCCTTCCAGTACCTAAAGGGGCCTACAAGAAAGCTGGAGAGGAACTTTTACAAGAGCATGTAGTGATAGGACAAGAGGTAATGGTTTTAAACCAAAAGAGAGTAGATTAGGATTAGATATTAAGAAGAAATATGAGGGTGGTGAGGCTCTTGAACAGGTTGCCCAGAGAAGCTGTGGGTACCTCAACCCTGGGACTATTGAAGGCCAGGTTGGATGGAGTTGTGGGCAACCTGTTCTAGTGGAAGGTGTCCTTGCCCATGGTAGGGGGGGTTAAACTAGATGATCTTTAAGGACCCTTTCAACACAAACCATTCTATGATTCTATATCTGCTTTTCTTGATATTTACTACCAATGTTGTCAAGAATAATAGAAAGGGAGAAAAATCAATGTAAGCTTTTACTTAGATGAAGAAAGACATTTCTTGGGACATGGCAAGAACTGTGTTTTTGTTCAGCGTGAGCTTGTGTGTATAATCACTTGCAAAATGGACCAGAGTGGACAGCAATTTGCAAAACCATACAGGCATCCCATATAACCTCCAGCCATCTCCATCTACTCTTAAATTGATATCATTCACATGGCAGATTAAGTCAACCATAGGGTTCTTGAAAAGCCCAATGCTGTTTGCTACATAAACAGACCACTTCTTTAAGGCCCAGTAGTTATGCAGTGGCATATCATTATCAATCATCCAATCAGATGCAGTTCGGTCAGAGAATTTATAGTTTCAAAAACTTTTTTGCTCCTGCTTTTTGGAACAATTTATTACTTAGTATACTGGATTTTGTGAAAACATTTTTGAGTGCTTAAAGCTTCTTAAGTATTGAACAATGAACCTATGAACATACTTCTGGGTTCATTCAGTTCATTCAGAAGCCCAGGCAGTGATAAATTAAGTGATGATTAGCGAGGTAATTTTTTTTCAGTTAATCCACTGTACTTTCTGGATCATCTTTACAATTATTAATACAGAGAGTAAACATTATCAAAACAAAGAGAAATAGAAAATACAGGTGATAAATCAGTTTCTCTTCTGTTTCCTTTATAAAGTCCTAGAAATGTGTCTATTTTCCAAATAAACATGGTTGTTATTTCAATTGCTATGTAGTACTGATACGTATTTGACTGTTTATGAACCAAACCAGTGCTGAAAGAAACGTAAATTTTTTTCAGTATTCTCTAAGAATCTAAACAACAGCATTTTACAAATTATAGGGAATCCAAAGATAAGATTTAAAGTTTTTACAGTAGAATTCCTGATTTTGTTTAGATTTACTTTTCTTCAAAACAGAAACACAAAATATCCAATTCAATCTTTAATGTAAGATACACTTACTGGAATGGAAGGAGTAGGAGAAAGAATATCTGATGCTCCAGATAAAGTTTGAATCTTACAGTTTTAGTGAAATTGAAAAACAAAACCTTAAATAGATACTCTATTAATGATTGTCTAGCCTCTAGCTTTAAGTAAGTCTGTTCATGATCCCATGAACTCATTCATTCACCTTGGTAATTAAAACAAACTACGTCTTTTGTGTATGTTTCTTCTTAGGAGCAGTTTAAAGTCTACGTACCTCCTGGTGTTACATGAAATTATTCTGGAGCATTAAAGCTAAAAAAAACCTTACAATCATTCAAGCACAATAAATGCAAAGACATTTTTGACTCACTTTATTGTGGATGTTGGCCAAATTAACTGTAATTCTAAAATAAACATGTCTGCCAATGAAAAATAATTTGAAGTGACAACATATCTCTCTAAATCACAGGCACAGCACAGGAGTCTACAATTTTTAAACCCAAGGCTGGTCTAGCATTTATTTCTATAACTACATTATTTATTATTATTATTATTATTATTATTATTATTATTATTATTATTATTATTATTATTATTATTATTATAATAATAGATTTGATCACAGAAAATCAATCTATGGTCCAAACACTTACTTCAGAAGGGATAAAATAAAAATTATCTACCATTTACATATGTATGCATACTTTCAAAACTCTCTTGGAATTTCTGCTTTACTCTGTAAAACGAAGAGAGACAAGGGAAAGAGTTACAAGTAGTCCTAGGTTATAGTGGCTTTCAGAGGCTGAATATTTTCATATTAATATAGCAGAAGAAAACAGTAAAGGCAGTAAAAAACTGTAAGTACAATGGGTATTTTCACTAAAATAATAACTTACAAAGAACATTAAATCGTAGCACTGTGTATTCTTTTATTGCAATTGTGAGTTGATAGAACTGTAAATCTGTTGTTTTTTTCTATTCCTCTTAAAGTTATAGGTTTTTAATTTGTTGGCATCCTGATGACCAGGTAGATAGATGCAGTTTTGCATGTATATATGTTGTATGTTGTATATTGTATTTCTGGCATTTAAGTCAATGATACTTTAAATAGTAATTTTATTACATAGAATTTGGGGGCTTGGCAATTGCATTCTGGAAAATTATGAGTTCTGGAAAAAACTCCATGATAAGACAAATGTAGAAAAAAACCCTGAATTGTATATCTTTTTTAATATGGTCAAATTTACTTAAATGGATTGTTAAAGAATAAAAAAAAACTATATCCGCATTCAATACATTCAATAAGATATCAATCAGTAAAAAGCTGATGATTCTTTCATCTCAAACTATTTTAGGGGAATAGTCAAATTGATGAAAAATGTTTTGAAATCCTCTTTATTATAAACACAGCCAGAAAACAAAGAATATACTCAATCTTCTTGAATCACATATTTCCAGTGGAATTTGTTTTTTTGTTTGGCTATAGTAACTGATCCTGTATAAAAATGCCAGTGGCAGGTCCCACCGGGTGGCAACCGTCACCTGAGCGTGAGCTGTTGTGGGGAGAGAAAGGGGTGCAGCTGCCTGGGCTTGCTGACACGTACCAGATGAGCTTATTTCAGTTGGACCCTGAAGTAAGGGATCTTTAAAGTTGTCTTGTTTATCAGGCATCTTTCTCCTCCCCTTGTGATAAATATTCTCTGTGGATCAGAGAATTCAAGGCTTGGTGGTTTAGAGAAATGAAAATGAAGAATGCTTCTGTAGCCCAGTAGTACTCAGAGTATTCACTTGCACAAATTATTGATTAGTAGGCTTGCATGGGTTATACTCCCTGCCTCCAGCAGTGCTCGCATATTTTACATAACTAATTAAGCAGATTAAAAAAGCAGACCTAACAACAAAGATGAAGATCCTATTTCGCCACTGTTACGTGAGTGTCCCACACGGCAGGCTACAAATTCACTTTCTCATTGCTGCCCTGTAATTATTATTGAATCCTTTCCTGTGCACTGGCACTGAAGAGTGGAGAACAGCTGAAATCCAGAACAGCTGATGGTTATTTCTTGGCAATTCGAGTGTCTGAGTGCCCTCCAGCTGAAGCTGATAAATAAACTCCCTTTCTGAGCAATTGTGTCTCTCCTGGATCTAACAAAGATGATGTCTCCCTTTACATGGTTGGTAATTCCAGGTCCATGCAATGACATTTGAAGGCTCTCTGCAGTCTATACGCTTCTGTTCCTTAGGCTTTTATCCAGCAAGAATAAGAATGTGAATTTTTATTCTCAGTTACAGCAGATCAATTCCTATATAAATCCAATAAATTCTCCAGATTATTCTAGATATACTATAAAGTTAGATTTAACTGAAAAATCCAATACTGATAATGTCAAATGTATCTATGTGGCCATGCATGGTAAGGAAGTGATAGTCTTTCAAAAATATATGTAACTTTTAATATGTTTTTATTTTGATAATTAACTATGTAATTGGCTAAACATAAATATTTTGAAAATGCATGTCATTTATTTGATTGACAGTAATGGTTTCTTTGGAAACAACCTAGTCAAGTGAATCAATACATACACTGAATACATACATAATTTGGAAACATTTAAGTACTGATGAAATTAAATAACTGTATATATGCATATCAGCTGCACAAGAGGGGACTGTTAAAACTGTAGTAAACATCCTACTAAGCAAGCATACTGTTTTCCATAGTATGTTTCTGTGGTTTTGTGCCCAGAATGCTTTTGAAAAACTTATTCTTCTTTTGCCTGTTTGGATTAACTATCAAAAACTGAAGAGGACAGAAAGGTATGTGGCAGGGGGAACAAGACTCCAAATTTTCAGAACAGTTCTAGGAATATATGTTAATTAATCTGTCTTTTCTCTGTTCCCACATCACAACATATGCAGAGTAGGGTTCAAAAGAAATAAGAATTAAAGAGTACACAGAAAATATACTCATGCCATCTCAGTCTAATTTTGCATGCAATGTTACAGAAGGACTTTGTCCTACTGCATTTGAAAGAAAAGAAGACCATATGGATCAGTTCAACAAGGCTATCTTGTGTTTGTAAAGAATGTGACCAAAATATAGAATTTATTATAATTCACTCTGTTGTAAAACTGATATAATGCTATTCAGGTATTTATGCCTGACATTTAACATGGTTAATTTAGGTTTATTTCCTTTTTCCTATCAAAAAAAGTACTGGATCCAGGAGAAAGGTCATTCTAGTATATTTTATTTGAACTTGCAAGTCATGAATTTTCAGAACTTGTAATAATTAAGTAGAAAGAATGCTAACACAAGTCCCATGAGATGCAATCTCTATCCTTTTGTGAGTGATCAACAAATGAAAGACTTAGAGAAGACAGGCAAGGATGATGTGCTCATGAAGCTCAGAAAATGATGTAGGAAGTGTCCACAGCTATGCTAAAGGAAGCTGAACTACTCTCAACATCAATGGGACCAGCACATGGACTTTTGCTTAAATAAATGGCTGTATCAGTTGAATAGGTCAACTAGTGATGTAAAGTCTTTCTAAAATAATCAAAAGTTGAACTGAAAATTCCTGAGCCAACCGGATCAACATGCATGAAGTGTATATGTGTCTCAGCCCAACACAGTGTATAAAAAGCAAGCAACAACAGAATGAACTTTGAAGACATCGAAGGAGTTGTAACTGATGACTTCCTTCCCAGTGACTGGGAATGCCCAGTGCTGTGACAGTGAGCATGTAGAGACTGCCAATGGGAATCATGTTTGTATTGTGATTCAACTACATATTGCAATTGCTATATTTTGTTTGTGTTGTGAATTCATTATACTGCTGTAACACTTTTCTAAATCAAAGTCCCATGTAATGTCAATTATCTTCAAATAAGTAAATTTAGTATTAAAGAATTAAATCTTCCTCATGATCTAAATCTAAAAAGAACCAGAGGGTATTGGACCCTGACACTCAGTAGTTTATATTTGTGAAATATACTTAGTGTTATGAAATTACTACATTTTAAAAGGAATAATTTTATATAAAGCCAGCATTGATTGTATTGAAGGAAATGTAGGAATTATAGCAAAACCAGTGATAACATACAGTTCAAGAAAGTTAAATCACTATGTTGACATAAATAAAATATTTACTTAGAGCTAAATTTGAAGCATGTGTTTAAAAGTCTCATCTGAACCTAGAATTGATAATTTACTTTTCCAGGTCTTATTCAAGTAAAATAGTTATCACATGTCTTAACTGCAAGCTGAAAGATCATTTTCAAGGTAGATTTTAAATACAAAATTGTCAATGTTGAGGTTAGATGCATTTCAAGATAACTTTTGATCCCTCTGCATGGAAATTCTTGACTTCTGAAATGAGTTTGCTGCTGAACTCCTTCTATATGCAATAGGGAGAAGTCGTAATTCTAAAGAAAACATTATCCAGTTTCAGGTTACTGTATAAGGTAGGCCAATTGATTCAAATTTCATATAGTCCTTAACACATACTGACATGTCCAATTATCCAGAATGTAAGGGTTCTTGGCTTTCTTCACATTGCGTGGAATTTTTGAGAACTATGTTTGATATAGTCCTCATTAACCTTGTCTTCATTTGTTTCTGGATTATAGGCAGCCTACTGAATCAAAGGTCTTATGACAAGACAACATCCTTAGGATCTAGTTTGATCATCTGTGAAACAAGCATAGAATTTCACCACACACCTAATTCTATAGGTTAAGTATAATCCATTTTGATAACAGTGACTCATAACAGATGCAGAATGATTTACATTCCTAGACAAGTCGACCCAAGATTATAATATATTCACTATTATTATATAATTTATATTCAATAATATATATAAGTAGGTATACACACACATATATTTCAATAAACGGTGGCAAGTTCTGGTATTTGTCTCATTTTTTGTTTAAATTCACTTTTCATTTTGAAATTTTCCAGTTTTTAAAAGTTGAAACAAGTTCACATGTTCGAAATAAACCAATCAATTTTGTCAGAATAAAAAGTCATTCTGCTGGGAAAGCATTTGTTTGATTTTTCAATTTAAAATTTTGCTGATCTTTATTTCATATAGCACTTTTATATTTGTTCTTACAATTGAAAATTAACTTTCAAATTGGTTCTTTCCTAATCTTTACTTAGTGTATCATACATTCTTCCTCGGTTTTATTTCTATTTAACTGGAATTTAGTGAAACAATGGGGCTGTTTTTCACCTCTGAACCTGGCAAAAGACATGGTTACTCTTTAATTGCTCTGCAGACATGAAGGCTGAAAATGAGAAGCAGCAGAGAGCTCCTTGAACTTTTCTTTATATTTCTATCTTTCTTCAGTAAGCAAAGCCTGTATAAAATACTGTAATGTGATATGCTAATTAGAATTAATATTTGAAAAATTTTAGAATAGTCCTATGCTTTTCAAATCAAAGCATGCATAGAATTCTGCAAAAGAATACCTGTACAATTTGATTTTTTAATATATTTGGGTTTACCTGAATAATTTTGAAAAGCATTTTTGCATCTACCTATAATATGCTTGTTTGTACACATGTGAACATTTAAAAGGGAAAAAAAAAGAAAGCAGTTTGTAATTGTACTTTGTATATTTCAGGATTTAACCAGATGTTTTCATCTATGTGAATATTTATATCTGTCTAATTTTAGGAAACAAATTTAAGCACCTGGGTTAAGACTTCAGTCTTCCTCTGTAATCTGTGAAGAGAGATACGGACTTTTCCAAAGCTTGATTCGTAGTAAAAGTATAACTGAATTATTCAGGTTGCACTGTTGACCTAGTCACACTTCACTAATAATCTATACTCCATACCCATTAATAAACACCTTTAGCATATTTATGGTGTGGGTCTAGAAAATTGTGACTTGGTACTCAGGGGAAACAAGAATCTTAAATCCATATGTCTTTCAAGAACGGCAAGTTCTAAGACAGAAAGCCACATTTGTGGATGTAATATCACATTTTCAAAATGTGGATGTAATATCAAATTTTCAAAAGATCCCTGAGAGTGTTTGGTGGCAGATATCTTTTGTGTAGTGTAACTATCTCCCAAATCACTCAGACCATTTTATTCACATATGTCCTTTTATTTGTGAGATGAATAATCATAGTTAAGGTGTAGAAACCGGACATAGTTTTAAAATCTCTTGTACTTCCTGTTAAGAAAATTTAGTAATGTAATACATACACAGCCACACAAAATAATGATGTTCTTTTCCCTTCAGTCCTCTTTAAACATTCATCTTAAAAATAGTGGCATCACTAGATCTTTGTGCATGCTTTTGTCTCATTTTCCCCCACTATTTAGTAATATACTACTATTATCCTATTCCTCTTGGTGACATCTGTTAATTTCATTTGGCTGTGCAATGTGATTACATTTACCCAATTTCTTAATGATTACTTTGTGAGTAATTAATACTTTTATATTCAGTTTCATTGCCAGGAAAACATTTATCTACATTACCTACAGAAAACCTTTTCATGTAATCAGCCGAACACATAACTGTTTCCTCTTTTCAAATTAATCTTAACAATTTTACAAGTTACTTCTGGAAAATTCTGTTATTCCAGCAGTTCCTTTATTAAGCCCTCTTGGGCCCAGAATTGTTCAAATAAGAACACACAGTCTCTGCCCTAAGTAATTTTAATGCAGAAGGGGAAAAAGGAGGAAAAAAAGATAGCAACAAAAATTACATGATTTGCAGTCTCAAATCTTTTTTGTGCAGAACTGTGCACTCAACAGTGATTACCCTTGTCAATCTATTTTTTCATTGTTTTTTTTAATATCTAATATTCTTTTTACCCATAATATGTTTATTCTACCACTGATGAGCAAGCTTTGAAGAATTTCTTTCATAAACATAGTGACTGAGTTTTTCAGTAGTTACTAATGATGTTATGTCTCCCCTTCACCTCTAGTGTTTATAAATTTACCTTCGGGGAAGAGCGACTGCTTTCAACAGTCAAGTCAATTGCTTCCTGAGAATCAAATCCATATAAAAGATTGCAGTTGATTCCAAGATGCTTGGCACCAGTGGTGAATCCATATTTCTGAGAATCATTAGTTTGATTCAGCTGCTACTACTTGATAGCTTTGGTAGAGCTGCCTCAGTGGACAGGATAATAGAAATACAAATTCTGTTTATATTCACTTGTTGGAATATGGAGTAAAATTTAACCAGCTAAAATGAAAGATCTCATTTTGCTTTCTGGACTGTAGAAGCCCTGCTAATTTACATAGAAACTAGAAATTTGGCAGGCCACTACCATAATGAGATGAATTGTCCATATAGGTAGAGAGAAAAAATATCACAGCCTGATGCATTCTGTAATTACAAAGTGGCACTAAAGAACCAATGTAAATTAGTAAATTTATAATCTCTTAATCTATTCCTAGAATAGATAGTTTTGCTTGTTATTCAGTATCTATCTCAGTATTACTGTGCTAATATCTAAACTGGGACAACCACTAATGGAGATTCTATAAGTATGATCTGTGCTTAATTTCAACAAATCTACCAAAAAAACACCTACCCCCATCCCGGAGCACTCTTTACAATCAGTTGCATTATTGTTGTTAATGTGATACCTGAAGACTGTTTCCATTGCCCTGATCACCACAAAACCATTTTCTTCTTGAGTCAATCCCATTTCTGATTAAAAAAAAAAAAAAAAAAGGAAAAAAAATAAAGGATTCTCAACTACTTCAGAAAAATAATAACCATATCTGACATCCAAATTAAGATACATTATTATTTTAGGGAGCACTGTTGAAAGACTAAAAGAAATCAAACGAAAAGGAAAAAGGGAAGACAAAAGAAAAGACTTTGGTAGTCTGAGATTAAGAATGTTAGGTATTGAGTGAGTAATATTTTTCAGTACCCATGGTGGTGTAAAAAAGCTAATTGGGACAAACTAATAAATGTAATAGCTTTTAGTACAGTTTGTCTAGTATTGAACTGTGAACATGTAATAGTTGAATGAGTCTCTGTCTGTAGTTAGCAGAGAAAGAGAACGGCACAGAAGGGAGAGAGGAGAAATTAAAAATTTAAGGACACAGAATCAGGGAGTATTAGAGCTGAAATTACTAAATGCCCAGGCTAGAACATCAGACAGACAACTTTTTTCTAAAATTATTATTACACAACTGGAGAAAATTTAGGGTAGTAATGAGCCTTCATCTTACACAGACGCAAAAGGAGATACTGAGTAGAATAAAGATACACTTTAACGTAACAGGCAGAAGAACCTGCTCCTGGTGTTTTCAAGTGCTTTGCTAAAGCATTTGAAGTAGACACATACATGGATAGACACAACTCCCCCATAAACAAAAAGATGGGCAATAAATTATCTTCTCTCCAATGTTGTCACAGTTCAAACTGTTCATGCTTCCAGTCTTCTCTGAGATGATAAGACTTCTGGATCCAGCTTTCCTTTGATTCTTCATAAGTGGCACAATATAGTGTTAAGTCTGGAAACATACGGTGGAATGCTGAATGATAAACTCCCACTGAAGGCCATGGGCCACTAGAAAAAAGTTTCAGGTAGATTGCTTACCTTAGCTGTACTTCCAAGCCTTTATAGGTTCACTAATTTCTAATTTACCAAGAGAGTTGTGGGAAAATAATCCTTGCTGCTGGCAAATCTCATTAAAGTCTTGTTTTGCCAGGGAAAACAAGGTGCTTTTTTTTTTTTTTTTTTTTTTTTTTTTTGGGGGGGGGGAGGAGTGGGTGTAGGGGAGGGTGCAGTGGGCGACGGGGGAATGAGGGAATGAGACGGATAGAAGGGCTGGAGAAAATTAATGAAGAATATCTAGAAATAGATGAATGTGGAATTGATTCTAAGAGCTACAGTTTTAGAAGATGAAGGCACATTTTCTGTTCTGTATGGAGCACACCTGTTACATTTTGTTATTGTCTGAATGTTTTTGTTTGTGTACATAATGCTATGATACTTGAAGTTGTGTCTTTTAAATGCAAACAAATCAAGATTTTCACTGGATTTAGTAGGTGATGATAAGGTTATTTTTTTCTTCTGTTGTGGAATAAAAAAATGCAATGTAATGCACCTCATCCCAGTCCGGTGCAGTTAACTTCCATTAACTTCCATTGTTGCTTTGCTGGACTTCTACACTACATGCCCTCAAAATAACTCATTTTAATGATACTCTTTTTGGGTGTTTGTTGAAATGTTTGAGGCTCTTCCATTCTAGTATTATTCTGTCATGATGGAGCAATCCTTATTATTTGTTAGCTTGAGAAACTGCTGAGCAATCTCTATTATTACTGATAAGAGAGGCTGTGACATAATGTTCTCAAAAGCTTCCTATATATGTACTTATTTCAATACATTTCTGTGGTATGAAAATATTTTTAGAACTAATGTTTTTAAATTGTTGAACTATTAACATTATTAATCACTATTTTTTGTGATTTTCAATTCCATTTTGGGACAGATTGCTTTCAGAGTATAAAAACCTTATTTTAAGAGACAAAACCCATTTTCTATTACTTTCTGACAAGATAGTTTGCAAAACACACCATGGCAAGGTCAGGCAGTTTCATGAGATATGAGGATGATAGTTGATGGCAATAGCAAAAGCATGGCAAAGTGAGAGAAACAATGAGACACTTTCCAGGTTTTGGAGCAGTGGCAAGTGCTGGATTACAGGTGGCAACAGATTGCTCAGCTGTCATAGGCTCCTCAGGGAGCTGATGTACCATCTGGTTCCAACAACATGTGACTCCATGCCTTACTGCTGGTCAATCTTGTCTGGTTTTCTTCTTGCCTCAGCAGCCACTCTCTCATGCATGGAGGACCATGACTGTCCAGCAGCCAGAAGTGGACAGAAGACAGAGAAGAGGGATATAGACTAGAAGTTGAGCATGACTTTTTACACCTACCTTTCTTCTCCCTGTCAGTTCTATGTTGTCTTGACAGGTCTGGGAATACGTTCTGGGCATTAGTAGGAAGGTGAATGAGAAGGGCAATCAGAGATTAGAGCCAGGAACACAGGCAGCATGACCATTACAGCAAGCAGCTGCGAGGTTTCCTCACTTCTGAAAGTCTTGGGCTGTCTGGAGAGGATAGTGCCTGAGTTACTTGCCTGACACAGTTGTAGTGAATTGTATCACCCCGAGAATGAGGACAATAGTTTTTCAGAGATGCCTTCAGGAAACCTGCAGATCAAGATGTTTGCATAAATATTGCTTAAGTCTCATCTTTATGTCCAGCAGATGCTGCCATCCTTACTTTGGGCATGGCTTCTAGCAAGTTAGAACAGCTAACCATAACAGTGCAATGGACCAGCAGCAACAGCAGCAAAATTATGACAAAGACTTGCTTAAGTCTGTATTGCACTCTAATTAGCCAAATGAAAGCTGTCCTCCTTCCGCAGGCAAAAAAACAAACAAACAAAAACAAACACCCAAAAAAACCCCAAAACAAACAAACAAACAATCAAAAAAACCCCAACAACAACAAAAAAAACCCCAACAATCCAAAAACCCCAAAAGACCGTGCTCCTGACTTGCATTGTATTCTATCAGTTAAAGCAGTATTTTGCATCTGTATTAGGCTTTGGGTCTACTAAAGTCTACCACATTTCTGCAAGTGCTGTGAGGATGGGATGCTTCGATCCATGGCAAGAGAGAACTGATATAAATTTTGTGGTAGCCTTTGTCTCACGCAGATATAAAAGGTGTTGGTGTCAGAAAGACTATCCCCCCCCCCATGTTTTGTCAGTGAACCAGATGTGATACTGCTGAGGGTGAGGAACTGTCACAGTTCCTTCTGATTTCAGAGCCATGAAACACGCTCAGTATGACACCACCACCCCCTTCCTCTCCACCATGACCGGTTTTGGTAATACACTTCTTGTTTTCTTCCTAACAGCTCCTTTTGTCTTTCTATTTGTTTGTGAGTCTCAGGCCCCATGATGAGGGACAGAGTGTATCCTCAGCCAGTATGCTGATGACACAAAACTGCAAGGAGTGCCTGATATGCCAGAGGGTGGTGCTGCCATCAAGAGAGACCTCAATAGGTTGGAGAAATGAGCTGACAGGAACCTCATGAAATTCAACAAGGGGAGTTGCAGTCCTACACCTGGAGAAGAAACAACCCCATGCACCAGTGTATTCTGGGGGTCTAGTTGTTGGAAAGTAGCTTGACAGGAAAGGATGTGGGAGTCCTGGTGGACACCAAATTAAAAAGAGCCAACAAGGTATCCTTGCTGCAAGGAAGGCTAATGGTATCCAGGGCTGCATTAAGAGGACTGTTGCCAGCAGGTGGAGGGAGGTGGTCCTTCCCCTCTGTTCAACACTGCTGAGGCCACAGCTGGAGTACCATGTCCAGTTTTGAGTTCTCCAGTACAAGGGAGACATGGATATATTAAGAACCAAAAAAAGGGTCATGAAGGTGACTACGGGTCTGGGGAAGCTGTCCTGTGAGGAAAGGATGAAAGAGCTGGGACTGTTTAACCTAGAGAAAAGAAGGCCCAGGATGGGTCTTAACAATTCATATAAATACCTGAAGAGAGGGTGCAAAGACAGTAGTCAGGCTCTTTTCAGTGGTGCCCAGTGACAGGACCATAGGCAATGCCCACAAACTGGAACACAGGAGGCTCCCTCTGAACATGAGGAAACAGTTTTTTACTGCAAACTTTTCTGAGAAATCAGAGACCATCAAAACAATTTTTCACCTTTCTTGAAATTGGTAGAGAAACTCCAGCTGACTTTATCAGGTTACAAGTTTCACTCTACCTGTCATGTTTTATTTTGACATACTTCAGTGGCGATGTTAGTGAAATCTTCTATTTGAATGACAGAAATCAGGATTTTAATTCTTTTTCAGGAAAAAAAACCCAGAAAATTTTATAAATCTGGAAATATATTTATACTGTGAGCATGTCAGAGCACTGGTACGGGAAGTGCAGAGAGGTTGTTGAGTCTCCCTCCTTGGAGAGATTCAAAAGCCATCTGGAAATGGTCCAGGGTAACCAGCTGTAGTTGATTGATTAGGGGAGGTTGGACCAGATGACCTCCAGAGGTCACTTCCAACTTCAACCGTTCCATGATTCTGTGAATTCAGAATCTCAAGTTGAGCAGAGGACTTCTTATAACTCAGCAAATGAGTATTTTCCTTTTAACTTTGAAATAACATTAAAAACAACTGGAATTCAGGCTAGAATTTTAAAGTTGTATAGAGAAGACCAGCTGCATGACAAAAAAGAATTTGATGTTTGGTCTTGAAATGCAGAAAATTAGCAATTCCTTATTTAGAAAATACTGAAAATATGAAAAATTAGTAGAAGAAGCCTGTAAGCAAAATGATTGTTACTGTAATCACAATGTTATTAATATAAAAAAAATAATATAATTTATGTCATAAGTATACTTCTTTTCATATGAAGGTACGGATATTCTAATTACACGTGTTTAAATGCTATGAAAGCACAACCCAAAAAGATGTCCAGTTTCTTAGAGATACAGGAGTTTAAGGGAACAAAAAACATTTGAGGGGAGGCAGGCATGTATCATGAAGTGGGTGAACAGTACTGATCAGTACAGTAAATAAAAATTTCAATGAGTATATTGAACTTCTGCACAAGCATAGCACAGCATAGCCATATGTAACATTTCTACACTCTTGTTTCTATTGCAATGCAGTCTAATGTATTATCATGTCTGTGACCTACGGGATGCACAGCAACATGTTACAAGAAATGCATTTTATCTGATCTACTTCTGCAGGATGAAGATTTTTTTGTTTTAATTGTAAACATTAAAGATATCCAGTTTTCTAGAAATAAATATTTTTTTTTAGGTTATAAATAGATTCAAAGTGTAAACTTATCTTTCATAGATGTTAAAAGTGAGAGCTTCTTTTGAAAAGCAAATAAATTTTTTATAGTATACTTCATATTCAGCTTCATTTCAGTAATTAAGCTGTTTATTCTGCCTGTACAGAGTCCTGAATGGACCACTAAACCATATTCTTCTTTATTAGCAAGTTTGTGCTTATAATGAAAGTTTTGGTTGGTGTTATAAAGTTTATTTACAAAAAAAGGCTATTCATAGAATGTACTATTCACCATTATCTGTATGTGAAACATGTTTCAAATAATCCTTGTTGCAGTAGATCTTTTAAAACCTGATGCCTGATCTGGTTTGTGAAGCAGTACAGCTACGTTCATCCAGTTGTTCCTCCTCCTGAGAATGTGGTACTATAGAAACTTCTAGCTCCAGTGCATGTGTCTTTTACAAAGTTAATCTATAGTCCAGATTTACTGTCAATGGAAGATTTAGTTGACGGATACTTTTCCATACAAGGCAAAATCAGAAGAAAACAACAAAGCAAACATACATTCTTTCCTCCTTAATTTTCAGGTATTACTTGCTGTATTCCAATGGACTTTTTTCAGACAGAGAGAAGTAGGGGCATCTACAGAGAAATTTCAGTTTGGTTTAGAAGTGAGTTTTGGAGCAGATCTCTGTGTTGTCCTCAGCACTCACTTTGGATGAAATTTACCAAGAAGACACACTTCAGATGTTTGCCTGGTGCCTGAACAGGTAATGGATATTCAGTTCAAAGTAAAGCTGCTTTGAAATATTGTTTGGACATCGCATTCTTAATACGAGCCTTTTCACTGTGCAAGCCCAGTCCTGTTTATCTGTATTATTTGCTAACATCAACATACTCACTAAGTCCATTCCAGTTTGGTCACACAGAATAACTGTACATGTGCAACACTGATGGAAATGAATACGAGAAAATTTCACCACACTGTAAGCATGTCAGACTTAATAGATACCTACAGCATGTTCAGTAGGGCTGACCTACATGATAGATACTCCTATGGATATTGAACAACTGTCAAAACAGACAGAACTTTTTCTCCAGCTGATATGGGGGGACTTCTAGTTAAGTAGTGAAAGTTTTTAGCTTTTGGGAAGAGACTCTTGTCAGAGAAATTGAAATGTATAAATAAGTCTGTCAATTCTTCTTGGAAGATTATGATGCAGCATTAAACAGATGTCACAAAATAGGATGTCTCTGTTTCTTTGAGGTATTTACTCTTTTCTGCACATGAAAATAGAAAGTAAATTTTGCAATAATATTAATGATATCGCCTTACTAGCAGATTCTGGGTATTCTAATTAATAATTATTAGTTGTAATGCTTGAAATCATTAGATCTAATGTTAATAAAATATTTTTTATCAGCAGTTTTTATCAGCAGTCATGTATCAATACACAAAAAAAATCATGTCCATCAGAAAGAGTTTTCACACTGAACCTTATTTCTGAAAACTTTTACAGATAATTACACTCAACTCATTAACTGCCCTATATCAATATGTTTTCCGTTTATTTGTAAAAAGGAAAATCTAGTTTAGTTGCTGCTAAATTAAGTTTCCAGAAATATGAACATCTTTCATGTAAGTAGAAGAGTATAATTTGACAATGACAGGAGGCTGAAGAGCATAGTCCCCACAGTGTAAAGTGGCAGTTGCTCTGAGTATTTATCCTCTGCCTTGCTGTGAAAATTTGCTTTTGAGTTTCATGGAGGGGTACTGCTATTATTGCTTCTGCAAACTTTCCCATTTGATCAAACCTCATAATTTATGTGGGTTTTTTTTGGTGTATGTGTATTTGTGCTAGGTTATTATTCTAATATTCGTGTAAGCAGGAGTACAAGATAACTGCCAAACACAGCCCATTCTGACAAGATTTATCCTGATTGCACTTGATCAATTGACTATTTAAATTACATATAGAGTTGAAAAAATGATAGTTGTCATTTCTTCTAAACTATAGGAAGAATTCATAAAAAATAATCCACAGGAAAGGTAAATGTGTATTGGATGTGAATTTTCACATAAAAGAAAATAATGGCATTATCATCCATACAGAGTTAATATATCTTTAAATAGACTAAGTAGTTAAGCCCAGAATTTTGGGGAAAAGGTTCAAGAGAAAAAGCATTGCTTTCTTGTATTATTATAGTCTACATTAATAACTGATTTAGGTAAAAGTCTTTAATTTATTCTGAAACTCATAAGAGTAAGAAATCGGATAAAAACTGTGCACTGAGATTAAAGAGTTCTTGGCTCATTAAAGAAGTAATTTAATTTCACTGAGACACTTCCTGTATATATCCCAAAGATAGTTCTTCTTACTCTCTTAGACTGTATTTTCTATTGTGAGTGGAATTCTAATCATGATATGTCAGTTTAACAGGCCAGGACTGAAGAGGCAGTGAATGTTTGTGAAACAATGAAATACATGTTACTAGTTTGAACTGAAACTAGTGAGAGGTCAGTCCACCACATAGTTAGCTAATGCTCTCAGCCTCTAACTTGCCTTGACTTTCCCAGGTAATTTCGTAAACTATGTGAGGCACATTTTTTTGTGACTTTTATCCAAATACATCACAATATCTTTAGGACAAAGTTTTTTCCTTAAATGAGAACATAACTTCCTACATGAAAAGAAGGCATGAGAGTTTTAGCTCTGTAGATTTAAACTGTGGACCTGAAAGCCACAAAAGTATTGTTGGCTTGTTTCTGGGTTTTTTTTTGTTTTTTTTTTTTTTTTTTTTTTTACTGGTTCTCCCCACCCCCTGTAGTACAGACGTAGTTAAAGAGTTCATAAAAGCCACACAGTAGATCTTTACATTGAATTTATGGTGGATTTTCAAACATATCAGAACAAGGTAATAAAAGCCATACAAAAACCCAAAGAAACTAAGATAGTCCCAATTAAAGTGAGAGAGACAGTCATAGAAAGAGGATGAGCCAGCATTATGAGATCTGTGTATAACTAACAGTCCATATCTAATTCTTACTCAATTCAGACCTTCAGAGTAAGCCACTTGCAAATAATTGTGGTATAGGACTTACTGCAGCTGGGATTTGAGAAGGCCTTTTAAACATAATCCCATTGTGAACTAAATATGGAATGTGTGAATAAACCCCCAAACAAACTGAGTATGTCTTTACTGAGTGAGTCTTTCCTTATTAATTATTTATTCAGGTTTCAGCTGGGTTTTCGGGGTGTCCCCCTGCCCCACCAAAGTACTGTAATTTGTGTAAAAAGGGCAAAGGATTTGTTTGCTAGGCTTGCTTTCTCCTGTTCTATCCATGGCCATCAAGGAAAAGGCACAGTCACTGTTGATCTTGTCTTATTACTGTTTACAACCTTTATATATAATCCTGTAAACTGACTATTTTATGTAACTTCATTATTCTTAAGTAGTCAAATACATTAAATGTAACTAGGAATAGCTAACAATAAGATAAAAAAAAATGCTGTTTCACTCTTTATAAACAGAATAGCCAAATCTTTTAATTAGAGATTACTTAGCAGTTGGTTGAATACTTCTAAAAGTATTTCGTATTTGCTATGAAAAGCAAAAGTGAATTTTTAAAGATATGTTCACTTTTTATAAAAAAAATGAAAAATGTTTTGAATTCACTTTATCTAGGCTTAGCAAAATGAAAGTTAACTCTTACTACAAAAATGTTATAATATTATGCTATAGAGATGATATCTGATACATAGCTATCTGCAGTCAGTATGAGTCTTTCAGGCTGTTCCAACAATGCCCTTAAAGGCAAAACAAAACAGAAAACCTTGTATGTTTTACCTCTTTGTCATAATACTAATCTTCCCATGCCAATAGAATTCATCTGG
Source organism: Falco rusticolus (assembly GCF_015220075.1). Classification (NCBI taxonomy): domain Eukaryota; kingdom Metazoa; phylum Chordata; class Aves; order Falconiformes; family Falconidae; genus Falco; species Falco rusticolus. Next base: position 51,475,591 of record NC_051188.1, on the reverse strand, counting down.
GGAACCTTCTCCATTGGCAGTTTTTTTTGGGGAAAAAAACCAAACCAAACCAACCAAAAAAAAAAAAAAAGAAAACAAACCCCACAAAAAAACCCCAAAAAAACCAAAACCCAAAAACCAATTCCCAAACCTCTTTGTGATTTTGAAGCTGAGAACCTAGAGTTTGTAACATTTTGACTTGTCATGATCTGTTACTTCTATAATCTTACCATTGCAAATCAATGAATCTAGTAGAGGAGACAGACAAACAATCTCAGCTTGTAGAAACGACTTCATTAAAGCCAGCACTTGAAAGTCCACACAAAGGTTAGCTGTTTAATAGTTGGAATATTCTACTTCCCTTTTCCTTAGCTTTTAAAGTGCATTTTCTCTGAAAGGAAGCAAGATTAATGTGCTTTATCCCCTGCAAGTATTTTGGAATATATAATCCATTCTCCACTTCTTTATTTTTTGCCAAAGTGTAAAACTCATAAATTCAACTTAATTGTTAAACAGGTGCCAAATAAACCTTTAGAGCTACAAAATAACGTGCACAAATGTCACTTTTCATTATCACTGACTTTTGATTCCACTATGAAAGCCACAAATACTTCCTATATAACTCACTAAACATCACCTTTTCCCATTATTTTTTTTTTCCTCACACATCTCCATTTTCTAAATAGAACCAAATATAATTAATTTTGGTCTAATTTACCACTAAGTTACCATGTAACTATGGTTTTGATAACTTTAAGTAACATTGCTATGATTCTTCTCATTGTGCAGTTCATAATTTTTCCTTCAGCATTACTTAAATAATGCTTATGTAAAAGTCTTAGTTTCTCTATGAATGTTTGACCGTGTACTTAGACTTGTTTTAAAAATAATAAAGGCTAGAGAAGCAGTTAGGGGTTATGGAGTGAAAGCAGTGGGCAAACATTTTGCAAAATCTTACTGTGCATTGAGCTACAGTACTACTTCTATAGCCTAGTCTAGTTTGGTATCTAATTAGGACTTGAATGAATCTGACAGGTCAACACCAGGTGTGAGAGTCTGGGCCTTCTAAAACTGTTTTTCAGGTTGAAACGAAGACAAAGCAGGTACATTTGGGCAAAAATGGCAAGGATTTTCAGCGAACTTCAGTTCTTAATGAATAATATATTACTATTTTTGCACAGCAGTTATGCACATTCTTAGAATCTTCACTGAACTTTTTCCCATGTCTTGGATTTCAGCAATCAGACATCTCACAATTGGACCTTTGTACTTTACCAAATTGTATAATGTACTACTTTGCATACAATTATCAATGCTATATGTCCAAAGATAATATGTCCTGTTCGGGCAAGTGGCTGGGCAAAAACACCTCCCAGCTCTTCATAACATCAAGACCTTATATTGTGAAAGGGTTTCAGGATATAGGAACAAAGATAATTTGTAAAGGTAAATATCCTCGGTCTTCTAGTTTGTGTGAGCAGTGCAGTTTAATCTGCTATTTTTAGTAGCAACATCTATTATCAATCTAAATGAGAAACCCAAACCTGCCAAATTAATTGGGTAGTAAAATGATTATTTAACAGATATTTTCATAGCATCAGAGCACTGTCATCAGTCAATAACGATTTTTGAAAACTATGGATAAAAACAAAAAGAGTATTTGCGAGCTGACATCTTTAGTAACTAATGTTGATTTTTGTTTAAAAATAACACCGTTATCAGCAGCTCACTGAAGTTAAGTAATAGTTGCCTTTAACAACTCATAGGTATTTAGAACAGTGGATGTTTTACTGGCTCTGTAGTTTTACAACTAATATCATTTCTGCCTCTGTAATTCCCTCTAAAATTAAGCAAGCTTTGGTCTGGTCTTCTCGGAATTGCTGAATAACTTATATTTAGGTGTTTGGAAAGAAATGCATTAAGCTTACTGACTACGTTACGTTTAATTCCACAGAATTAAATCAGTGCCACTCCATGTATGTAAATGAAAGTTTAGATAAGATGGAAACTATCTCACAATCTTTTCTATTTTGGGGAACTTAAGTGTATTTTTTTTCTTTTTCATATATAGTATACATACATATACGTATATTATATATATATGCACACTCACATATTGTATATGTATATATGTATCTATTGCACATATTTTATATACACTTGTATATAAAATGTATGCACAAGTATTCTATATGTATACATATCTATAATATACATGTATATACAATCACATATACAAATATACACACACATATATATTAAAAAAATAATATATGAAATAGTTATACAGTTCTCAATCAACAATTGGACTTTTTCTAGGCACAGTTGTCTTCTGATTTGATTAGTTTTCTCCGGTTTCATCAAGCAAGATAATCCATGAACTATGCTCTTTGCATAATTAACAAATAAAAATGGATGCTATAGGAACATATATAATATTTCTACCTCAGCTGTACGTAAAACTAGGACTTGTTTTTTGAATTTCACCAGAACATTCTCAACACAGGACCCCAGAGAATAGGAAATGTTTTTATATAATGGAGGACAAACTTCATCAATGCATAAAGGAGCATTTGTCCTTGGGATAGCTTTCTGTGGAGACATTCCCCAAGTGTGCCTAGTCTCTTTAAACTCTCTCCTTCGTATTTCTGTAACTCTCACAAAAGCAAAGAAACATAAGTTGTAAAATTCTAGTCTGGTACTGGTATGTTTAATGAACTGGTTTGTTTAATGAGATGGGATCGTTCAAGATTGTTAGTTTCAGTTATATCAAGCAAAATTGATATAAACATATATTTTATCTCCTTCTGTTATTTTCTTTTTATTGTAGGGACTATAGTATTTGAATAGGTGGTAAAATTCTGCAAAACCTCAGTATTTTGGTAGAGATAATAAGAGACTTTGCCTAAACTCTTTTGTTTGTTAATGTAAGGAAATAATTCATTTTCCTTACTCATAAATTTAGTTGGAAGAAAATTTTGTGGTTTTCATATGAAAGCCAGGTACATATAACATTAAATAGTTAAATCCAGAAGACTTTTTTGTCTTTCGATTTAAGTATTTTGTTGTTGCCTTATGTGTAGCAAGAAAAAATCCATTGCACACTAAGAGCGGAGGAGGAGAAATGTGCAAAACTCTGGGAGCTAAGTTCCAGACCCTGTGAGAATTAAAATGTTATTTATGCAGTAATTAGAGGTTAATAAATGGAGAAAACCCTGAATTGACTGTCCTAGGAAAGGACTGAAGCTACTAAAGTTTTCAGGTAAAAACATGCCTACACATCTTCAGCTGTGCTACTGAACACAATTGATACATGGCTTAGATTTACTGAGCTGCCTGTATATCTCATGTCTAACTCTGTCTAACCTATTTTCTGAATGGGTTGTGATATCTTATAATCTAGACTGGCAGGTGTTCAGCTTTCCACACATACATGAGTGTGCACTCTATTTGCTGTCCTGTTTAAAACTGTTACTCAGTCAGGTCATTTAGTGTTCATCAAAATTTAGGAATGGAAAAATAATTCTACATATGCTGGCATAGAAATAATTATTGAGGCTCTAGGAAACAGATGTCCCAGAACTTTTGTCCTATGAAAACTCAAACACTGCCTAGCCTGTGCAATCCAGTGTTGCGTGTGCTTCTTTGACCTCAGTAAAAAGCATGAAGGACTCCTAGCATTGTATAACTTTTATATATATATAAAAAAAAGAATTTTAGGTGCTAAGTTAAACCTCTTGGCCCCAGGTTTAACAAACAGCTTCTTAATTTATAAACCAGCAGGCTACACAGCATATTACATAGGAGCTTTGCCTATGTCTACATTTAATGCAGAACCACTGTGATGGCAAGAGGCAAAGTTCACAGTTTGGAAAAAGAGTAGGCAAGAAGGAAAGGAACATACTGAAGTGTGGTTTAAAACAAGTTCCTAGGTGCAATAGTTGAAAAGAATAAATGTCCATAAAAGGGAATACAAGTCTAAGTACACTTTTACAGTTTGAAGCCCAGGTCGATGACAAAATCAAACCAGGAGCCTAAATTCCCTGCAGAATAAATAATGGATAGTGAGTCTCCTGGACAGGAGCACACAAGAAACAGGACATTGCCTAGATCAGTCAGAAGTCTGCACTAGACCCTGAAGCATCATCTTCTGTATAAGTTCAGAAACATATCTCAAGACTGTAGTTGAGGATTAGTCCACGCAGAAGAGAGGCCTGCAGTCAGTCCTTCAGTCTGAAGTGCATGTAGTACTGTGGTTTTGACATTTCAGACACAGATTTATTTAAAAAACCCTATTTTTTGCTTTCCCTTGTAATGGTTCACACTAGACAACTTCTCATATAACTACTAAGCAATAATCAGAAAAGTAATTTTGTTTTATTAGAGTGATCCTCATAGTATCAAAAGCTCAAATGTGGCTTGCAAATACAGCTAATTTTTCTTTGAAAAGAAATTGAACTGTAAATTTTGTTCTTTGGTTATCCTGCTGACAACAATGTCTATAGAACAGGGCAGTTCTTTCTATAATATTTTATTTTCCTCAATAATTAAAATTTTTAGTTTCTCCTGCAATAGCCACCTTCTCAAATTCCAGATATTTAGCTTCTGATTATAAATAATCTATAGATTAACCACATATTCAAATACCTGACTAACATGTGTATCACAACTGCACAAAAGTACTTCAGAACTTTACTTTTTGTTAAGGTGATAAAAACCAATGTAGCCAATAGGCCCCTAATATGCCCGAAATTTCAACATCATTGAATAAAAGATTAATTATGGTAACTGATATACTTAAAAAAAAACCAGTCTTGGTCTAAGTCATGATCAGTGGTGTGCGTTAACTCTTCCAGCCCTTCCAGGTGTTGAATAGGGGAAATAAAGCTTCAGAATTGCAGTTAGCACACAAAACCCCAAGCAAAACAGCTGTTTTATATGTGCACAGTAAAGCATAGCACAGCATATTTTCTGTTTAGTGCAGCAAATTATTCATAGTCGTGTCTTCCAAATGTCAAAACATAGCTTAATTTTTAGATTTTAACAAAGTAATATTTCAGTGATATCACTGAATCATGGAAGTGGTACAAACCTTTTATAAAATACTTTTTTATATATAAAAGGTAATAAAAACCCCCACTACTCAGTCATTTCAAACCTTTTAAATTAAGGAGTCTAGGCATGCAAGGTAATGAATTAATTCTATCTTCTGTTTTTTAAGCGAAGACTTAAATCCCAGCCATGTTGTTATTGGTGAAGGAATGTTTGAGAATTTTTGAATGAATTTCCACAGTAGAAGTTTTTTTCTTCCCTGTAGAAACCTCCCCCTCAAGGGATAATTGTTTCATTATTTATTATTTTCTAACTTGTAGAATGTAAGCATAAGCTGCCAAAAGCCTTGCTGATTTACCTAGGCCAATCTCTTTGCCTTTCCCCATACCAAACTATAAATAGGATTTGGTACCTGAGTTATGATCACCTCCTAGCTTTCACATCAAACTTGTTAAAAGGATGGAAATTTAAGAGTAAATCTGTGCTTTATTTTTTTCTTTTCTTTCCCTTGCATATTTGAATGATCTAGTCAGTCAGAACTAGATAGATACAGTTCAGGCCTCATTTACAAAAATTGTGAAGTTGACAGTAGTTAAATAACAGAATTTATCTATTTCTCCTTTGTTCTACAGCATGCATCCAATTATTTTTGTCAGTTAGAGAGGGACAGATATAGTCCATCCATCACTTCCCTGAACAGTGCTTGTGGGTAGGCTTTATTTTAGAATGCTGCACCTCTTTAAATTAATAAGATAGACACTAGGTCTGAAGTTCACCAAGGGATAGTGTACTGTGCTAGATCTTGGATCAACGTATTAAAAAATTATCTGAATAGTTTTAGTCCAGCTGTACAACAAAGTCAAGATATTATATTAGATATTAAATACTTGTGGAACACAACCCCCCCAAATGTAAGATTAATTTGAAAGAACAACAAAAAGATTCTGATATGGTGTAGACTATACATGTAATAGGCTCAGAGAGATAATGTATATATGTTTCTGCAGATCAGTTTTTGAACTGAAATTGCATTAGAATTACATATTTTGATTTATATATTATGCTTCCAGAAAGATACTAGCAAGACAGAGAAAGAGGAAACACTAAACCTACCTGTAAAGCTGAAGAAACCTTAGGGATCAAACTAAACAAAGGTTTATTCTCAGACTTAGCGAATTCAGTAGGACTCATTTGTCCTCAGAAGGGAATAGACTGAGCTTTCATGTGCATGCTAATCAGCTCTATTAAAGATACCTGCATTCACAGCAGCCTGTCAGCAGGAAACCTATGATGTAAAACACTTAAATCTGCTTACATAAATTGTTAATATATAAAAAAAATGTGGAGTCTGTAAAATATTTGTAAAGACCAATGAACAGAAGAATGAATTATGTAGTTTGCAAGTTTATCTTACTTGGAAGTATTGTCACAACAGAAAAAGACTGGGCTATTACCCATAGAAACCCCCATATTTTGAATTGATAGAAACTTAGCAAAATAAAGTAAGACATCATGGTATTTAAGATCAAATAATGATGATTTCTGCAATTAAAATGACTATCATTTGAGAATAAAGATTGAGCAGTATAGCTGATCTTAAGCACAGAATCAAGAGTATGGTACAATTCCTGGTTTGCAAAGCAAAACCAGTGCTGAAATACATCATACATTTAAATAGATTTAGGGAAGCGGTACTGCCACTGATGGGACTTCAAATGGAATATCATGTTCAGTTCTTGAATTTGGTGATTAAGTAAAAATGCATTTAAATTAAATTTGTACAGACGGAAAGAATATTTCTCATGCAAGCAAAATGCTCTGCAAGAAACTATACACTGAGTTCTTCACATGCAGTCTAACAGCAAAGTAAGACTAGGGATAAAGAAGACTAGTACAAGAAGTACCATCTATAAGCTGTTAAATGAATAAATTTAGAATAATTTTTCTATGCATCAGAGCAGTGAAACTCTGGAAAAGCTTTTTCTGTAAGGATATGGGCAAAAAAGATCTACTTTTTAAACTCTGATTTGATAAGTTTATGAAAGAGTGGTATATAATTGACTGATATAGTCCATCAATCAGTTTGGAGTCCATAAATAATATACTAAATGAACCTTGTGCGAAAATGCTACTGAACATTATAATTTATTATGAGTCTTCAAGCTTTTTCAAATCATGAAGGACATTACTGTCTTTATACACAATAAGAAGTACTTCATTAACTAGTAGTCTGACTTCAGTAAGCCTCTGCTTGTAAAGAAATAGGTCAATTCTGTACCTGTAATATTCAGGTAATAATCATATTCCAAGGATTAACAAATTAAATACATAAAAATTCTTTAATAAAACAAACCATTCTACAATTCAGATATTTTGGAAAAGAGCAATGTTTGTATATGTTAATTTAAGGCCATTTAAAAACACACATTTGATCTTTTTCTACAGCCATGAAGGTGCACCTGCCTTTGTTTAAGAAAAACTCTCCAAAATCTTATCATTAAAAGAGATAATGAGATCCATATTGACAGTCAGCAGAAGCTCTCTCAAGAGCTGTAATCTTTCATGCATAGATATCAAAATGTAAATTGAATACCAGTTTAAATGAAGACAGCACCTCTCCTTCTTTACTGGCTTCCTGCTGGACTGTTCATCTGTGAGTCTTTCTGGCTTCATCTGTAAAGACTGTCTTTTCAGCCTGGAGAAAAGGCTCAGGGTGATCTTAGCAATGTGTATAAATGCCTGATGGGAGGGAAAAGAGATGAGGAAGCCAGACTCTTCTCAGTAGTGTGCTTGTGACAGGGCAAGAAGCAATGGGCACAAATTAAAACACAAGAAAAAATTTGTACTGTGAGGGTGTTCAAACAGAAGAACAGGCTACCCAAAGAGGCAGTGGAATTTCAGTCCTTGAAGGTACTCAGTATCCAGCTGGTCATGGTCCTGGGCAACTTTCTGCAGGTCACCCTGCTTGAGCAGGGCGGCTGGACTAGGTGATCTTGAGTTCCCTTCCAAACTCAATCTGTGGACCTACTGATTAAAGTGAATGTAAGTACAACATCTTTGGTGGGGGGAAAGGAGAGGATGGTAAAAGCTGAATAAAAATTCTCATGTAAAAACTATTTGAAAGATAGTAGAAATATCCTTGGAATCTATCAGTCTGACAGACACCCAAATTTTAGTATCTGAATCTTGTGCCTAAATTTTGAGCAAGCTGAATCCTTCCCCAGCCATTATATGTTTGGACCAAATTTTTTATAAACGGTTAGCAAAAGTTTGTTCCCTTACTGCAAAGGGAAGGTAGGAAAATGGTCTGTTTAGCTACTGTCTTTGTTCTTAGGTTTTTCAATAAGGCCATTAAAAAATAAAAATAAAAACAACTACTTTGGCTTTCTGTAGGTTTTTGGGTTTTTTTGCCTGATTTACCTGATCCATGGAATAGAAAAGATTCCTCATTTCTAGCATGTATGTTTAACTGCTGTCTAGGAAGATACTTCTAGACTTATCTGGAGCCTCCTGTCTTTCAAGTGTGCTTTCTTCATTTTCAGAAACATATCTGTTTTCTAGCCATGTTTTAATTCCTTTAGCTGCTGCAGAAACACTTAAGGAAAAAGAGAGATATGAATATATAAAACATCATACATAAATTATTCAGCCACACATATGCATACAGATATAGAAATATATATTTCCATTTCAAGACAAATTTTTGAAGGCTATCTCTGGCTGATGAAATCTCAAATTAATAATGGAAACTGAGTCACTATCGTTTTGTAGGGAGACCTGTCAAACATAACACTTAGAGGTATTTTAACTTTTTTTCTCAGTTGTTCTATTTATTCACTAATCTGTATTTGAGAGTCACTATTATACTCAAAATTCTGTTACAGGCAAAAAGGAAGAGATCATATGCATAAAGATAAAAATTATTGGTAGTTTAATAAAAATCATAACAATCTAATGCAAATATTTTATAAAGTAATTTTTATTTCAGTTATAAGAGTACTAAAATTTCATAGTCCAAACTATTAGGTTATTACAATAGAAGCTCACTGATAATACCATTACTGTTACACAAAGATCTCCTGGTGTCTGTTTTCCTCTGGAGTTATTCTCACCCTTCCTATATTTGTTCGGGCTCTGCAGCCCACAGTACCTACGTTCCCCAGGGAAAACAGAAGTTTGTATCAGGGTCACCACTGACCCAAGCCTTTCACTAGGAGGAACACCATGTTCATTGTGGGAGTTTCTTCCTTCTTGGTCTCTTGGGTCCACCTGGGTTTGTTTTTATTTTCTCCCCTGCCTTCTCCCCAGCTCCTTCTGAGAGCCCCACAGGAGAGGCAGAAGGTACCTCCCTATTGTATGACACAAAAGGTCATTTTTGTTCCCATCCTGTTGGAGTGACAGTCATGTGAGCATGGGGAGGGGTAACAAGCTCCAGCTGGCTTCCAACTGGATCCAGCTGGTTCCAACCAACAAAGGCTGCCCCAGCCCCATGAGGGAGACCTGCCCTGCCCCTGTCAGCACAAGACATATATATTGGCTGTTAGATAATCTCACTTGTCTAACATACATTTGCTATTCATGTATTTTGGGATCTTGGGTAAGGGTTTATGATAATCACCACCACCTTGTACTCTCTCTCCCTCAGGGAATTTCCCCCTGTTTTATTTGTGTTAACCCTTTTGATTTCTTTCTCTTTCATCTAGTCATTTTAGCTGTCTGATCATTATTTTTTTTTTTTTTTTAATGTGTGATCTCTGATGTTGGATCACTCACCATCCTTTTGGTTTTTATACTTTTCCCTAAGGAAAAAATGTACCAAAAGCTCAGCTGTTTAACAGTCATGATGGTAGTTGTCATATTTGTTGGGTTATTATATTTAGGCCTAGGGAATGATTAAGTGACCTATCCTCCAGAGCACAAGGCTAATCTCATCCTAATTCATTATTATTTAAACTTTATTTACATTTTCAGCATAGGTGCAGTATGGAATTTCTACTCTGCACAGACCTTTTAATCCTATAAACCACTGTACCCAATATGCATGCTAAACAATAGTTAATTTTATACAGTCTGTGTCCTTCTCATTTTTTCCTTCTTTCTCATCTTCTATTTTTCATTGAGTCCCTTCTTAAAGTATTGTCATGTTTCCACTAAAGGATTGTGCTGGATTTGGCTAGGGTAGAGTTAACTATCCTCAGAGTAGCTAGTATGGAGCTATGTTCTGAATTTGTGTTGAAAACAGTGTTGATAATTCAGGGATGTTTTAGTTATTGCTGAGCAGTGTTTACACAGAGCCAAGGTCTTTTCTGCTTCTCCTACCACCCCACCAGTGAGCAGGCTGGATGTGCACAAGAAGTAAGGAGACACAGCTGGGACAGCTGACCCCAACTATTTTCCATACCATAGGGCATCATGCTCAGCATATAAAGCTGAAGAAGGGATAGGGGATGTTTGAGGCTATGGTGTTTCGTCTTCCCAAGTAACCACCATGCATGATGGAACCTGGAGATGGCTGAGCACCTGCCTACTGATGGGAAGTGTTGAATGAATGCCTTGCTTTGCTTTTCTTCTGTGAGCAGCTTTTGCTTTATTTATTATATGGTCTTTTTCTCAGCCCATGAGTTTTCTCACTTTTACTCTTCTGATTCTCTCCCCTATCCCACCAAGGGGGAGTGAGTGAGCAACTGCGTGGGGCTTAGTTGCCAGCTGCAGTTAAACCACAACAAGGACTTAACTTATTTATAACCACCATAAAGTATTAAATATTAAGGATTTTTTTATTATACAGCATTAAACTGTGAGAAAACCTTTACCTTCACACACAGGCAGAAGTGTTAACACTGGAGAATATCACTCATGTCTGTGTCAGGGATATTGCTATAAAAATTCTCAGAAGTTTTAATGTGTCTCTGCAATTGTAAAACCTTTCTCTAATTCCCAAATGAAAGTAAAAAGTAGCAATATTCTCAAAGTCCCTTGAAAACAGCAAAATGAAACCATGCATATCATAGTTCCAATCTGGAGAATAAGTCTGATTTTGAGTTTTGAGTGATTCTTACACAATTTAATTTAAAAACTTCCAAAACAGATCAAGGACATTTCTTATTGAAGAAACCCCATCCTGTTGAGAAAGGCAATACAAAAAGTTTCTTCCTAATGAATGCATATTTTGTAAAACCTGAATGAATATGTTATTTATTTAGAAAGGTTTCAGATACTAAGGATTATATGAGACTAAAGCATTAATAATGTGTTGTGCAGTAAACAGTCGTTCTTTCATCATAATAGCTCAAACCTCTTCTAGCACTATGTTTGGTGAAATACAGCATTATCCTGTTATTATAAGTAGTGGTGCACTTTTGAATTTATCAGGAACATTGAAAGCAAAAGAGTTCATTGTGTGGATCACTTTTCCACTAAACCTTTGAGCTGTCTGCTATAGATTCCTTTGTAACACTTTACAAATCTGATGATTAAAATAGGTTCAATGCAGAAATTGTTATTTTTTAAAGGAAAATAAGTTAATTTTAATAGTCAGAAGTACTATTTTAATTCTAAACATGATGTAAAAAGTTCAGGAAGTCTCAGAAAATAAAGTTAAAAAGAAATGAGGAAAATCCAAAAAATACAACTTTTATTGTCAACCTACCTGGGTAGATACATTTTTTTTTTAACATTTTCTTCCAATAAGCATAATTCACACACATATTTGTGCTGGATTCGGCTGAGATAGATTTACTTTTCTTTATAATACCTAGTATGGAGCTATGTTTTGTATTTGTGCTGAAAATAGTATTGATAATTTAGGGATGTTTTACTTATTGCTGAGCAGTGTTTACCATTCAGAAATTCTGAAATTCTGCATTTAACTCTTTATTGAAAATTTTTTATTTTCAAGTTAAATTTCAGGTCTTTTCTGCTTCTCACACCACCCCACTAGCAAGTAGTCTTGGGGTGTACAAGAAGCTATGAGGGGGCACAGCTGGGACAGCTGACCCAAACTGACTAAAGGGATATTCCATACCATATGACATCCTGCTTAGCACATAAAACTGAGGGAAGTAGAAGGAAGGAGAGGACATTTGGAGTGATGGCATTTACCTTCCCGAGTGGCTGCTAACATGTGATGGATACTGGAGATGGCTGAACACCTGCCTGCGATAGGAAGTGGTGAATTAATTCCTTGTTTTGCTTTGCTTGTGTGAGTGGCTTCTGCTTTTCTTATTAAACTGTCTTTATCCAACCCACAAGTTTTCTCACTTTTACCCTTCTAATTCTCCCCTCCATCCTAGGGTGGGGGAGTGAGCAAGCAGCTGTGTGGTCCTTGGTTTCTGGCAAGGGTTAAATCACAACAATATTGCTTCTGAGGAATTTCAACATTTGCCTAAATATTAATCGGACATTGACAGTCCCATTAACTGTTTTTGAGTTACCTTGAGATACATGATATTTATTTTTTTTTTAATTTCCTAAGGCTGAGATTAAAACTGCTTTAAAATTATTTGTTATCTTTTTAGTTTTATTTGTTGGCATGAGTCATAGTGTTGCAGATGTATAGGTCCTTAAGTTAGGAAATTTAAATGCATAGATTATTCAAGTGTTATGCAAATACAGAGGCTATAAAGTTTGCAAATTGTCACCTACTGTGGAATGCTCTGTTTGAGTGAGTTTATTCTAGTTACAAATAAATAGCTTGAGAATTTCTTCTTGAGAAAGAGGAGTTTTCATGCATTTTTACTCACTTCACACATAAATTAATCATTAGTCTAATCTCTAAAAGAAGAGTTCAGATTTTTAAATTTCCTTCTTTTTCTGATTTTTCCCATCCATAGCTAAATGGCAGCAACTGAAGTCCTCTGCACACTGTGCCAGTTCTGTGTGGATACAGCAATAAGATCTTAGACTATTGTAAGGTTTACATGTAATCCTTTTTTCTTTAATGTCAGTTTTTCCTTCAGAAAATAAGTATCTTTAGTGAAATATGAAAGGTTTCTAGTGATGCCAGCAGGTGCACATAAGTTACAATGTTGTCAATTGCCGTTAATTTTCTCAAGGCATTATCACATTTTGTTTTCTCTCTTAAAAACCACCTTTAATATTATGCAGTAATGATATATATCTATATATCTAATGTAATATAATAAAATATTTGAAGTAGGTTATTAACCTTTAAGCTGGTCTGCCCTCATGGTTACATCTATATTTGCAAGTAAAACAGACCAGATAAAGTTTAGTGGCACTTAAAGAATTTGTGTTCTTCACATAAGGATAATACTGAATGGAAACATTGGAATTTGTAATTTTGATTTGACACATTTTAAGATCCCAGGTTTCAGTTTAGCTATCTAAATCTTGGTTGGAAACTGTTTCTTGGCAATTAATCCATGTAAAATTACTTCATTCTGAAAGGGGATAGCGTTTGGAATGTAGAATTTCTGTTTTAAATTTATTTTAGTATTATTATTATTTTGAATATTGTTGTTCATATGAGACTTGAAAAATATTTTTTTTAAAATAACATCTTATTTAGATATTATTAGCATTCAGATCTGCTAGTATTATATATATATCAACATTTCTGTCACTATACATTAGAATTCACCAAAAGTGATAAAATTTTCTGGTTGCAAAAGCAGTATTTGATTCTAGCATCCCTGTAATTTATTAAAATTATTTTTAACATGTAGAAGACTTATACCTTTAATAACTTCCACACATTAATTTGCTACTGTGCATATTTTAATGAAAATTCTAGATGCAGAGGATATAAATTGAATTCCTTTTTAAAAGCTGAAAAATATTTCTCCAGCACCTGATAGATTCCTCCTTTTTATAAATTTCATTTGTACAGATAAAAACCTCCTTATCTCCTAATTTCATGAAATTATGAATACTGAGGAAATATTTAATTCAAATGTGTTTTGTTCTTTCTTTCACAATGGGAAGTTTTCTCATCTTTCTCTTTCTTAATGCACTCAGATTTAATGACATTTGAAAGGTAGGCTAAACTGGATCCTGTCAAACCCTTTCACTCTTCCTAGTCCAGGAAAGCAGATTATTTAGAAACTGCACATTTAAAGGCATGCATTCAGTGAGGTTCAGATAGGAGAGGAGAAGAATTTCACTTCTTGACAAAGAAAGAGGCTATCTTTGCTTTCACCAAATTGGGCAATGTTTCATTAAAAAAAAAATAAAAATCAAACATAGTTTGCAAGCCTTTTGTCCTAAAAAGTTGCTACCTTTTTTAGTAGGCACACAGGTAAATATTCCTCCTTTCTCTTGGTTTTTTGTTTTTGTGGTTTGTTTGTGGGGGTTTTTTTGTTTGGTTTTTTTTTTTTTACAAAGCAGCCATGCACTCAAAAATACTGTTAAAGTAATGGGAAATTCAAGGTAACAACAAGGAAAAACATTCTGTGTAATAATGACCACATATAGCAATTTGCACCGCTGTGACACTGAATGATTCTTTATCGGTGTATTCATGAACTGATTTATTTTTTAAATATGTTTGGCAGAGTATGTCCATCTAGTACTCTGAACTTTTAATACCACCCTGTCTCAAGGATGCACAGCACTACTAGTTGACATCTTCTGCAAAGTCTGTAAGATAGTTTTGAAAATAAAACAGATGAGTGAATAATTAGCTTCATTCACTATAAACTGAACTAAAGGTAACTACAGGAGACATAAGCACCTACACTGTCAGATAAGAATCTCCCTTTAAATTTATTGTCAGTGTGAGAGAGGCTGCTAAAAATAAGAGTATACTTTTCAACTGAATACCCTTTCCAGACCAAAAATGGTTGTTTAGCTCCTATTCTGAAAATTATTATACATATTATGTTTTTTGGACAAGAAATCTTACTATCAAAATTCATGTGAAACATAATGAAAAAAGGGTAAAGAAAGTTGGTTAGGTAATGTGTATTAGTGGAAGAAAAATAAGTTGGTCAGTTTTCTAGGACAGAGACTTTTGCTAAGAAGGAATCACAGTAGTAGCATTTTAACCAGATTTTATAGGTAAGCAAGAGATCCACAGCTAGGTTTCTATACAGAATTTTGAAATAAAAGAAGTCTATTAAAATTCAGTGCTTTTTGGAAAATACAGCTCTTGTAATATATATTCCAATGACTACCTGTTTGGTAGAATTAATGTGGTCTAATTCTTGAACTGAGAGCATGTATCAATTTTTTAATGGAGGCTTAACTTGGGAGGAAAATTTAATTTTTCTCATTAACTTTAACACTGTTGACTTGTTCCAGGAGCTTTCTTTATTGTTTAATTCCTAGTTAGTTTGGGGGGTTTTAAAGTTAGTTATAAATTTAGATCTACATACAAATGAGAGTGAAATAATTTTCTTCAAGCTTGGGTCTGTACACAAAATTGACACTCCCCTTGCAAATATTAAAACTAAAGCAAAAATGGATAGACACTTCTGACTTTTGTGCGTCCTGGTGGACACAAAGTTGAACACAAGCTGTCAATGTGCCTTTGCCACAGAGAAGCCTAATGGTATTCTGGGCTGCATTAGGAGGAGTTTTGTCAGCAGTTCAAAGGAAGAGATCCCTCCCCTCTATTCAGTATTGCTGAGCCCACACCTGGAGTACTGTGTACAGTTCTGGACTGCCCTGTAGAAGAAAGGCATAAATATACTGGGACAGAGTGCAATGAAGGGCCACAAAGATGACTAAGGGTCTGGAGGGCGTCAGATCTGGGACTGGAGAAGAGAAATCATGGGGGGAATCTCATTAACGTATCTAGTTACCTGAAGGAATATTTCAAAGACAAAAACACCGGGCTCTTTTTACTGGTCCCCAGTGACAGGACCAGAGGCAATGGGCACAAACTGAAACACAGGAGGTTCCCTCTGAACATCAGGAAATGCTTCTTTTTCACTGTGAGGGTGACTGAGTACTGGCACAGGTAGCCGAGAGAGGTTGTGGAGATTCCCTCTTTGGAGATATTCAAAAGCTCTCTGGATGTGGTCTCGGGCTTCCAGCTGTAGGTGGCCTTGCTTGAGTAGGGGCAGCTGGACCAGAAGACTTCCAGAGGTCCCTTTCAAGGTCAACCACTCTGTGGTTCTGTGACGCTATGAACCAAGGTGGGTTCTTTCCATAAGGGAAAGGTACTCCTGGAGACAGATAAGTTTGAAACTTAGCATGTATGTCTGAACTAAATATAAAATATTTGCCTTTTTATTAGTTCTTGAAACTGAGTGAGCAGATGAGGCTGTATGACGATTCCATTCCAGAGCAAACATGCATGCACACCATTTCCCATCAGTCTACTTTGCTCTGAAAGAAATACTCAAGTATAGACAAATACGCTCCAGCATATTTCTTTCTTACTTAACTGGAAAACTTGCATGTAGGCCTCCCTGTGGAGTAATGTGTCACAGTTTAGGAAAAGTCCATAGAGTTAGAAGGAACTGTCTCTTATAACACCAAAAGATTCCAAGGACCTGCCAGGTGCTACTGAGATCAATTAACCCCCCAGGTTTTTTTTCCTTAAACATTTTGAATTTCAAAGAAACTATTTGAGTTGCCAAAACCTGTCAGAAAGGCAGTGGATCCCAAGTCATTTGTGCTTATAGTGCTTGCAGAAGTTCAGCAAGAGCAGTACCACCACAAGTATTTCAAATTCAGTTGTTTTCTCAGAGAAGCTGGAGGGTGTGTGTGTGTGTGCTTCCTTTGAAAATGTTAATGGGAAAGTATGACATACTATCATATACGTTCCACTTCAGCAGTAAAAAGATTATGTCATTGATTGTAGCAGCAGTAAAATTGGTTCATTTTAACTGTCTTTAATTCTCTTTAACTAACCTTTTTACTGCAACTTTATTATCATCTACATAAGCTTCAGAGATATTGGTTATGTCATGGAACTAAATACAGCCTCACCCCCATCCTCCCCTGCCCCCTCAGACTCTTATGCAACAGCTTTTGCTATAGAAAAAATTTAATTTTAATGCTATCTCTGCTGGAATCTTCTCCCTGCTGCTCTGACATTGCTTTAATTTAACATCCTCTTTAAATCAGTGCAGCACTGGGGTATATGAGGGAAATCTGGTAGCACAAATTGTGTTCATCCTGTTCATAAGATTAGTTCTTTCATCTGAGTTAACCAGGCTTAATTCAACACATCTCTGATAAAGTCCCCTACTGTCTGAATGTGCGTCAGGTGCTGGAGGATGCTTTTCAACATTGCATGGCTAGTATTTCAAAATAGAATTTTTCACCCTGTAGTATCAAAATGCATCAGCAGTGTCTGACCATTAAAATATAATTGATGAAAAAGTGCCAGTATTTAAAACATATATAGCTTAATCTTGATGGGACCCAAATGGTGCTGTTGACCTACAGTAATCTCAGATGTATGCTGGTTTTTGAGAGGTCCACAGTACTTTTTTAACACCACAGTATGAGGCTTTTCAAAGACAGACATAAATATATCCTTTTTTTAAAGCAGCAACTCAAAGGTGTAGGACACTATTCTTTCTTGCTTCTTCTGAAATACATTAAAGTAAAGCTAGATTTTCAGGAAGCCAAACTTCTATTTACAAACTTAAAAGAAGAAGCCAATATAACTCATTTTGCAGTAACTTTATCAGAAGAATTTAGTGGGCATTGAAAATCTGGTCTCTGAATAGAATGTTTTAAAAAGAAATAAGAAAGACTAAATGTGTGTCTGGGGAAATATAGAGGAATATTCCAATTTGTACATAGGCTGTAAACCAAGCATAATTCATCTATAGCATTTCAAGGGACTAGCTTGTTTTCTGAAATGTTAGATTTAGTGATTATCTTTCTACATCAGTTCAGAAAAAAAAATATCAAAAATGATAAACTGAGTTGCTAATGAAAAGTAGGCAGTCAAGGGCAATATAGAAATAGTTTAGTCACACTATCTTTGACTCTATGCTAACTAAACAAGTGCATCTTGCATAATAAGGAGTGTAAGCAGACCCAAGAAAATACTTTTATTCTCAGCATTCTATTTATCTCTAATTTCAGAGAAATCCCCAACCCGAACAATATTCATGCTACTTACTAACTTATTAATATCATTATTTTGCTTTTCATGACTGCAAAAATCATCAAATGCAAAAGAAGAACTTTTTCAAGACTAGTGACAGCATTTTCCCCATGGTTTTGCAGCTGTTAGTTACAATAAACTACACCTAAACATAAGGAAAAAATATTTTTGTTTTATTTCAAATCTCACTGTTTTTTTGAGGTACTATCATCAAAAGAAAGAAAAAAGGTTTTTTTATTGTTGTAATACAAAGAACTGCATTGCTTCAAAGGTTGCTGTAAGTTTAATTGATGTCTGAATAACTATTGTCTTAAACATTTTTTTCTTATACTTCCTGAATAGCCTTCTGCATACTCTTTCTCCAGACTTCTGAAGGGGAAATTCAACTGGTAACTGCTCAGCAGTGGTAATGTGTGACCAAGGAATGATCTAGCATGGAAGACAAGAAGGCCCAACTGTGGAAGAGGTTAAACTGGCTGGCAGCAGGAATCCCAGAGACAGAAAGATGCCCTGTAAAGGAGTAAAGTTTCCCTTGGTGATGAGATGAGAAACATCCACAACATTGACTTGTAGCAATCCTGGAATGGGAGTGCTACAGGCCACTTTTGTGCAGCAGATCTGGGCTGGGGGATGGACACAAAGCCAGGCTGAGGTACTGTGGGGATGCTCATAGGACTGGTGCTGGTGCAAGTGTGTATAAAGAATCAGCTTGTGACACATTTTTGCAGACTCCTTGAAGAACCACTTATGGTGGTATGACTGATCAATGCATTGTTCACTAATTATTAAAAAAAAAAATAAAATGGGACAAACATGTATTTAATTCACTTCAAGAGGTACTATAAAGATTCTTCAACACTTCCAACTAGCTTCTCATTTCTATAAGACAGACAAAAATATTTTTTAAATAAAAACAACAGCAAAAAAAAAGCATGAGCCTTTGACCTTTTTGTCTATAGTGCTCACAAGTGTTTTTTAAGGTTTCTGGCCTTGCCACAATAAATAGATTTGCCTGAATTATTTCAATTTTTTATTACTTCTTTCCTAGGCTTATAGGAGGATAGGCAATCTGTAACTGTCTTATTACATTAGTTGTATGATCCCTCCCAAACACATGCTGGTTTTAATAATGTGCTTCACCCGAGACATCAAAAGTCCAGTGATTCAGTGGTTAATTAGGAAACTAGATATAGATTCAAATTGCCTTACCTTAATATAAGGATGATTTTTTTAATTAATTTTGGGGAGTAATATTCAAGATTGAGAACCTGCAGCCTATGGTGAAGGAGCTTGTTGATATGTCTTTAAGTAGTCAGTAGTATAGAACAAGTTAGTTTGTTGCTTCCTACCAAGTGTTTCATTTTGTAGACTATATTTTTTTTTCTTCCTGTTCACTATCCTCTGACTATAATCTGCAAGAAAAGCTGACATGAATAATCAAACCAATTTATTGTTAAAATGACCCAGCAAGAACAAACCACTGCCCCTAGCAGAACAAGTAAGTTACTATCTCTTTGACAAGGCAGAGAGGTAATTTTGAATATCAGTCATGAAGATATTCTCCAGTGAGCTTCAAGGTCTCTTTCCCTCCTCTTCTTCTCAGCCCTCTCCCTTTCCTCCTTCTCTTTTCCTCTTTTCTTTCTCATATCCTCACATCTACCCTAAGGGCAAGTTTCCCTTAAGAAAAATGTCTAAGCCAACAGTCAATGAATCTTCTTTCAATTTCTTGCTCCTTCCAATGCCATAAGAGAATATGTGTTTGTCATAGGATTGTGAAAGCTACTGGTTCATCACGGGAAAGAAGTTGTTAAAAATGAATGTTCATTTAAACTCATGATTTTCTTAATACTTAGATTTTTTTCTGTTGATATATTTTTAAATAATTTTGTCTCTGATTACTTGCCTGAAAGAAAAAGGGTTGTAGTGGAAAGAGTAAATCTTCCTGTAATTCCATGAAACCAGAATTAATAGTCCCATATTGTGGCAATGAAAAACTTAGTGTTATCTCTGAGTTCTTATCCTCTATGCTTTCGATACTCTTATGAGGTTTGGTTTGTTGGGTCTTTTTTCTAAATCACTACAAAAAATCAAATATATTATGTCACCAGGTGACTTGTATCTAAACATCTCCAAGGAAATCAGATGTATTAAAAAGGCAATAATATATTTCAGGAACTATGCTCATCTAATTAATCTAGATTTGTCGTATGTTCCACAATATTTTTTAACCTCTAATAAATAAATAAAAAATAAAGCAATTACCAACAAATATAGAGGCACAAATTTAGATTATAAAGCTCAAATTTCAATAAATCTGACCTCATACAACTGCATTTGCATTTACTACACTTAAAAAAAAATGGAAGCTACTGTATATTCCTGGGCGCTGCTGAGTATTCATCTTATCCTGAAAGTCAAGCTCATGTAAAGAAATTATACCTGGCCCTGAATTTCTCATGTTCTCCCCATGTTTCCCATTGTCCTGATTTAAATAATTTACATTTTATTTTTTCTGGCTGTGGCCAAATACTTTTCTTAGATTCTTAATTCTGTTGAGGTGTTACACGGAGAAGCTAGAGGGTATACTCACAGAGCCTGTAAGCATAGAAACACATTAGGTTTCTAGATTTATTAAAAATTTTTACAACTCTATCTAAAGCTTCTACAACCTGCAGACAACTGAATGCTTAAATTAATTCTGGAGTCAGAAGACACCCATAATAGATATTTTGCACTCTTCTACTGACTTTTAGATCTGTGTTCATGTACTTCATCATTATAGATATTTTTTTTCCACTGCTCAATGTTCAGGGATGGGAGGTAGTTTCTTGAGATAGACCTCCAAATTTACATGTCTTATAGCTAGTATTCTCTTCTCAGTCTGATTGTAAAGGTGAGTACAAATGAAAATTTGTACCATGGAAATCGCCTCAGACATAGAATGAGCAGTCAGGAGTAGATGTAAAATGGTCATTACAAATCTGACAATAGTAAAATTCATTGAGGTAAGATGCATATACAAACTAATGTCACAAAATCACATGTACATACTACACTTATCACGTATTACATACCATGTAACTACATATTTTATAGTTATACCATGCTTTCTGTTCTCAAGTCTCTTGATTGAATAAAAACAAAGAATCTGAATAAAAAGAAAACTGGAGCAACCAGTTAAATTTAAATCAAGCAATGTGATTCCAGGCAATTGTGGAGAAACTGTCCTACCTCTAATTTGACTTTCCTTCTTTGGCTTCTTTTTTATAGACAGCAATCCATTGGGGACTTGGCAATATACAGAAGAAGTTGCATTTTCAAAAGGCATAGTTCACCCATGATGCTGGTACTTTGATTTTTGGTTCTGTAAGAACTCTCAGATGGGTACCCTCTGGTCCCAGTGATTCACTGTAGTTGAATTTTTCATACTTCTCATAAGTTTTCTCTTACTGTGTTTCAGGTTCCTCTGTGGCTGTGCTCTCATTGTCTATGAAAAGTATTTGTAAAAGGAACTTAGAACTAAACTGAGCAGAAGGATGTAGCTAGGTGCCATATGCCTGGAAACAGAACCATTTACTGCCTGTAACTTCCTATACAGCATACTTAGACGGCTAGACTTCTCAAAGACAGGACACATTCTAGACTGAGCAGGGAAATGCCTGGTATTCACAGGGATATGTTGATAGTCAGGCTGTGCACAGCTGGTTTATGTGAGCTGAGTGCAGGAGTTGAAACACTATGCCCATAGTTTGCTGTGGACAAAAGGTAATACAATGCATATATGAAGCCAACAACTGTTTGATAGTGTGTTTATTGTTTTAATAGTTAAATAGTCCAAATTATCTAATTCAGAAAACACTCATTAAAAGTTAAATCTGTTACAAAAAGCCTACTAGTATCTATCGTTTGTTTATTCTGTTCACCTTTCAATATTCCTTTGGGTCCAAAGGCTTGCAGTGCTATCTTCCTCAGGAAGAACAGGTCTGTGGCAGTTATGGCAAGCTGCTAGCATCCTGTGGCCCTCACTGCAAGGCAGATGACAGTGGTGGGAGTTTCTTGCCCTCTTGGCTGGGATCGTACTTGTGACTCAGTGAGTGTGCTTGCCTCCTGCCCTGGAGGCTCCTCCTGGGGGCCCAGCAGGGGAGGTGGCAGGTGCCCCCACCCTGTGACACAAAAGGCTGTTGTTCCCCCAGCCTGGGTCTGGTTGCCCTTGCCCAGGTGGGCACACTCCCCAAGCCAGTAGTAGGTAGATCCCACTGGACAGACAGTCATGTGAGTGTGGGGAGGCTCTCCAATTCACAATGGGAGCTACAGTGAATGGTAGTTCAGGTCTTGTTCACTTTTTCCTCAACTATCAATCTGGGTTAATACGTAATGAATTAAAACCCAGTTTTGGAGCTGTGGTGCTCTTTGAAATTCTCTTTATATCCCCCAAAATCTCGAATTTATAGGACATAGATAGCTTCAACACTATTAATGTTTTACAACCTGTTTCAAAGGTGCTCAAAAAACGTGTAGATGCCTAACTTACAGAAGTCCCCAGAAGGTTTAGAAGGAACAGCAGCTGATTTCTGAATATGTGTGGAATTTATGTGTATGTTGGGAGATACATAGGACCTGCTCAGACTTGAGGAGTTTTTCCACATTCAGATGAATGTTACAATCTAACAGAAAAGAAAATGTGAAAGACAGCGAATTCAAACATTAACCTGACACAGAGTGCTTTTTTTTGTGTTTTCTTTTCAGAAACTGGGCAACTTGAGAGATATAGACAAAATGTAACAAAGTTTTATGATTTGGAGATACAATCCAGAAATCGACTTAAACTATGTTATAGGTGAAAATGTTTTCTTATTGTATGAGGACTTAACAATCAAAATTAAGTTTTTACCTCTGATTAGGTTTTGTTACTCGTTAGCTAACATACATGTCTCTATAACTCTACTTAGAGTTATCAGTATATTGACAGCAATATTGTTTCAGTAACTTCTGTAACTCTATCAATAAAATATTTCTACTTTAATTGCCAGGGTAGTTTTGATTAGATGGTCTTAATATCATTTAATTTACTTTCTCATTTCAAATATGAACTGAACATAGGTAGTAGTTTGATATATTTACACTCTTCACTGAAATTACTTCATGTGCCTTATTAAAAATACTTTTTAAAAGCCCTTTAACTTCAGAAATTGTGTGTATATCGTAGAATCGTTTAGGTTGGAAAAGACCTTTAAGATCATCAAGTCCAACAGTTAGTCCAGGACTGCCAAGTTCATCATTGAACCTATACATATATCTTGCTTTTTCTGGATTTACCATTTCTGACACCAGAAAATTTAATGTATAGTTTAGCAGATAATTATAAGTTCTGAAGAAAAAAACCCTACAACCTAAAAATAATGTATACATAACTTTTAAGAAAGAAATTGAAAACTGGAAAACAATATGAATTTTTGATTGTTTGGGCGTTTTTGTTCATCAGCATCCATCAGATGCTTTTATTTAGGAACATAGCTGGAGAAGGTAATCTTAAGGTCAATATTTTGCATAATAGTCTAATGATAGACATTTTCTTATAAGTACTACTTAATGTAGTACATTTCTACCCACATTTTCTAATGCCTGAGGAACATCTAAAGTTTAGCAGGCTGTTTCTGGGAGAAAAAAAGATTTTTGTGTTGAGCTAAATAATGTGAATTTCATCCAAGCACTTGGATATCTTAACCACTTTGTCCTTTTTCTTATAGCAGGAAACACCTGAATGGATTTGGATCTTTCTTCTAATGACAGTTCACATATTGAGAAAGAAAGTCATGAATGAAAACAAAGGAACAAGCATAATAGGATGTGGAGAATATTATGCATTTATCTTTCTTTTTAAGGACCTTTTCTGTGTTCCCCCTCTGTGTATATTTCTGTCCTTTCCCCAGTTGTAGAAAAGATATCAGTGTCTTTGTGTTATAAGGCCTTTAATAGGTTGACTCATAAGAAGAAGGGGGGAAAAAAAAAAAGCAACGAAAAAAAACCCACACCAAAAATACCACAGGTATTTATATCTCACTAGATCTTTTCTTCAACGCAATTTTCACTAATGTGTGGAAAGTATAGTACTGAACAGGTCAAAAAGCAGCCTCAGTGTTGCAGTACAATGAAGGTGGATCGAAGTGGCACAGAGTATAACCAGCATGCAATAACTGTAACTAATAAGGACTTACGTACAGAACATTAATGAATAAAGCTGGAAAAGCCATAGGTTACTCAGCTTACTGTTATACCATGAGACATTCATACATTCATATATTGCTAACGGATAAGGTGTTCTTCCATATTTTTTTTTTCCAACAAATGGGTTACAAAACTGAAGAAATAATTTGAAATTACTTTGTTGGATGAGAATCCAGCAGGTTTCAAGTCTAATATAACCGGAATAAATTCAGCTGTATCATGACATTTAGAGTTATTATGTAACCAGACAGTGAAAGGAACAGTGTTTTGTGAAGTAAATGCAAATAAGTTTTAAAGAGTGAATAAGGAAACCATTTGTTCTTGATACTTTAAGTGTCTCTATTAGATACAGTAGGACTCTCAAGTAAATTATGAAGTACATCTAAGAAAGTGATGCTAGAAATTCTTATCAAGATGAAAATACTGGTGTTACTGAGTTTCTTTCAGAGCTACACATTTTTTTCATAATAATGGGTAATTAAAGTATTATTATTCTAAAAATTTAGATCTGTAAGATACTTTAGATCTTTTTCTACCATAACTTGACTCTAGCCAAAGAACACTGACATTGTTTAACTGATAAATCAATGTTAACATAGATTTCAAAGTAAAATACCTTTTTTATTTCCTGAGAAGTGGCATTTTTACAGTTTCTTGATTCTAAAAGTTCACCAAAGTCACATACATAGAAGCCGGATGCTGTTGTATTACTTTGCACAGCTGAGCAATACCTGTACTGCTTAAAGTAAATAAAAAGGCATCTATGTCTGCTTAATCATGGTATTTCCTATCATTGTACGTTGGTACAATACTGAAAGCTTTTCTGAGAAATCAGAGACTATCAGTAAAATTTTCATCTTTTTTGAAGTCAATGGAGAAACTCTATTTGACTTAATCAGATTACAGAATTCACTCTACCTGATATTTTACCCAATGAGATACTTCAGTGTCAATGTTAGTAAGACACAGGAGAAACTCTGAATTGAATAATATAATTAATGATTTTTTAATACTTCTTCCCGCCCCCCCCCCCCCCCCCCCCGGAAAAAGGTCAGAAAATTATATAAATCAGGAAACATTTTTTTACTGTGAGGGTGACCATGCACTGGCAAAAGATGCCCAGAGAGGTTGTGGAGTCTCCCTCCTTGGAGATATTAAAAAACTGTCTAGACATGGTTCTGGGCAAGGGGGTCTAGGTGGCTCTGCTTGAGCAGGGAGGGTGTTGGACCCATGGACCTCTAGAGGTCACTTTCAGCTTTGCCCATTTCATGATTCTGTGATAATTCACGGATGGCTTCACAATTAATAAGAAATTTAAGTTCTATTTTATATAGAATCCAATTGTTGCTAAAGTGTTCAAATTCCCCTATCATTCTTGTCCATACGCTTTCTTTTCTAAGCTGGGGCATTCAGACATCTGTTACCTAACTAAGATCACCTGAGGTCACAAAAAAATGTATTTTGGGGAGTCTGATCTAAGAGTATGTCTCTGTGCCTATCTAGCATATACAAAAAGCACTGAATTCAATACGAAGTCCAAAAAGCTAGTAAAATGTAAAATCTGACTGCTGAGTGAATTATTGTGTATTTCTTATTTTATATCATTTTCTCAGAGCTATGTTGTAAATCTGGTATTGTCCAAGTGATAATGATGTTATAACCAAAATACATTAATAACAGGTAGGTAGTTACAAAAACATTGCATAGATATCTTCCACTATACCAATATGTTCCTAAAATCTTCAGTGATCCTAGTCCAAAAAATGAATGCATGACTAGTTTGAACTAACTTAAAACTAGTTATGTTATCAGGAAGCTACATCTTGAAGAAACATATGGACCTGTAGTCAGACTACGAAGAGTCTAAACACATTAATAAAGCAAAGGCCTTAGAATTGCAGGCATAGAACAGTGCCAGAATCTTTACCTATATATAACACAAATGGCCAACTATTAGTCACTAAGAAAATCCAAACAAATCCAAAGAAATATGGACCTGAGATCTGGGTAGCACTGGTTCTAGGGCACAACTTGAACATGTATAGAATTGTGTACCATACCTATTGCAGCAGTCCATGATTGATTGTATAGGGAGAAACGTTCTTAAATTGTGTAAGAGTGCAGTGAACCAAGTAGCTGCACAGGCACCTGGCTTCCTTATTGCATATGCTGAGCGTATTCTCATGCTCATACCAAACTGACAAACAGATTCCTAAGTTTCTTCTTACAACCATCCCCTAAAACATGGCTGTAATTTGAATAGAACAGCAAGAACACTCATTCCAGAGGTGATGACATAGTTCAGTGTTCTCTTCAGTTTGAGGCCATTGAGACTGCCTTCTAACGGGATCACAGGACCCAACAAACCAGATTAAAGGCAAAAAACTCTCCATCTTGTTATCATTCCTTCTATTGAAGTTACATTATTGATTTTGCACAGAACTCCCCCTTTAAGTATCTATTGGCTTCTTCCATCTCTTGTGATGCCTTTTTTTCTTTTTTCCTCTTGGTATATTAACAGAATCTTTTAAGAAAAAAAAAAAATTTACACACATAGTTTTCCACTTCTAGAGCGAGATCTGTAGTCTTAAGTGTCAGTGTAGGAGTCTAATTCATAAAGACATTTAGCTTGGATTTGAATATTGCAAAAGAGGTATTTTGAAGGCTTTGGGAATTATTTGTTATATTAATAGAAAGAATGAAATGTACTAAATTCAGAAGGAATGCTTTGGGGAAAAACATTCTAAAAACAATTCAAAAAACGCCTTATTGTACTAATCAATAATCTAAAGGTAAAACAAATGTTTTGAGAAACCCTTGTTTGTTTATATTTGTATTGGTCTGCCTGCAATGAAAGCAGTATAAGTGCATTAAAGATCTAAAAGAACATTTTAATTTTGCAAGGCTGTGTTGCAGTGAGTTGAATACTGTGGGTTTTGCCTTTGGTTTTACTGCTTTTGTTGCTGCCTTTGTCATTCTTTAACACCTGTTTGAATCCTAAATGTTCCGGTGCACGTAAAAAAATGTTTATCCAATTTTGGAGGGAAAATAAAGTTTCTATTCATTAAATAACAGAAATAATTTACTTCATATGTATGAAGGCCTCACCTAAATTCTGGGCATGAAGATGTTTCATCTGGGGTATGTTCTAACTGAGTTCATTTATCAAATCCATGATTATTATTAATAAAAAGCAAGAAGATTTATTTTCCTTTTCCTTAAAATGCATTAGCAATCAAGATTCAACAAAATGTAGATTTTGTTGATGCATTAGCAATCAAGATTCAACTTTCATGCCCTGTGCCATTGTCCAGTTTTCTCTGTTTTGTCACCTTTCACACTATGCTTTAAGTAGCTTAAGTTAATCAACTTTTCTTCTTCGCATTGGTATCTAAATGTTTTAGAAGTGTCTTACTGACTACACCTAATTCTCTGGCTGTGTTAAGCACAGTCCTTTCACTGTCTGTATTGCTGATATGAATACTTTTTCAATCAATATCAGTACTTTCTCCTAGTACTTCTTCTACCACTTCTGTAGCATTTATTTTTGCATTGACACATTTTTCAATTAAAAAATATCATTAAAGAAAATTTAAAGAATCACACTTCATCCCAGTTAAGCAGCTGTCTCATTTTAGATGTTTGGTTTGTAAGAAAACAAAATTTCATTCATATCAATAGAGTGACACCAGAAAGCCTACTGCAAGCCTATTTTTTGTTACATTAAAATTATATGATGTTAAAAGTATGTTCCTGGAGCTTATTCCATTCAGCTGAAGTCTGAGTGACCTTTCACCATGGTGTTCACCCCTTTAATTGTAATTGACAGAACAATTTCCTAGTTTCCATTACATCACAGAAGACTAGGTATGGACAATTTGTTATTTTAAACATGATTGGAACACCTTTAATTGTAATTGGCAGGACAACCTTAGTAAAATTTATCCCAGTGAAATAGTTTGGACAGATATATTTGTTACAACAGTGAGCAGCAGTCACAATTTATGCACACGGACATGCAAATACATTAATAAAAGATTCGCTAACATCTTGTACATCATAGAGTATCTGGATGTGGGGGACAGATGAGTGGAAATTTGCCTTAAACACTTCTTGGTACAAATGTTCCGAGCTTTTCTGACTCAGGTGCATAGCAGGTGTTATAACCAGAAGAGCGAATGAGACACCAGTTTCTGGCCCTGCAGAGGCAGGACTGACATGGTATTTTTTCCACCCTCACATCCTGTGGTTGTGGTGTCTGTAAACGGCTGTGTGTGTGCAAGGGTACTCAATTGTTGACCTTGGGAAGGGCCTCATCTGCTCTGACTGCAAAATCATTTGACATAGTCTCCCCGTGACCACCTGAGATCCGCCTACCTTGCGCAGAACCAAACTGCACCTACCCTCGCCTAGCATCACACCCACCATGAATATGAATGTTTCTTGGAACAAAGTGGAGATTTTGGGACTTGGACCATATAAAAATGGTACCACCAGAAGCTCAGGTGGGACAGCGCCCCCCCCCCCCGCCCCAAGATACCCACAGTGAAAAGGACCAACGAGACACCGCTGGATCTGCGGGTGGTGATATCTATTTCCTTTATTTTTTCTCTCTCTTTTCCTTCTCCTCATCTCTTTCTTCTTAGAAACAGGTGGCACAGTACTTTCCATTGTTATCTACCCACATGCCTTGTATTGTGTGTTAATGAATCACAAAACTGGTTGGCTGGTGCCATTTCACCTTAATTCAGTGTAAAGGGATAATGAACTTGGTCGCTAGTCCCAAGGGGAGGTAGGTCATCCTGAATAGCTCCTTTCAGGTTGAGACACTAGATATCAATGGTGGTGGATCAAGATTCATTCAGTTAAATACATTTTGTATTGATACATGGCAACAGAAAGACACAAACTTCCTCTTTTGATTGTAAAGTCTAATTTCAATGATGTGTTCTGATAAATGTAGATAATCTTTTATTGCCATAAATACATTATTTAATAAGTTTTTGAAGTAACTTTTATATATCCAGTTCTAAAATGTGACAGAATGAAGCAGCATGTTATTTAAAAACAAACAAACAAACAAACAAACAAACAGAACAACTTCTTTTGGAAATTCAGTTGTTACCCTCTATTAAAATTTTTCAGAATTCTGGTCCCATAATTGCAGTCTTGTCACAGTATAAGACCTAACTGACAGTGTGGAGACTAAATGGTCTTAATACCAAACCACTATTATATTTGATTTTAAGGAGTGACATGCTGTCCCTCCTAAAAGGAAGGCAATGTGGCCATGGAGAAAATATCAGGCCAGTCCTCACAGGAGTCCCCTATGTAGTAGTGCATGGTCCTGTGTCTGGGCCATGGGGTCCCCTCTGTTATGCCTTAGTCACTCCTGAAGTCTCTCTGGGATTGCTTCTGTATGAGAGCTTGTCTAGGGTCTCTCGAGGTCTCAAGCAACTTGGGACACAGTCAGTCATATGACTGGGTAGACATCAGCTCAAGATTCCCATAGTGCCAAACAACTGGCTGCTATTGTTGCAGTGACTCACAGTCTGCCCCTCTCAAAGGTTGTTTGGACAGCTTATTCACTCTTGAATTACAATCATGTTGTCGTCTATTCCTTTTTACCTAAAGTTTAAGAAGTCCGAAGTCATGCCAGCTGCTACAGGGCTTAATTTAAAATAAAATAACCAACAAACAATCAGTCTGAGATTTTATATTTTGTGCATTTCCCTGTAGGATGCCAGTGTGACTAAACCTTGCTACAAGCAATTTTGTTTCCCCTGATATACCTTTACCAAAAGAAAGCATTTTGTGATTTCCCTGTTAAAAAAGTCTTAAGTCTTCATACTACAGTCACACATATGATCATGTTTCTATTCTGTTGGCCTTTGCTTTGCATCTTGTAAAGCAACTTTATGAATTGAATGTGTACTGCATCTTATAAAGAATATCAAAACAACTGCAAATATGGCAACCTGAAAAGAAACACAAGATCTTATTTTTATGAGGGCACTTTCACAGGACAAATACAAAACAAAACCAAACCAATTTCTGTAAAAAGTATGGCTGCTTGATCCTGAGGTCATTTCTTAGCCCTGATGCCATATGGAATAATTGTTAGAATCATAGAATTATAGAATCATTTAGGTTGGAAAAGAACTTCAACATCATCCAGTCCAACCATTAACCCAGGATTGCCAAGTCCATCACTAAACCATGTCCCTAAGAAACACATCTATGCATCTTTTAAACACTTCCAGGGATGGTGATTGCACCACTTCCCTGGGCAGCCTGTTCCAATGCTTGAACACCCTTTCAGTGAAGACATTTTGCCTAATGTCCAATCTAAACCTCTGCTGATGAAACTTGAGGCCATTTCCTCTTGTTCTGTCACTTGTTATCTGGGAGAAGAGATCTACCCTCACCTAGCTACAACCTCCTTTAAAGTAGTTGTAGAGAGCAATAAGGTCCTCCCTTGAGCCTCCTTTTCTCCGCACTAAACAACCGCAGTTCCCTCAGCTGCTCCTCATAAGGCTTGTGCTCTAGATGTTTCAACCGGCTTTGTTGCCCTTCTCTGGACACACTCCAGCACCTCTACGTCTCTCTTTAAATCAGGGGCCCAAAACTGAGCACAGCAATTGAAGTGTGACCTCACCAGTGCCAGGTGCAGGGGGACAATCATTTCCCTTGTCCTGCTGGCCACACTGTTTCAGATACAAGCCAGGAGGCTATTGGCCACCTTTGCCACCTGGGCACGCTGCTGCCTCATGTTTAGCCAGCTGACAGTCAGCACCCCGAGGTACTTTTCCACCAGGCAGCTTTCCAGACACTCTGCCCAAAGACTGTAGCATTGTGTAGGCTTGTTGTGACCCAAGTGCAGGACCCGGCACTTCTCCTTGTTGAACCTCATACAACTGGCCTCAGTCCACCAATCCAGCCCGTCCAGATGCCTCTGCAGAGCCTTCCAACCCTCAAGCAGATGAACACTCCCCTTCCAACTTGGTGTCATCCACAAACTTACTGAGGGTGCACCCAATCCCCTCCTCCAGAGCATTAATAAAGATCTTAAATAGAACTTGACCCAATACTGAGCCCTGGGGAACACCACTTGTGACTGGTGCCAGCTAGATGCAATTCCATTCACCATGACTCTTTGGGCTTGGCCGTCCAGACAGTCTTTCACCCAGCAAAAAGTACACCCATGCAAGCCATGAGTAGGCAGTTTCTCCAGAGGAGTGCTGTGGGAGACAGTGTCAAAGGCTTTGCTAAGGTTCAGGTAGACAACATCCACAGCCTTTTCTTCATCCACTAGGCAGGTCATCTTGTTGCAGAAGGAGATCAGGTTAGTCAAGCAGTACGTGCCTTGCATAAACCCATGCTGGCTTGCCCTGATCCTCTGGTTGTCCTACACATGCCGTGTGATAGCACTGAGGACGATCTGCTTTATAACCTTCCCTGGCGCTGAGCTCAGGCTGACAGGACTGTAGTTTCCCAGATCCTCCTTTCTGTCTTTCTTCTAGATGGGTGTCATATTGGCTAACCTCCAGTGAACTGGGACCTCCTCAGTTTGCTAGGACTGCTGATAAATGGTGGAGAGTGGCTTGACAAGCTCCTCTGCCAGCTGTCAGTGCCCTTTTTGGATCCCATCCAGCCCCATAGTCTTGTGCACATCTAAGTGGAGCAGCAGGTCACTAACCGTTTCCTCCTGGACTATGGGGACTTCATTCTGCTCCTCATCCCTGTCTTCCAGCTCAAGGGCCTGACTACCATCAGAGTAACTGGTCTTACTATTAAAGACTGAGGCAAAGAGGGCATTAAGTGCTTCAGCTTTTTCCTCATCCTTTGTGGCAATGTTCTCCGCTGCATCCAATAAAGGATACAGAATATCCTCAGCCTTCGTTTGTTCCTAATGTACTTGTAAAAACATTTTTTGTTATCTTTACAGCAGTGGCCAGCCTGAGTTCTAACTGAGCTTTTGCCTTTCTAATCTCCGCCCTGCATAACCTTATGACTTATAGTCCTCCAGAGTTGCTTACCCCTTCTTCCAAAGGTTGTAAACTCTCTTGTTTTCCCTGAGTTCCAGCTAAAGCCCTCTGTTCAGCCAGGCTGGTCTCCTTCCGTACCAGCTCATCTTTTGGCACATGGGGACAGCCTGCTCCTGCACCCTTAAGACTACCTTCTTGAAAAATGTCCATCCTTTCTGAACTATTTGGCCCTTCAGGACTGTCTCCCAAAGGGCTCTCTCCATCAGGCTCTTAAACAGGCCAAAGTCTGCCCTCCAGAAGTCAAGGTAATGGTTCTGCTAACTCCTTAATTCTCTGAGAATTGAAAATTATCATTTTGTGATCACTGAGAGTCAACTCCAGATTGAGATAAGAGCATAAGTTCCTCAGAGGATATTAATGAGGATATATTACATAGTGTAGGACCTGAGCATGACTGGGATGGATGTAACTTTCTTCATAGTAGCTTGCATGGTGCTGTGTTTTTCATTTGTGTCTAAAACATAGTTAGTAATGCACCAGTGATTTGGTTATTGTTGGGAAGTGCTTACAGTGTCAAAGTTTTCTCTTTTTTCCACTTGGCCACCTCAGCGAGTAGGCTGGGGGTAGACAAGCATTTGGGAGGGGACAGAGCTAGGATAGTTGACCGCAATTGACCAGAGAGATATATCATACCATATGACATCATGATCAGAAACAACAAAAAAGGTGGGGTTTTTTGTTTTTCAAGGTGTCTGTTGCTCAGACTGCCTGAGTGTTGGTCTTCTTGTGGGAGATGGTGAGTGATTGCTTTTGTGTCACTTTTTGTTTTGTTTTGGTTTTGTTTTCTCTTTCCTTCACATACTAAAGTGTCTTTGCCTCAACACATAAGTTTTGTTGCTTTTGCTCCTTTTCTTTCCTGGACCTTGCTGGGGAACAGAGAGTGAGGAAGTAACTATGTCAGTCCTTGGCTGCTGGTCAAGGTCATACAAACACAGCAGTATTATGAAACATTTTAAAAAATATAAAGAAATTTTTACTTCTGTGGGAAATGTTTCGATCATCTTACCAGAGTTTTCTATTGTAATGGATGCACTCAACCCCCTTAACAAAACTAGCAGTGGTTTGTTTCAGGCTTCAAAGGAGGTAAAGGCCTGAGCCATAGCCAGGCCAAGAACTCTTCCAGGAAACTCACAAAGGAGCATAGTGACCCAATAAGCATTGATGCATATGAGCTTGGAACACCAATCCTGCAATCAACACATGAATAGCAGGTGGTTTTTCCAAGACCCATTTATCAAGGAACAAAGAAAGCTGTGGGTACAAAGAGTCTCATGCATAGCTTCCCGTTGTATGCCATTTGACTACAAGCCAACCACATCATTTCATAAATATGACAGCCTAAGTGATCCTCCTTTGAGCTCTCCCTGCTAGGCAGTGTGGATGCATGGCGGTGATCTCCCCTTGAGCTGAGACACCTCTCAATGTTGCTCCTTGAGGAAGAGACCTTTTCACCAACAACAGATCTTTGGATAAGTCCAATTCGAGCTTTCTCTGAAGTACAACTGGACTGCATGCCAGTGACTCTCCCCTTGAGCTGTGACAACCCTCAAGATCTAAGATTACTTACCTGAGATCAAGAGATCCTTCCTTATCCAAGCCCGAGAGACCCCACATTCACAACAGATTCTTGGTAAGTGACTGATAGCATGCTAAATTAATACTATTATAACCCATGTAGTTAATTCCTTACGACATAAACAATTGTCCAGGTCTGAGACTAAGATTGGACCTAGCCACACCCAAGATCCATCAGGAGTTTGCAAAGCCAGGAGGTCGACTCTGAAGCTCAGGACTCAATGGGACGGTCTCCCTTACCCTTTGCATCTCTGGTCTCTGTGTAAATCACTCTAACTCAACTGTCTTCTGTATGTTTCATCCATATAGTAAGTAATAGAGTGAACTTTGCTATTGAACTTAATAAAATTGCACTTTTACAAGTTCTTATTAAAACTATCTTTAATAAATACCTTTGATGATGATTCTTTGAGCCATCCTAAATCGCTTATTCATGACGACTGTATAAAACTACTGTTCTGATAAATCACAAATCGGGTAGTTTTCAAACACTGGTGATCCTGAGGTATTAATGAATTCTAAAATGCTCAGTGCTATCATTTCTACCAGGAATATAATAGTAATTTGAATTTTGACCTTGATATAATTTTATCATTATATCCTTAACTCTGCTGACATAGAGGAGAAATAAACATAATCCTGAATTAGCCTTCGGTAAATTATCTTTACTATATAAATCTCACTGTGAGAAAATTTTGTTGTAAGACTTGTTCCTCCTTTTATCAACAATTAAAGATGACAAACAAATCCATTAAAAGAAAACAAGTCCCAGTGGAAGTTATCACATTGGTTTTTATTACAGTTTTATCTTATGTATTTTTCAATGTAACAATGAAACATTGTTCATTAGACAAAGCATTGACAGTAGGTTAAAGGAGATGATCCTTCCCCTCCATTCAGCACTGGTGAGGCCACACCTGAGGACTGTGCCCAGGTGTGCAGTCAGTACAAGAAAGACATTGACATATTGGAGGTCACCCAGAGAAGAGACAGAAAGATGATTAAAGGGCCAGGAGTATCTCCCATATGGTTAAAGGATGAGAGATCCGAGACTCTTTAGCTTGGAGAAGAGAAGCCTCATGGGGGATCTCATCAATATGTATAATTACCTGAAAGGAAGGTGGAAAGACAATGGAACCATGCTTTCAGTGGTGTCCAGTGACAGGACAAGAGGCAACAGGCACGAACTGAAACACAAGAGACTCCCTCTGAGCATCAGGAAACACTTTTTTTACTGTGACTGAGCATAGGAACAAGTTGCCTAGAGAAGCTGTGCAGTCTGTCCCTTGTTGATATTGCAAAGCCACCTGGACACAGCCTTGAGCAGCCTGGTCTAGGCAGCCTTGCTTGAGCAGGGGGAGTTGGACCAGATGACCTCCCAGAGGTCTCTTTCAACCTCAACTGTTCTTTAATTATGTGAAAGATATTGAAGGCACATTATATAAATTATATTGGTTAAAATAATAACAAATTGGCAGGAATAAGAATTTTAGGTTCCACCACATCCTACTTGAAATACTAGGCCATAAAACTTCATACATATTCTTAACCTCAGTATTTAATGCTATGACCACATTACATTATTTTCACATGATTCCCATGTCATTAATGCATAGGATGAATAGTGCTTCTGTAATGTATCACAGCTGCATACTGAGTTACTGCCTTTTCTGTAATATGTCTGTTTCTTTTCTTACGGATTTTTGTGGTGAAAATGAAACAAAAAAATAGTAGGAAAAGAAAGAATGTCCTTCTTTATACGAATACTGAATTAGACCTTGAAGAAATGAATATAATCATATTTTTTTAAACAGAGTTCTTTTCTGAGGCTGGTGAATCAACATTTTCATAAATACTTACTAATTACATATTCTTAAAATTATGAATATTCAAGAGAAGACACCAAGACTAAAATCTACAGACATATGATGATGGCTCACAATTATCACTAAATTTAAATAGTGATACACTTTGAGCATGTGAATTTCTATATGAAAATTCTACATGACCAGAAAAAAGTATCAGAACTTCTCTGCTTTGAATTTGGCACTGAGATCAGTGGGCATCTGATAATTTTTTCTTCACACTCTGAGCCTCTTATCTGTACAGATGAAGATGGTAGCACTAGTTAGTTTCACAAAGATGTTGCTGAGATCAATTCGGTATTCAGACGTTAT
Organism: Falco rusticolus; assembly: GCF_015220075.1. Lineage (NCBI taxonomy): Eukaryota > Metazoa > Chordata > Aves > Falconiformes > Falconidae > Falco > Falco rusticolus. The sequence goes on along the minus strand of NC_051188.1, from coordinate 51,439,499 downwards.
GGTCTGAGCACCTTAGTAATGTTCTTTTGAAGATTAACTATTACAAGATTAATTAATTAGTTGGAGATTAATAATTTTATATTCAATGAAAAATATGGATCACATGTAAAGAACAAACCTTGGGGCCTGTTGCGTTAAAGGTAATTTCACAACAGGGCCATCTGAGAATAATAAAGGGAAATACAAAGGAATTTCCTTTCATTGAATATAGCTTGGGTGTGGGTAAAAACTAGTGTGGAGCCATGTAATTAAAAACTGAATCATAACGTACATGTTAAGAGGTCACAAAATTAAGTTACTTCAGTTTAATTCTGACATTTTGTGGATACTAAGTGCAGTTCCAGTGCAGACTATTACAAAATTATGGGAACTGTAATTGCTAAGCATCTGGAAATATAAGATTTCATAGCTCAGAAATTACAAAGATTGTAAAACCAATTTTTAAGGGGGAGGGGGGAAAGCCTGATGTTGATTTATGATATTTTTTTTATTTGCCATTTCATAATAAAATGTAATGCCTGATTTTATTTTGAATTTTGAAGTTATTCACTAAGACTGTTGTATTAATATGGAAGGACTGGATAACATACATAATGAATATACATATGAGAATTGTAAGGGTTATCAGCTAGAGAGAAACACCTGCAGTGTTTCTTGAGGTTTTCAGTGGGTCTGTTTTGAGGTTTTCAGTGGGTCTGTTTTGGTGAGTTTTTTAAGTGATCTGCTTCTTGTAAAGGACAATGTATAGCTTTTATTTTCAAAATGGAATAAGAAAGACATAACTAAAAATTCTAAAATGTCTTATTTTTCAGTAGTGCTTTCTGCAACACAAAGGCAGCAGTCTGTTTTTTACGCCATCCTGTATAGTCTTGAATGCCTTAAAGTGAAATAATTACAGCAAAGAGGAGATATTTTTGGCACTTGTAATAGTGTGTATGTCCTACCAGGAACTAGATTACCTTTCTTTGAACCCTACATAATACTTCTTTCATTATCTCAGTAGCCTGTGGATATTAACTACCAGATTGAGTTTAAACAGTAATTTCTCTATTTGATTCATAGGGGATAATTTTTTTCTGTAACTGATCCAATGGATTTCGATCATAAACAAACTGGAAAGTAGTGCCTTAATATAAATAATAATATTTGGAATACTTGCTTTGACACAAAAAACAATTTTTCATTCTTCAAGTGTTCTACTGCCTTAAGCATTCCAAAAAGTCCATATATTTGCAGATTTTGAAAAAAGTCTGCTAAAAAAAAATAGTTCAAAGAACAGAAATAAAGATTTCTTTGATTATTTGGTCCTACAGATGTATCCCTAATGCTCCAAGTCTTCAAAGTGCCAGAAGGGAGTTTAATAAGGATCTGCAATTAAATGAATGTTCTAAGTCAGTCATGAGGAAATTGATTTGGTGGATGCAGCAAGAACCACAGAACCAGGACCTCTTAATTGCAATGATATGTCACAATTTACTCTCCTGACCTTTACAAGTGATTTGAGACATTCTAATTTTGTTCTGCCTTGAAGCAGTTTCATTTTAGTAAATAAATTACATGAGATTCCTTAATGTAGAGTTCAAATTGAATCTTAATTACCAAGCTGATCTGATAGATGACAAAATTTCAACTTTTCTGAAGTGTCATATAGTGGGTGATACTGTCCTGTGAATTCTACATGGTGAAAAATCCCTTAAAACTCAATTAGAGCTTGACTTTTGAGTCTCTCACCCTTTCTCTCTGGCACTATAGTCATGTTTAATGGTATATACTTACTGGAAAAGCATATTAAAATGCTGGTTCACTCAGTCTTAGTCTTTCTTTTTCTCTCTCCTGCTTTTCATTCTTTTTGTTGCATTAACATAAATACTAATCAATAAATATGTGTTTTCTTTTGTGGTGGGTTGACCCCGGCTGGATGCCAGGTGCCCACTAAAGCCACTCTATCACTCCCCTCCTCAGCAGGACAGGGGAGAGAAAATGTAATGAAACGCCCAGAGGTTGAGATAAGGCAGGGAGGGATCACTCAGCAATTACTCTCATGGGCAAAACAGACTCCACTCAAGGAAATTAGTTTAATTTATTACCAATCTAATCAGAGTAGGATAATGAGAAATAAAACCAAATCTTAAAACCACTGCCCCCCCCCCCCCTCCCCTTCCCAGGCTTAACTTCACTCCTGTTTTTCTCTACCTTCTCCCCTCCAGCAGTGCAGGGGGACAGGGAATGGGGGTTGAGGTCAGTTCATCAAATATCATCTCAGCTGCTCCCTCCTTCTCAGGGGCAGGACGCCTCACTCTCTTCCCCTGCTTCAGCATGAAGTTTCATCCATGGGAGACGGTCCACCAACTTCTCCAATGTGAGTCCTTCCCAAAGGCTGTAGTTCATCATGAACTGCTCCAGTGTGGGTCCCTTCCATGGGGCACAGTCCTTCAAGAATGGACTACTCCAGTTTGGGTCCCCCATGGGGACATAAGTCCTGCCAACAAATCTGCCCTGCTCCAGTGTGAGCTCCTCTCTATATAGGTCTACAGGTCTTGCCAGGTCTAACCTCCTTCGTACATCCACCTGCTCTGGCATGAGGTCCTCCACAGGCTGCAGGTGGATATCTGTTCTACTGTGGACCTCCACGGGCTGCAGGGGGAAAACTTGTCTCACCACGGCCTTCACCGTGGGTTGCAGTGGAATCTCTTTTCCAGCCCCTCTTCCCTCTCCTTTTTCACTGATCTTGATGTCTGCAGAGTTGTTGCTCTCACATAGTGTTGGTCCTCTCTTCTGCTATGATTGCTCATGCACAGTAACTTTTTCCCCTTCTTCAATGTGTTATCCCAGAGGCGCTACCACTGTCGCTGATGGGCTGGGCCTTGGCCAGCAGTGGGTCCGTCTTGGAGCCAACTGAAATTTGCTCCATCTGACATGGGGGAAGCTTCTGGCACCTTCTTACAGAAGCCACCCTTGTAGCGCTCCCCGCCCCCCCCCCCAAAAAAAAAAAACAAAAAACCTTGCCATGCAAACATAATACACCCTCCAAAGATAATAAAAGTGTTATTTATATTTGTTATATATATTTTCCAAAGATGTATACACTAATTACTAAAGTTCATTTACCATTAGAACAGTATAGGTAGGTAACAGCTTTCCAAAAGTGTTATATGTAATACAAAGTATAAATAAATATGTGTATGGTACTATGTGTCTTAGTTAATTTTTCTGTATATTAAGATTAGTCTATACAAGATCCTGGTTCTGTTCCTTGGAGATTTAGATGATCATCTTATCAAGCTTTTTTCTTTCTGTTCTTCTAACTTATCTGTTTCTCTACAAGTACCTGAATGCCATGCAAAAAATATTTTCTTGTATCTTGCCAGGGACTTTATCATATCCAGTGGAGACAGTAAACCCTTACTTTGCATTCCTTTTCACTTGTCTTCAGAATTATTTTTTCTTTCTAAATTGTGTAACACTAAACTAGTTCAAAACAAGAAATGCATATTTTTGTTAGGATTTCAGACGTTTTCTAGGTTTCTTCACTTAAAATATTACCTGACAGAAGTATCTTGGGGACACCACTAACACCTAATTAGTGCCTTCTGCTAATTCTTTAAAATATTTCTTATTTATGATAGGCTGTATAAGCTTTTAGGAATGTTCATCTAAAACTGTAGTTATATTTGATCTGTATAGAGAAGAATTGTTGAAATATATGTACTGGGTCTGGCTGAGCCCTATAGCGGCCCTCAGTGCTGTGCTTGTATTGGTTACTAGAAAGGTGGCGATAACATGAGTGTTTTGACTACTGCTGAGCTCTGCTCACACAGAATTATGGCTGTCTCTTCAACATTCCCCCCCAACACCCCATCCTACCCAGTAGGCTGGGGATGGGCAGTATCTTGGAGGGGACATAACCAGGACAGCTGACTCAAAGTGATCAAAGGGATATTCCATACCACATGACACCTGCTCAGATACAAAGCCAAGAGAGAAAAGGAGGAAACAGAGGCATTAATTATTTACAATATTTGTCTTCTGGAGCAACCACTACACATACTGAAGCCATGCTTCCCAGGAAGTGGCCAAACATCATCTGCTGACGGGAAGAAGGAAATAACATTTTCATTTTCCTTTGCTTCCATGCGCGTGACTTTTGCTATTCCTTCATTAAACTGCCTTTATTTTCTCTGACAGAGTTTTTTTCCACCATATTTTTCCCCTCCCTGTTCTGCTGAGGAGGGGAGTGATAGATCAGCTTGATGGGCACCTGCCATCCAGCCAAAGTCAACCTACCATAGTATATAACAGGCAACTGCTGAAAGCAATAAAATAAACCAGTCAATCTAGCATAAAGGAAGGTTACAGTAGATCACATTTCTTCCCCTGGAGACATGGTCTTTGCTTTAAAGAAGCAACTCTAAAACCACGCTGATTTTTAATTGTGACCAATACCATTTTGAGTTTAAGGCTGTTGTAGTATCTGCTGCTGTCATTAGCAATTTTCATAGTCTTTAATTTAAAAAAAAACACAACAAACAAGTAATGCCTTGAAATTTTATTTACTTTGTAACTTTGTTGTTCAATATTATTAACCTTTTTTGGATCTGAGATAGTATTTCATTCTCAATAATGTCCTCAGCTTCTCCAAATTAAAGATACACTATGGTTTCCATTAGCTTGTCACTAATTCATTCTTTCTTATCATTCGAGTGTAAATCTAGCCTTTAGCATTATACCCTTGAAGGTATCCCTAAGAACCACTATTCATTCCATAAGCTGAAATAGTTCTTCCTTTGCTATACTCTTTTAGCTGTATTTCAGTCCATGTGAGATTATCTGAATAAATCTAACTTAACTTTGACTCTTTGCCACTTTAGAGAGAGAAAACCTTTAGAATTAACTGCTTGGGGATTAGAAATCTGGCTTACAGAATCCAAAACTACCATGTTCGGTTGTCCTCTGCTGTTCTCCAGAGATCTGATGTCATCCCAGGCACTCTAAAGCACCATTTTCAACCATCTCAGCCAGTCAGAGGAATAATTCCTCTGCTTGCTATTATGTTCATCACGCATGTTGCTGCACAACTCTACAAAGTTTTTCTCTGGACAACAAGTATTTCACTTTCTTTGATTCATAGTTGGTATACCTATATCAGCAGTGCAGATCATACACATTCCATTCCTGAATCTAATTCCACTGCTTATTAACACCAAAGACTGAGAACTGTTGCATTACTGTAGGGGATGTCCTGGTATATAGTATGGACAGAACCATATGTGTGAAATTATTTGGTTAATGATAAAGTCCAGGTTTTAGATAAACATCATAAACAATTAAAAAACTCTCATTTGCTTTAAAGCTTTCTGCAGTCTAATGATATTAGATATATGGTTAGTTATGCTGTGTACTTTGACAAGCATCTTCCGTTTTAAGTAGTAGTTTATTTTTCTGATGCAGAACAGAGATTCCATGGCAACAAGACGGCGTGAAGCAGAAAACATATAGGCAGGAAACACAGATGGTCTATTTTCAGAAAGTCTCAAAATTAATAGGTAGAAGCACAGCATGTGTAAATCAGGGCCTGAAAAATTTTACTTTATTTAAAACAGCACATGCAAGCAGTTGTTCAAATGTCAGTGGGTCAACTCACATTCAATGAAGTATGTAAAGTCTTAAAATTTGACTGTAAAGGTTTTATTACTGAATTATTAAGTAAACACAAAGACTTCTAATGTCTCTACTTGAATGTAAAGCACTAGCTGAAAAGGCAAGGTTGAAATCCCAGCCTCAGTTAAATCATGCATACCTTTATTCATTGCCATTCTGTAAGATGAGGATGGGCATGATCTGCCATTCATTGAATACGCCTGAAGTCCCAAATACGTTGTTAATTTTCCTCTTGCATGTGTCTGTTTCTTCCTTACCTTTGTTCTTTTAATTTCTGTCTTTTATTTTCTGTCATTAAGCATGTCTTAACCAGCCAAGATTGTCGTTTACAGTACTAGTGTAAGCACGTGATGGGTAAGGCACCTCACAGCAATGTTATGCACAGTCTGACACTTATACAAGTTATCAGTGTCTCAGAAGTATGATTTAGGGTTAGACTCATCAGTCTACATGGTGTACCAGGCTTCTTCCATTATCAAAGAGCATTTTTTCTAGGAAATAGTAAGAGGAATATATATATTTGTATATGTGTAAATATATCTCAATATATAATCATGTTGCTAGATTTTATTTCCCCTCAAATGGAGAATAGGTAATGAAACCTTAATAATTACTGACTTTCAAATTAAATATTATCCTTATTGTGGTGGGTTGACACAAGCCAACAGCCAATCACACACACAGCTGTTTTCTATCTACCCCCTGCCCAGCAGGGCACTGAACAGAACAGGAAGACCACAAGTGAGAAAACTTGTGGGTGAGGCAAAGACAGTTAGTAGATGAAGGAAATAAAAAAATAATTAAGACAAAGAAAGTGACACACAGACAATCACTTACCAACTCCCGTTAAGCACATTGATAAGATTGATACACAGCCAGCCTCTGAGCAATGGCCACCTTGGGAGATAAATCCCTGCTCCTCCACCCTCCTTTCTTCTTCCTCTCCTTTAGGTTTTTGTTGTGGTTTACCCCTGGCCGGCAACCAACCACCACGCAGCCACTCACTCACTCCCCACTCATCCAGAGGGATGGGGAGGAGAATTGGAAAGGAATGTAAAACTCAAGGGTTGAGATAAGAACAATTTAATAGGTAAACCAAAAACTGTGCGCGTAAGCAAAGCAAAACAAGGAATTCATTCACCACTTCCCATGGGCAGGCAGGTGTTCGGCCATCCCCAGGAAAGCAGGGCTCCATCATGCATATTGATGGCTTGAGAAGCCAAACAACATAATGCTAAATGTTCCCACCTTTCTCCTTCTTCTCCCAGTTTATATACTCAGCATGACATCCCATGGTATGGAATATCCCTTTGGCTAGTTGGGGTCAGCTGTCCTGGCTGTGTCCCCTCTCAGTTCCCCGTGCCCCTCCAGCCCTCTCGATGGCAGGGCCCAAGAAACTGCTAAGTCCTTGATTTAGAGTAAACATTACCCAGCAACAACTAAAACCATCAGTGTGCTATCAGCATTGTTCTCGCACCAGAGCCAAAAGACAGCACTGGACTAACTACTAAGAAGAAAACTAACTTCATCCCCGCTGAAACCAGGACAGTTTTATTGCTCAGCATGATGTCATATGTTATAGAATATCCCTTTGGACAATTCAGGTCAGCTCTGCCCCCTCCTAACTTCTTGCCCACCCCCAGCTTACTCTCTGAGGAAAAGAGAAAAACCTTGATACTGAGCAAGAGCTCTTCAGCAGCAGCCAATACCACTGGCGTGTTATCAACACTTTTAGCCAGAAATCCAAAAAACACAGTACCAATTAGGTTGCCATAAAGGAAGTTAACTCCACCCCAGCCAGAAGCAGTACATTTATAACTGCTTCTCATTGAAAGCAAAAAGCAAATGGGCTAGAAAATGTTGTTGTAGTGAAAATGTTAATTCATGTTTTGTATTTTCAGTAAACTTGTTCCTCTCCCCTCTGTATCTTGATAAAGTTTTTTTTATTATTATTGATGATATTTTGTTATAAAGAGCATGCATCCTATATTTTTAATTCAAATTTCATGTCTTAGTTAACTGTTATAGTTTATCAGCAGCATGGTTACACCCTCATTCATTTACTTCTTTGTAAATTACAACATATCTTTATAATTAAACTCAAGGTAACTCTCATTAAGTGTATTCTTAGAAGTAACAAAATAGATAGTCCAGAAAAATACTTCAGAACCACAATCAGGTAAGATCACTTCTGTACTTTGAGTTAAATGTGTTGCAGGTTGTATTTATATCACTTTCAAGAAACTTAATCAAATCCAACAGCGTTTCATATTAAATATTATTTCAAATGTTTTATTTTTATACTTGAAAGTAAACTAAAGCTCATTACTGTGGAAAGCCTTTGCTGTTGCATATGAAATGTAAAAAATAGCTGAAGTGCAGATACTAATCGATAATTTCTAGCTTTTCCATGATACATAAAGTAAAACTAATAGTATTTTTTTTATGTATGAATGAAAGCAAAATTGCATTTAGAAAACATAAAACTTCTACTAATTAAATATGTCCTGTCTGCTATGAAAAAATATTTTTCTGAAAAACAAACCAAAACCAAAACACCCCTACACAAACCCCAAATCTTCAAAACTGGATAGGTATTGGACTTCCACAAAAAAGTTTGAGTAGTCAACTATGAGATCACACCAAATCAGACCAGGTTTCTTAGAGTTTTATGCACCTGGGTCTTCACAGCTTTCAAGGATGGAGACTGCAAGGGCTCTCTGGACAACTTGTTCCACTGCTTGATTGTCCTCATAGAGGAAATATTTTGGTTCAACTGATTCTCATAAACTCTCCCCTTACATGTTTTTCTCTCTATCTCAGAAAAATACATAAAATTATTATTAAATCTGTAGATACTGAATTTTTCAACAATGAAAATAGTTTCTTATGGGGTATTACCATTACTATGCCACTCCATGATCTTTCTCCTTCTTCTGAGTGTCATCAGCACAATTCATAAGAAAATAAGAGACCTTAACAGAAAATGCAATGAGATCTATAGGAGCTGAAATTGAAAGTAGGTGTTATCAGTGAGGATTAGTAAAATTTTAGGGATTGATTTTAGCTCCCTATTAACATAGTTTTCAATTTAAATGTGTGAAAAAATGGGTGTCAGTGTGAGACTTTCCTAAGGTCCTATTGTACTTGATGGAGATGTATTCAATTAATGAGGTAACTGCCTAAACACATACATGTAGTACCATTTTTGGTAGTACGGGATAGTCTGTCCGGTCTCTGTCAATACAGAAGGGGAACTTGCATTGGGATTCAGTTGACAAAGGCCACATTGACTGTAATTACTAGCAAGTCACAATGTTATGAGGAGATGATAAAGTAGATTCAGGATCATAGCTTCAAACTCTGAGGAGCAGATCTGATTTTTTCCAAAGATAATACTCAGTAAAACTGATTAAATTTACAAGTTTAAATTTAAATATGTGAAACAACCATTTGTTTAATATACATTATCATTTTGAATTTTCACCTTTGAAACAGGTCAATTTTTATAAACTTCATATACTCTGGATGATGTTAGCATTACTTATTCATTGTTGCTGCCAGGAACTTCTAAGTCCACCCAAGGCCTTACTTGCCCTGACCAGCCTCACCTGAAAAATAGCTTTTGCCCATGGGCCCAGGAGCTTCTTTTAAGCTCAGGGACTGTATCTCTGTTGGTAAGATCATTGCTCTTGCCTGTGCTGTGGACAGTCTTGGCTCTGGCTTATCTCATGGAGCAATGCTGCTCTTGCTGTCCCTTCTCACTTAAGCAGACACACACACACACCCCCCCCCAAAGGAACAATTATGTAAAAAGATTTTAAAATATTCAAAAAGCAAGAAAGTAAAGCTCATCAAAGGCCAAAAGAGACTTTTCATAAAAGAAGATCTTGAGACTCACAAATAGCAGACAGATTGTATGGGAGTTAGCTTTCACAGGCTTAAGGAACTTGGTTCAGTTATCCACACATAAGCATCTAATGATACCTCGAATAACCTCAGACATCTTGAACACCAGCATAGGGATGAAAGATATGACCCAGGATTTATGATGGACTCTTACCTTCCTGGAGCAACAGCTGAACATAAAAAAGCATATCCTAGAACATATCAAGAACCCATGTATAGACAACTGTATAGACTCTTGGTGCACACAGTGTAAGTGGTTACAAGTGAGTTAACTGTTATGAACTCCCACAGAGATGTCCTAATCAATACACTCAATTGACTCATCTCACTCTAAAATAAACAGTTATTTTAAAACAAATGGGTAGCTTTCCAGTACATTGACTGTACTGACAATGAGATTAAATCATCTGTCAAACGTACATGTGTAGTGTAATCTGAAACTCCCTAGGTTATCTGAGAGATCTGACTGAGGCTTGCAGTTGTGACAGACGACTTACAGAGACCCATGCCCTTCTGAATCAGCAACTGAAGGACAGGTGGGTAGGAAATCTCAGATGGCTGTGTACACCTAATACTTAGGGAACTGAGTTGGCCTAGATCTCTACCAGCCATAATGGCGTCTTCAGTGCCTTACAGTCTGATGCACTTTAGATCCCATTTTAATGACCCACCTGACATCCAATTTCCACCTTACAAAGGCACAGGGCATCCCATATGTCTTGTGTCATACCTGCAACCTCAGATAGAAATCTCAGTAGACCCTTGCCTCTCCAGGGACTTATGTTTCAACAATTTGTTTACATGTTGGAAGAATCAGGTAGATAGTATGTACAGTTTGTAAATTAGTCCCACACCTATGTCTAGGTGATGTGAACCCCCTTATGTAGCATACTAAGCATGTCAAACATTGAGGTAGTAACATGCTAATAGATCTGGCTTCTCTGCCCTGTACCAGCTGTTCCATAAAACATATGGATAAATATGAAGATACACAAGAAGCACAGTGTATTTGTTAATGAACAGATGGGAAGTGGGAAGTGTGGGTGAATGAGATTAAGTTTTGAACAATATCATAGTGGATATTCCAACATTCTTTAATTTTATTTTGATCTATGAGGTTGGCAGGCTCAGAAATCAAGACTAAGAATCTGCATCTTTCTATATAGTATATAACAAACACAAACAACAAATATTGCAAAATTGGGATGTTACTTAAAAAAAGTATGTTAATATACTATTTATGCCTCAAAGTATTACTTCAGCTGTATCTAATATATCAAATTACATCATTTAAGTGTAAGTGGTTTATTAAAAAATATGCAGGTCACTGGATATTTTCAATACATTGTTTCCTGTGTGCAAATTAAAGCTATTATTGTTATTTAAGTTTTAACCTTATTTTAACAGGGTGTTTTTGGTGGTTGTGCTTTGTTTTTGGAGTTGTTTTTTGTTGTTGTTGTTGTTTTGTTCTAGTTTGTTTGTTTCTGCTAAAGCCAAGCAAATGGGAGGTATGGGTCCCAAACAGGGATTATAAGTATGTTTTTCACAGTCCCTGCATTTTTCATAATTTATAAATATAATACCTTGGAAGTTCCACCAAGTCTTTTCCAGGATTATTCTCTTCACAGTGACCTACAAAGCAAGTTTAGGAGAATTTCATGTAACATAGAATTACATGCCTAGAATTCAAGTATATTGGATTACCTGACTATAAAAAAAAATGTTTTGTTTAATTACTAATATGTTTGAATTGCACAGCAATTTATGCAACAAGAAATAGTCTAAATGTTAGTATCTAAATTCCCATTAAGATCAAAATAAGTCTACTTATTCCAGTCAACAAGGTCTAGAGGGCAATCCAGATCACTTTGATATAGAAAGAAGGGTAAGGCTTGATTCAGTTGCTCACAGATAGTCATGAAGCGCCATTTGAGATGTGGCTGATAAAACTGACAGTGCATGTACAGTAGATTCATGTCCTTCTGGAGAAGTAGGAAAAGGCCAGGTAAGGTATCCCAGATATGACAAGGTGGCACCTACCCAAAACCATAGTTCAGTCATGGTGAGAACTCTACTACGTCTACCTAAGCTTTAATCAGATGTTCACAGAAAATGCTGGAAAAACAAGAAAAACACAAGTACTTGATAGAGGTAGGATTTCCCAAAAGCTCTGGACTCTATCTGATCTGCTTTAATGGTTTAAGTATTCCCAGAAAAGTAACAAATAGGCATAGATTGTTAATAACTTTGCATGCATGTAACTCATCAGTAACCCAGGCACAACTGCTGATTTGTTTCATGTATGGAGAGACTGGCCTAAAGTGACATGATCAATGAGACCACTGGCAGTCTATGCTGACTGTCTAAGTTAGAAAGCAAAGAACAGTGAAAACAATAGTCTTGTGGGGTGGAGGGAACACATCTAGAGCTGTGCAATGCTATGCCAAAGGATGAGCCCAATCTAGAACTGCTACCTGTAAAGCCAGGCAATGAGCCAGGACTCACATCCTAATCAACTGGAATGGGAGCCCTGGTCGCCTGAGCCAATGTTTTACATGGACCTGGCATGGGTCAGTGAGCACATGTTCTGTACAGAGTGTGTGTCTGTGTTAGTGTGTCATAGAACTGAAATTGCTTTCCACCCTCTGTACACATTCCTCTTAGCAAATAAATCATCCATGTTATGTCATTGAGTGATGTTCTTGTGGCTATCTCCCCCTAAATTCCCATGATGCTCAGGGTGACTAATGAGCTTTGATACCTGTCTTGCGGACAACTAAATTAAACCTCTTGGTTGATAAACTGACTTGCTTTGACCGTTTTAATTAAAGTTAAGTTGCTCACATGCAGGCTCCTCATATTATTTGAAATATCCCAGGGTATCTTACCTGGAATTCAGTTGTCAGTCCAGAAGATTAAGATGTCTCTGAATTCCAGTATAATAGCTCCATGCAGATGGTTTAAATCATTATGGGGTGGCAGGAGGTATCTCCTTGAGGTTAACTGAATCTATCTCTGTGTCTTCATCTGCTGCAAAAGGAGTTTAGAGATAGCTTATCTACATACACAAAGATTGTTAACACCTGAATTTATGTGTCTGAATCTCAGGTTTAATCCCATCCTTACAGTTTAATTCCCTGTATTTGTTATTTTTTTCTTTTTTTTTTCTATTCCTGTCTATTAAGAAATTTTCCTACACTTTTGGATCTACAAAGAGAATAACACATGTATTAGGGATCTAAACCATTGTAAGGAAATAGTTCCTAAATAATGATGATGATGATGAAAATAATAATAATACATTTATATGATATAGAATATTTTAATGATACTATGCATACATTAACTTTATTATTTATATTCACAATGTACACATTCTCAGTGTATCATGCTGACACTAAGAGGTGTAGAATGTTTTAGTGATATTCTAATGGAAAAATATTTTCTCTTCTTGATCTTTTTTAGCTTTCACTGGCATTTCTTTGTCCTGGATGCAACCTGTCAGAAGAAATTGCTTAACACACTAATAGCAGTAACAGTCTGCCTAATGTGATTCAATTAGTGGAATCTAGTAGACTCACCCTGTGACTACTTCAGGAAATTTGCCATTGATTTTTAGCTCATAACCTTAAAGACTGCATGGAAGTTATTTAAAAGGTCTAATTAGATTTTTTTTTGTCTTTTTAGAATATTTAAATATGTTCAGTATTGGCCTATCTTTCATTTTTCCTTACCTCAAAAGTTTTGGAAATAGAAGCCAAAACACAAACCAAAAGAAAGCAACTGATTCCCATGAAAAAATAGCAATGAATAAAAATATTTTTCAGATTTAAATCTTGCTTGATGATATTAGCTTTTAAATACACTCTTGAAACTTGTTTGCATTGAAAGGGGTCATGAATAAACAGCAGAAATGGAAAACACAAATAATGAGGCTTTCAGTAAAGATTTTGGCATTGCATTTCTTGCCAGTAAACCACTTAGAAGCAAACACATGTGATCTCAGGTGATATTTGAAAATTATTTGTGGAGTAGGAAAGTTATTTTCCCTATAGGAATGGTTTATGACAAAGCTTTCATAAAGCAATAGTGAAAACTGAAAAGGACAAGGCAGGGAATGAAAACGGGTAAATGTACAGGGTCAGAAATAAAGGCGGCAGCAAAATCTTTCAGCCTGTTTTCCTATGTAGACTAGGTGCTCACTGAAATTAACTGAAAAAATTGTTTGCTTCAGTAAGAGGTATACAATCTGAGAATAGGTGAGTGGCAAAAACGTTTATGCTTGCCCCTGATGTGACAGGTGTTTATCAGACCAAGCTAGAAAATACTACTATAAAAGACTGTGTGGTCTGGGAGAGATCCCTGCTATTTGTACTTGACATTTAAATACCAACTATCTACACCTCCTTACTGAATAAAAGTTGGTGGAGAGTAAGATTATGGAAGAATGTAGTTAAAGAAGTAGCTGTGCCAAGAATGAAATGCAAGCTGTTCAGCCATAATTTGCTTTGTAATTTGGCATTACCTTGGTTTTGTGAAGATCTATTTCTCCACTAAATTTAAGCATAGCCTGGAGAACTAGACTTTTTATGTAAGGTCCAAACTAAAATTATTTTACCACAACTGATCAATACTGGGATAGAAAATGTTAAAGCTCTTAAATTGATTAAGCTGTATATTGGTACTAGACTTCTTTGCAATTACCAAAACTTCTTGACTTTTACTGAAATTTTGTTTGTCCAGCCTGTAAAACAGTAAAAACACTTTCAGTGTCGCTCTTAAATTCTTCCCTAGCTCCTTCCCCCAGAACACTGTTCAAGCACATGGTTAAGTTTCTAAATTATTATCAAAGGCCTTGACAGCTACATTTCACTACCTAAATGCTCTAATATTTTATATATGTTATTTCAGCCAACTTGTATTTATCAACTATGTTTGCTTTAGTAGTCCATTCATCTGCTTCTTCTTCTCTTATATGTGCACATCATTTGTTATTACTGAATACCTTCCCTAAGTCTCCATAAACATTTTTTCTGTAAAACCTTATGGGTTAGGAGTGATGAGATCTGAAACCTATGTCATTAAAAACAATGATAAAATACAAATTTCATTTTTAACAGCAAAAATAGCTAGAGGAAACCAAACACTCAGTTGGTGAGGGGGAGGGGATTAAAGAAAACCACACAAAGATTCAGTATCATAGATGTCATTGCTCTGAAAAATTAATATCTAGAAGACTGAGTAAATTAAAATATATTTATCTTTTAAATTGTAAAAATAGAGAACAAGGTAACTTATTGTCATCAGGAACCTGGGGATTTGGTGCACAAACTCAAACAACCATTTAAGAAGCTGCCAGAATTCCCTTAAAAATTACACTACAGAAGTATCTTCTCTCTTTTGATACCTTCAATGCTAAAGAAATTGAAGGTATAAATGTAAGAATAATACACTTAAATTTTCAATATGCTTATTAGAATAGAGGAATTATTTCAAAGTGTTAAAAGTAGAGCAAACCTATCATTTATTGATTAAGAATAATTCACATTACCCTCCACAGATTTAACTGTTGGTAAAACTGTTTTCTTCACATCCTAAGTGTTTAAAAAAATCCATGCTGCTTCCTTTTATGCTGCTGTCTGTGTTTGGCAGCCTTCACAGAATTTTCTTCAAAGGACAGAAAACTGAATGCTGCTCTGGATGGGCAGTTGCTGAACTCAGAATCACACACTACTCCTGTGCCTGCATTACAAATTAGCGGTACTTCTAAGCACTACCAGCTTGTTAATTTTTTTTCAGCCCATTATGGTCCCATTGGACTACATATTCTCACCGTTCTGTCACTTGTTTCTTTGGGTGACCAGACAATCAGGGTGATGAAATAAACTCTATTTTAATTATACTAACGTCTACAAATAAAAGCACAACATAAGGTGTAGGTAATTTTTGTTTGATCAACATTTTAATGCAACTAATATGTTTTCTCTACAACTAGTAGAAATCATAACATTTGAGCAGTGATTGTCTCATCAATATCTAGAATTCCATTTTCATCTTATAAAGATGGAATTCATAAGGAATTTCCTGTTTCATTATTTGACAACAATTATTTTTTTAACACAGTGAAACTTCTGAAAAAATTGTGTGCTTTGTTTGATTTTGTTTTCTCAGTGGTCGTTATAATAATTTAATTTTTTCAGCAACATCTCTGATTGTATAGGGAATCAGTTCCAGTAACTACATCTTGAAAAAGATATGGTAATAAAACTTCTTTTCACAACATCTCAAAAGATTCAGTGATTCTTTGAAGGAAAATATATTCTAAATAGAAACTTCACATAGAGTCACAAGACCTCAGGAGGACAGAATGGCTCATACTTGAAAAACTTTTACTCACTCAGTGATGAGTAAATCTTGCAGGTGAGCTTCCATCTCCTCCAGGGATGACTGTGATGTTTATTCAGACAACTATTCCACCTAAACTGATAAAGATTTTGTCTGTAAATTAGTTTTAATTTATAACATAGAGCTCTGAATTAGTACATCTTTTAATGTTACAACTTCCTTTAATATACTTTTTTTTCCTTTCTACAGCTATGTAGAGACAGCTAGTCTCTCTTTTGTATTAGATACAACATAAATTTCTACCTAAATTATGAAGCATATTTTAATACTTTTTGCAAATATGATAAATAATAAAGATAGTCCACCTAGTTCTGAGAATCCCAGCATCCTCGGGTGGTATGAAATTGTTATGTTGGGGAGAAAAAAACCCCCAACAACCACCCAAAACTGAACAACCCCTCCACTGTACTATTTTGGTATTTTCTAATGGCATTCTGCATGAAAATGTATTAATATATCCATACTACAGAAATAGGTAGTGGAGCTAGGAAATGCTAAACTACAGCATCAGTAGTAATATCTTAGCATTTGCAGAGATTTAAACAACTTTTTATGAACACATAATTACTTCATTCGTGAACTTTGATTACAATAGAGTGAGATTTTATTCAGAGTCATACCTTCATTTCAACTACCACACTGGTCTATCTGGTACTGTTTTCCTTTTGATGTTGCCCTAATGGTTACATAAGCATATTTCCCAAAAAAGTTAACTAGATTAATACCATTAATAGCATTACTGAAGGATCTTTTGAGTTGGAATGTGAAGATTTACTGTACATACATGTAAATTTAAACAACACAAAACAAATCCACCAAAAGCAAACAGGTGAAAAAACTGTAGCATTGAGTTCAACACGATTTCCTCTTGGCTAGTTAGAGCCATCAATCTGAAAGACACGGAACCTGAAACTAGACTACTATCATGTTTCTTAAGTTCATGAACAAATACCGTAATTTACAGAAGTTCCATACACTTAGCAGCTCAGCTGAATCCTACCCCCAAAAAAGTTGTGCTAAATTTTTTTTAAAAATATCTCACTTTACTTAAGATATTAATATGTACTGATGATCAGAAAAATACTTTATGGGAATGCTTAGAGTTACTATTACCCTTAAGTCTATTGCATCAAACTGACTTTGCACTTCTTCCATTCCAAATTCCTCCCCTTTAAGAATATCAAAAGGTAAATAAACAAACAAATAAAATGGTGTTATTTACTTCATTGAGGTTCATTTAGACCAAGTTACTGCCACAAATATTCAATATTTCATCATTATAAGTAACAAAATTAGCCAAGTCTATCAAATAAATTCTGATGCTTAATTTATGCATGCAAGTTGGAAATTCAACAGGTAATTTTAAAGAAAAAGTCCTTTAATTTCTGAATTATTTTAATGTTATCTTTATAACAAAAAAAATGTTAATTTGATTACTGATATATGTAAAAAATCTTCCATGTCATATGTCTTCTACAAATATCCTTTTAAGTGTTAGCAGAGACTTCAAAGTTTTAATTTATTAGTCACACATTTAACATGTAGCTTATTTTTGCCCTTACATTACTGTACTATTTCAGTGATTTTCTTTGCCTATATGACTTTTGACTGAAAAAAAACCCTAATCCCTGAAATTTGCTATATTCAACCTTCAAGTAATTTTTTTTTTAATTGATATAAATGGCTCACTAAAGAGATCTATTCCATAATAATTCACCAAATTATGATATATGAACTGACCAAACCCAATTTTTAGAACTTTCATTAACATGTTTGGGTTTGGTTTGGGTTGGGTTTAATCTGTCATTATCTGTGTTCATTCTACCAGCCTTTGTTATCTGGTGTAACTCTCTTTATCTGATGTAACTCTCTTGGTAATATATTTTGCATTAGCTTTTTTCTCACATGCACTGAACATTTTCATCTCTCACACAGCATTTATTGAAATATGTGTATAATTTATGTTTAGAAAAATTAGCTCCAAGAAGTATTGAGTTATATTTTTGAGTTATTACTTACCACCAGCTGATGGAAATTTCAGGAAAATACAACTCCAAGATCACACAAGCAACACAGAAATCCCAAACTCTTTTTGTTAAAGAAATTTAAGTTGGGGCTGCATATGTATTAGGTAATTAATGTAGTATGAAAGTGAAACAATGGGATAGATGTATGAAAAGTAACTACAAGGTAGATGGAAGAAGCAGTAAAAAGAAAAAAAAAAGTTTTAACATACCTTGTGAATCATCTGAAGTTAAAGTCATACAGTAGTGACAGTCACTTATTTGTCCCTTCTATTATTCTCATTCAATGTCAGCTCCAATATCATTCACAAGAGACTGCAGGAAGACAGTTGGGTTCCTTTTTAATTCCTCCTCTTGGCATCAAAGGATTTTGAAAAGACTGAATGTTTCTCTCTTTTCCCATTGTCTGTGCTGCCGAAACACTCACCTGCATAGTACCTGTCAGTGAAGGTCATAGGTGACTTACATTGCATTCTAGCTTTTAACAGCAGTATATACCAAAAAAACAGTGACACAGAGAGGACAAGGTACTACATGGCTTATAAAGACATTTAGTAGAACAAAAGATCAAATGGAAGAAAGAAAGTTGGAAACACCGTGAGAAAATTATATTTATAGAAGAAAGACAGGTACTAAATAAAAGGGGAAACTAATAGGAAAACAAACAAACAAATAACAAAAACCAAAACAACACACACACCAAACCAACAACCCAACAATGAAAATAGAAAAAACACATCAGACTGACTCAGGAGAGGGAATGAAAGGCTGCAAGAACAAGGGAAAAGGGTATTTTGTCTGTCATACAGTAAAAAAGACTAAGGATTCTTCTGTTTCCCCTTTCCCCCATTCTATTACTACCTGCAAAGCAAAGTTTGAAAAGTCAAATTGTTTATTTTTCTGCAAGGACAGTCTCTGGACTGGACACAAGAATAATGTTCTTGGTTTCCTGCCCACCATTTGACCACATACCTGTCACTCTTACAGTCTGTTTCTGGCATCAGCGTAATCCTCTAGGTGTGCTGAGATGAAAAAAACTAAGTTCTGTGACAGGAAATGCAGTCGGAAAACATGCTGTTTCTGTGCTTAAGCTTGCAGTTCATAGAATCACAGAATGCTTGAGATTGGGAAGGATTTCTGCAGGTCATCTTGTCTGCACCTACCTGCCATGGTTGCTCAAACACAATCAGCCAGAGCAGATTTCCTAGGACCTTGCCCAGTTAGCTACTGAGTATCTCCATGGATGGAGACTCCACAATCTTTCTGGGTAATATCACAGTAAGAAAGTGTCTTCTTGTGTTCAGGTGGGATTTCTTGTGTTTCAGTTTGTGCCCATTGACTCTTGTTCTGTTAGAAGGCACTAGAGAGAATAGTTTGAATTCTGTGTTTTTCCCTCCCATCAAGTATTTATATACATTGATAAGATCCACCTGAGCCTTCTCTTCTCCAGGATGAAGAATCTCATCTCTCAGCCTCTTCTCATTTGAAAGATGCTCCAGATGCTTCAGATGAGCCACTTGCAGGCTCATTGCCTGAATATCACTTGATGCTGGTTTGGAAGATAGTTAAGACTGCCCAACATCTTTTTTTTTTTTTTTTTTTTTTCTTTCTTTTTCTTTTTGGGGGTGTGTGGTGTGGAGAGGGGGGCAGGGAGTGTGGACGGTGTTTGGATTTTTTTGTTTGTTTGTTTTGAAAACAGGCTGATTCAGAGACTGATTGTTTATTTATCTAAAGAACTTTGCAACTGGGATTCCTGAAGAGAAGAAACTCCTGAGGTTTATTTTGTTACTGAAAGCAACCATAGCATTAAGTGAGGTGCGTAGTGAAAATAAACAGTAACTGTTGTTATTCTCACTATTTCAGTTCCCAACATCATATGGTTAGAGCTAACCCAGAAATCCCTGAAGCATGTTGAAGATAACTTTGTGGTACAGGTACTAAGGGAAGTGACTAGGAAAAGTGCCCTCCTAAATTTGTTGCTTGCAAATAGAGAAGGACTTGTGGGCTGTTATGGTTTAATCCTGGCCAGCAACTAAGTACCATGCAGATGTTTGCTCCCTCCACCCCTCAGTGGGATGGGAAGGAGAATTGGGGAAAAGGTAAAACTCATGGGTTGAGATAAGAACAGTGTAATGATTGAAGTAAAATATAATAACAACAACAATTGCAATGAAAAGGAGAAAGAGAAAGGAATAAAACCCAAAGAGGGAAAAAAATAAGCAAGCTATGCACAATGTAATTGCTCACCGTCCACTGACTGATGCCCAGCCAGTCTCCAAGCAGTGATAAGGCAGGCCCTGGCCAACTCCCTCCAGTTTATATATTAAGCATGACATTCTATGGTATGGAATATCTCTTTAGCTAGTTCGGGTCAGCTGTCCTGGCTGTGCTCCATCCCAGCTTCTTGTGTAGCTCCTCACTGGCAGAGTAGAGGAAACTGAAAAGTCCTTGATTTAGAGTAAACGTTACTTAGCAACCACTAAAACATCAATGTGTTATTAACATGATTCTCATACTAAATCCAAAACACAGCACTGCACCAGCTACTAAGAAGAAAATTAACTCTTTCCCAGCTGAAATTAGGACAGGGTGAAGTGATGAGTAGTGGCTGTCCTGGTCACAGTGACTATGAAGTTGTTGAGTTTCAAATCATTGGCAATAAGAGAAAAATTATCAGCAAGACTTTGACCTTGGATAGGGGGAGAGCAGACTTTGGGCTGCTGAAGGAGCCAGTTATTAAGGTCCCCTGTGAATCTGTTTTTGAAGGTATCGGCATACATGAATGCTGGTCAATTTTTAAAACCTTTTAAGAGAACAAGAGCTGGCAATTCCAAAATTTCAGAAGTCAATCAAGTGGGACAGAAGGCCAGATCAGCTGAACAGGGTTCTTCTAGAACATAGGCAGGAAAGGGAAGTCGGACAGGCAGCATTAGAGGACTACAGAGATGCTGTTTGTCACTGTAGTGAGAAAATTTGTGCATCCAAAGTTTGATTACAGTCCAGGTAGTTGGCCAGTTGTCCAGCAAAGGACAACAAAAAGAGCTTTTAAAAATATGTTACAAGCAAAAGGAGATTACATTGGTCCATTACTTGACAAGGTTAGTCACCTCACAAATAGGGATGTAGAACAAAGTGGAGGCATTATAACAATTTTTTCACTTCTATCTTCAACAACAAGGATGGATGGGCCCTGTGACCCCCAGAATCCTGTTCAGGAAGACCATGACTGAGGGGATCACAGACTTCCAGCTGGCCCTAAACTTGTTCAAGACTTGCTGCTTCAGCTGGATGTGTGTAAGTTTATAGAGCCTCGTAATACTGAAGAAACTAACAGATGTTATCATGAGATCTCTCGCCGTTATTTTTCAATGGCCTTGGGAGTCTGGAGAGGTCCCAATTGACTGGAACCTGGCAAACATTGTCCCAGTCTTCAAGAAGGGTAAGAAGGAACACCCTAGTAATTACAGGCCTGTCAGTCTCACTTCACTGCCTTGTAAAATTATGTAGAAGATTATTCTGGCAGTTTTTGAAAAGCATTTGAGAAACAATGTCATTTATCATAGTCAGCGTGGGTTCACAAGGGGAAAGTCCTTCTTAATTAACTTGATTTCCTTTTTTTGGCAAGGTCACCCAAATAATTGACCAAGGGAAGCCAGTAGAAGTGGTGGGTTTGGAATTTAACAAAGCTTTTGATACTGTCTTTCACAAAATGTCCAGCACACAGCTAGACAAGTTCATAATATACAGGGTGAGCAATTGGTTGACAGATTGGGCTCAAAGAGTTGTAGTAAATGGAGTTACATCAGGCTGGTGTCCAGTGACCAGTGGGGTTCTCCAGGACTCAATTTTAGGGCCAGTGCTCTCTAATGTTTTTATAAATTATCTGGACACAGGAGTTGGATGTGCATTGAGTAAGTTTGCCAATGATCATAAATTAGGAGTATCTGTGGGCTCCCTTGAGAGTAGAGAGGCCTTACAGGGAGATCTGGATAGACTAGAGAGCTGAGCAATCACCAACTGTATGAAATTTAACAAGAACAACTGTTAGATTTTCCACCTGGGATGGGGTAATCCTGGTTATATGTACAAATTAGGGACCTAGAGGCTGGAGAGCAGCCCCATGGAAACAGATCTGGGGTTTGGGTTGGTGACAAGTTGAATATGAGTCAGCAGTGTGCCCTGGCAGCCTAAAGGGCCAACTGTGTCCTGGAGTGCTTCAAGCACATCTTTGCTAGATAGTCAGAGAGGTGATTGTTCCAATCTATTGATGCCAAAACAGCACAGAGTAACTGCTCAGAGATGAATTTTGTCTTTAAGCAGCAAAGGTATTTATTTCGTGCAACGTTGGGGAGCTAGCCGATTTGCACTGGACAAACTAGCTCCAAAGTTTTCACTGAAAAATTAGGTATTTTATACAGTTTTCGTGAAAGGTTACACAACAATTTTACATACAAATTATTTTAATTTTGACACCCAATCATTCCATTCATAATAGGTGGATCTAGGTGGAATAGACCTTTCAATTTTCTTTGTTCAACAATTTCCTGACTTGATGGTCTCCTTACCTCCTTCAGGTGCCCACATTATCTTTTCTAATTATTCAGAGTACATTCCTTTCTCAACACAAACAGAGCATTGTACCAAACTCATCCTGACTAATCTTTTGTTTTTTTTAAGACCTTGTTCTGTTTCGCTGTACTGCACTGGTGCAGCCCCACATTGAGTACTATGTGCACTTTTGGGTGCCAAAGTATATGAAGCACATCAAACTATTGGAGTGTGTCCAGAGGAGGGTGACCAAGATGGTGAAGGGTCTCAAGCGCAAGACTTAGGAGGAGTGCCTGAGGTCGCTTGGTTTGTTAATCTTAAAAGAAGGCTGATCAGGGGTTGTTGTGGTTTAACCCCAGCCAGCAACCAAGCCCCGTGCAGCCACTCACTCACTCCCCCTCACCCAGAGGGATGGGGAGGAGAACTGGAAAGAAATGTAAAACTCAAGGGTTGAGATAAGAACAATTTAATAGGTAAAGCAAAAACTGTGCATGTAAGCAAAGCAAAACAAGGAATTCATTCACCACTTCCCATGGGCAGGCAGGTGTTCGGCCATCCCCAGGAAAGCAGGGCTCCAGCACATGTAACAGTTACTCAGGAAGACAAACACCATAATGCCAAAAGTTGCCCCCTTCCTTCCTTCTTCTTCCCCTGGTTTATATACTCAACATGACATCCCATGGTATGGAATACCTCTTTGGTTAGTTGGGGTCACCTGTCCTGGCTGTGTCCCCTCCCAATTCCCCGTGCCCCTCCAGCCCTCTCGCTGGCAGGGCCCAAGAAACTGCTAAGTCCTTGATTTAGAGTAAACATCACCCAGCAACAACTAAAACCATCAGTGTGCTATCAGCATTGTTCTCTCACCAAATCCCAAACACAGCACTGTACCAGCTAAGAAGAAAACTAACTTTATCCCAGTTGAAACCAGGACAGGGGTGCCCTCACCACAGTCTATAACTTCTTCAAGGGGGGACAGTGGAGGGGGAGCCTCTTATGTCCTCTCTCTGATGACCAGTGGTAGGACACAAGGGAGAGGAATGAAGCTACATTGGGGGAAATGCAAACTGAACATTAGTAAAAGGTTCTTCACTGAGAGGGTGGTCCAGCACTGGAACAGACTCCCCAGCAAAGTGGTCACATCACCAAGTCTGTCAGAGTTCAACGAAATTCTGGCTGGTGCTCTTAGTCATGTGTTTTATGTAGTCCTGCGAGGAGCAGCAATTTGGACTTAATCAACCTTGTGGATCCCTTCTGACTTGAGATATTCTACTGTTCTATGATTCTATGAAGAACATGAATTTAACACTATAGAGTATTGTCTTGAGCACTTTCTTAAATCTGTCCTAAGCATTTTAGCTTACTGACTGAATAACATAGTCTGTGTACAGCAATGATATTTAAACGTATATACATTTCTAACCTTATCTGACACTGCAAAATTAATATTCTTACAATTATACCGCAGAATCTTCTATTTTTTTCTGTTGCTAAATTTAAGTACTCAGTAGACATTTTCTGCATGTCAAAAATTAAAAATTAAACCAAATAAAAGATGTAAAATGTAACAGCAAACCAAAAAAAAAAAAAAAAAAGGCCATTAGGAGTGGAATAAAGGACAAATGTACTAGTGTAAGAAGTGCATAGTTCTGTATACAAAGCACCTCAAAAATTACACGATCAAAGCTCATTTAAAGGTTTTTTTCAAAGAACTACAGTGAAAATACTTTTTAACAGTTAAGACGTTACATAAAATTGAAAACAGCATGGAGAAGCAATCATTAGTACAGACAGTATTCAGAAATGTACACTGATGGGCTTCATTGCACAACTAGGGAAAACACATGGAATCAGTGCTGATGTTCTTTGGCACTGTAGTGAGTGAATGATTTATTAGAGGAAATACACCTATCAGAGAATGAGTCAGAAAGCTTACTTGTCACGTATCATGTTGTAGTTGTGCTTCATCTATCTCATCCAACTGCACAGTTTATAACTGAAAACCTACCTGATTAATAATGTTGTAACGAGTTGCAGTAAAAGAAAATTAAAATTTACAACATTCTGCTATAGAACTAGTGTAAGAACAAGGAAAGAAATCACAGAATATATAATTCATTAAGTCAATGACAATCCAAATGAGTAAGAATGTCCATTCAGTTATATTCTATGACACCATAGAAAAGAAAAAAGAAAAAAAAAAAAAAAGAAAGGAAAAATCCCATCTGCCAAACAAAAAAACCAAACTAAACCTAAAAATGTTTTAAACCTGAACTAACTGAAAGTATGTGGGTATTGCCTTCTGATACTGAAATGCAATTAGAGCTTTTATTTTAGAGAAAAGAGAAATTACATCAGTAATTGTAAATCAAGATGGCACTTAACAATTTTCAACTACCTTTTTATCAAAAAATTAATATGCATTTTGTTTGTGGTTTATGAATTCCAATTTACACTTTTCAAATCTTTCAGTAGAATAATCACAGGGTAATTTATAATCAGCTGTATCATTCTTCTATCAAATGAGCTACTGAAACTCTGCATCTGTATGAAAGACTCTCATTCATCTTACTTAAGTTTTTTAATGCTTCTGAATGCCATCAATAACAGAATTTAAATTAAAGACAGTGCATGAGCAGGTGCTTTTTGACCAACTTTATCACAAATTAGAATATCCAGCCACACAGCCACCTACAAAAATTTTCTAGTGCAAATTGGAGAACATATATTTTGAGGTCTGACAAAGCTGAATATCAAGAAGGTTTAGAAAATGCAGGTTTCCACTTCAGATTACAGAATAATATTCTGTTTTATTGGACTACCAGTTTTTGCTCCCTTTTTATGATTGTGGGTAAAAAGATGCAACTGCTGGTATATACAGTTTTCTAAAACAAGTTAACAAATCAAAATATGTATATCAATACTGTGATCAAGTAGCATGACATTTTTCATTACTAGAAAAATCCAAAGAAAGGCCTAAATTTATGGGCAATCTAAAGTATAAATGACAGTATATACTTTCAAGATCCTTTCTGTAATTGGTGGAGATAATTAGGAATTGTGGTAACATGATACTGTAACCTATGTAGGTATTTTTCTAAGAGTAAATTTCACTTTAGAAATGTAAAAATTTCTCTACTGACTGCAAAAGTAAGTTCAAACAAATAGCTCAAATGTCAATTTTTTTCAGTGCAATTTTGACATATTTTGTCATTCTACTTCTTTTAGAAATTGTCATTTCTTCCTGATGCTATTTCCAAACTTAGTCAAATGTTCAAGATTAGTTCAGCTTTGTCTTTCCTTTATTCATTCTGTTCGTCATTAATTTTATTCCTATGACATCATTGCTAAAATAATGTAATACCATCTTCTTTCTAGTTTACCTTTTCCATTGGAGCATAATTATATTCTGTTGCATTTTATACTTGAACGGTTCATTTTTATTTTTCCTAGTCTAGTGTACACCTTGCTTCACTAGTTATAAAACAATAGCCACTACAAATAACCAATGTGTGTGTATATATATATTTCAACTTAAAAGCATTCCTCATTGACTATTACTTTAATTTAAAGTAGATGGCATCAAACATCTCTTGTGAAATACAGCTCTCACTTGCCACAGTATAAAGGAATTTCATCTTTCTGTCTGATTCCTTATTTAACCTTTATTACAAGAAAATATCAGTAGCTGACAGTCTTTCCACTTACACTTGCCAAGGAGCAGAACTTACCATCTTCCAGGCAAAGAGAGTTATTATTTCATTGTATGATATTAGTTTTTCCTCTCATGCTATTTTTGTTCTGATACAAAGTAAGACAGGATCTAACTGATTTCTTTCCTCAGTGACATTGAAATAAGAGAACGCAGAGAGGAGGAAGAAAAGTTATATTTTTGACCTTCCAATTAGTTTTTGCTTTTTGTGTCAGATGTTTAGGCTTGCATCTGACAGAAATGATTTCTCAGCTGTTTATTTATCTGTTTGTTTGTTTATTTAAACCTATTGTCTCTTAGTAGAACTGCCTTATATTTTGGTTTCCTTCGGTTTCCAGATCTAAACTGATAGCAAAAAAGGTCTAAAACCTGTTAACTAGGACTTATTGCCTTGGATCTATTGTGCTTGTGGATAGCATCCCTTGTATTTGGAATTGTCTTACACAGAACCAGGGAACAAAAAAGTAATAAACAGTATTCACTGTCAGTAATCTGTCAACTGTGCTTTTGGTTTTTAACTTAGCTGTAAAAATATAGTATCTTCCCCTTTTTTTCCATGTCAAGATATATAATTTGTGGTATTCTGGCATATGCATCTCCCCCATGTATATCTGTTATTCCTGCCCTTGTACCATCTTGCCTATTGTTATTCAGCATTCAGTGACAATGTTTTCCACATTTTCTCTCTGTTATTTTTGAGGTTTATTTAAATTATTTTCAGCATCACTTGTCTCCTATAACTTTCTCTGTCAGAAAATAGAACAAAACAAAATGCCTCTTCTAATATTTATACATTTTTCACATGTTCATATTGAATGTCTTCAGGAACTTCTACATATCTTTAGATGAAACATAGTATGGATTTACTAAAAAACACGATGTCTTGTTTTAAATTAACCAGAATTTACTTTTGAATTAATATTTGGATCCTGAGGTACTATAGCTACAGAGAGAAAGTACTGAAGTCATTATCTCAGTCCTATTTGTTTCTGGGTATCACCTTTGTATATGCAGGTTAATTTATCTCCCCATCTTCTCCCCCACCACCAACCTTCTTTTGTATTAGAACCAGTATTTTAAAAGCTTATAACACTAGCTACAAATAGCACATACCAAAGAAATAAATTTTCAGAATGCTACTTTTTCAGCTTCTCTTTCACCATCCATCTATGACGTGAAATCACCCTAAAGGTGTGTTACTTTTACAGGTTTTCTAACTCAAAAACTTCTCTGGATTTTGTTGACACTGTGCAATGTTACCCAAAGGGCTTTCTACAAGCCCTTTATTTATGTATACCAGCCATTTTTCAATGTGTCTGTCAGTTAATCCTTCATGTGTGAAACCAACAAAGGCATTAAACTGACTGGTTTAATGCTAATTTTAATTAGCATATTGGAATAAATTAGTGTACTAAATATATAATACATTCTTTAAACAGAACGATGACTTGAATTGCATATCTTTAATATATGTATTTTAGTTGCCAGATCAAGTTCTAAGATTAGTCAGTGTTACCCCCGCTTCTTGGTCTCTATGACCCTCAGGAAGTATTTTGTATTTAAATATCCAATTTAAATTCAGATATCAATTATTGTAAGTTTATAGATTTCTGGGTTTGCTCTTAAAATGAGAAAGGAAAAAGCCAATTAAACATCATAATAATTAGAGAGAACACAGAATCTGAAGTACTAATCGGACCTTAAATTTAGAAAAAGAAGTACTTCCACACTGATTATTTTTTTTGGTTTACCTTCAGTTACTCCTGAGTTATGTTAGATAAAATTATATTAGCCTTAATTTGTAATGACAAGTGCCAATTTTTTACCTTTGTATAATCTGTGTTGTATAATTACATAATACAAAAATAGAGGTTCAGTTTCTAATTGTTCTTCCCCTCCCCCCATAATTTAAGATTAAACTTCAGCTATACACTGTATATTTGAACTCTGGTTATTAAAGGAGCTCATTTTTATTTAGGTAGCTCATCTGTGTTAACAAAAACAGAGTACAATTTGTTGAGGTATATTTTGACATTACAAAAATCAAGAAAAAGATTAATTTCATTTTTTATGTAGTTTACTTTTCTGGAATTGAACTTCCCATGTGTATTTAAAATTTATTAAATAGACAAAGAGATATCAGAGTATAACTGAAAAGAAATAGAAACAACAACAAACAAAACAAAACAAAAAACTATTCAGAACAAGCTAACTTGCTAGAGTACTTTTAAAGAAACCTTTACAAGATTAGGTGGTCATTACCCTATCACTAGAAGACATTACCTTATCTTCTCATTGCAATTACAGTTGAAAATAGTCTGGAATTTATGGGAAGTAATTTTGCTTAAAATAAACCAATTAAATTTGCAGGAGGGGGCTGGAAATTAGGACTATGAGTGGGAATCAGTTAGCTGAGGGGAATGTGCTCGAGCTTGTAGGTCACGAGCCCTGGGAGGACAAGGAGTGTGAATAGACACAACAATTAACATGATGAGTCATGCTGAGAGAGCATAGGGGAGTGGGGGGACGGATGGCGCCAAGGAAAGGTAACACCTTGCTGTTGGTTGATGGTAGTTAACCACCAATTGGGGATTGCTAGTATGCAGTGCTTAGCTTCAAGAACCAATCTGTTTTAAACACGCAGCTTCTGAAAGTATATATAAACCTGTATTTCTGTACAATAAATCAACATTTGCTTGCATCAAGCTGCGTCCTGTCTCTCCATCACAGCATAAATTCTTCTTTTAGTGAGTCACTATCAAGAATGGAACTATGTCAAGGATGTTTGGCGTTAGTCAGTCCATCAAAAATCTTTTTATTAGTAAATTATTGCACTTGTAGTCATAGACCTTGACATCACAGTACTTAGAAAATCGCAAATCAGTCACATCTCATTGTTATTAGTTTGGTAGAAATGAAGAAGTTTCCCCCTCACATTTAGCTATGCATTTTTTAGGTTTGCTGCAAGTTCTACAGATAGCTTTTTGATCATATTAAATTTTATTCTTTTAAATTTTAGTCTAAACAGGCTTAAAATCCTTTGTATGACTAAAGACTAAGACACTTATTAAGGTGGGATACACATTTAACGTGTGGGTTGCATTATTTCTTGAATTAATTTTCATGAGATGGACTTTGCTACATGACAACTATTAGAGGAAGCTCCATGACCACGAAGTGCCTAGGGTTCAAGTAGATAATGTCGGCTTAGATGAATACCAATCTGGCAGGTTTTGATTAGGGATTAATGTACATAAGTAAAAGATTTGATTCCAGGATATATAGCTCATTGTAACTCTTGTCTACCTAATAAAATTATCACATTAATGTTCAATTAATATTTAGATACAAAAATAATTTCATTTACGGAAAGTGAGAAAAACCAGTAGTTTTAAAGCAGTCAAAAATACGCAGTTTGTTCAAAATTAATAAGTTTTTGAATGGGTTTGTTTGGTTAGTGTTTTAGCATGCTATTTTGATTTGTTCTTTCAAAGTTTTAGAGTTCTTAAATTTACCTAGTGCTTATTTTTAAACAATTGCTCTAATTATCTTAGGTTCTTTGCAGTTTAAATTGCATCAAGTACCTTTTTTTTAATCTCTTGTTAAATTATTCTTTTGTATACCGGTAATTACAGTTTATAAACAAACAAACAAAGATATATGTAACAATGAAAACCACTTTCACATTTGCTGTCAAGGAATTTATAGGATTAGAAATCAGATTTAAGGAGTTGCCACCACAGTTAAATTTTAACAGTGGTGGGTTGGGTTTTTTTTTCTTAATTTCTACATGTTTTTTGACTTCAAGATTATGGAGATTAAAAAAAAAAAGAAAAAAGGTAAAAATCTTAAACAATAAATCAAACAAAGTAAGTAGGAGTCAGTAAAAAGTCAGGTCAATTATAAAATCATAAATTACATCTTTATTTAATTTAATGCACTTCAGTCTTTTGACCTTTTAATTTTCATGTATAAAGCTGTGAATAGAGGAATTATATGATTTAATTATTTTAAACAAATAAAGTAAATTTCCCTTTTCATGGATTTATTTTTATACCTGCACTGGTCAGCTATTTCCCTGATGTCATTATCTGGGATTTCAGAGACACACTGCCATACTAGAAACTCCTAAGACAATGAAGACAACTGTAGAAAGTAAGGGAGTTAGGCACCTAATAACCTAAAGCAGCTACCCTCTAGCCTGGACTCAATATGAATCTCAGAATAAAATCTTGAACAACCAGACAACTGTAGGAAGCAATGAAATTGAGGAATGTAGGAATACGCATGAAATTCTGTTCCTCTTTACTCTGTCCTGCTAGGGAATCTGGCCTCCCCAAGCTTCCAAAAGTGGTTATTAGTTTTCTTTTGGTTCTGTGCCTTATTTTCTGCACTATGCAGGTGTCTTGAGCACCTGAAAGAATCTCAAATAGTATGCCAGTGTGGACAAATTAATATATCCATAAATGACTAAGCAGTATGAAGGCAGATGAAGTTAACCAGAGATAAATGTCAGATGGTGTGCATGAGGGATAGGATAGGGAAGTCACGCAGAAAAACAATACCTGCACATACAGAAGAATGGCCTCCTAGCTGACTGTTTCACCTCTACAGAGACATGTAGAATTTGTGACAGGTAGTTGAAAAAAATAAAAGCAAAATAAAAAAAAAATTGTTCAGCAGCAATTAGGAAAGCAACTTAAAATTCAAAATCACGAGAAAAAAATAATACAGAATAGAACATTAGTTATGTTGTATAAAAAAGAGAAAAGACAGGGATCCCATTGTGTAAAGTTGTGGTTCAAACACTTTTAAGGTTGAGAGCACTTCTGATCCTGTCATCTAAAATGGACACATTAGAATAGGAAAAGTTTCAGAGAACAGCAAAAAGAATTGCAAAATTATAACTTACATGAAGAATATTGACTAGTCCAGAGCGGCTCATCCTGGGAAAGAAAAATGATTGCAAAGTTGTGACAGGTCTACAAGCTTGTAAGTGGTAAGATAAAAGTGTAAAAGCTACCCGTTCACTGTTTCTTCCAGTAGAAGAACTATAGGCCACCAAATAAATGTCCAAGTTAAAACCAAAAGAAGGTAATGTTATTTCATGCAGTGAATAGAAGACTTCTTTTTCCTCTGCAAAGGGGTTTGTTTATGCTGGGAATTTAAATAAGTTCGTGGAGAAGTTAGACAAATAGTTAGAAGAGAAATCTGCTGTGGGTTTACCCACTAGACAAACAAAATTTTAGGAAATAGAACAAACAGAACAGAAAACAGTCAGAAGCTGAGAGTATGTCGTGGTTTAACCCCAGCCAGCAACTAAGCACCATGCAGCCACTCACTCACTCCCCCCTCACCCAGAGGGATGGGCAGGAGAATTGGAAAGGAATGTTGAACTCAAGGGTTGAGATAAGAACTTTTAAATAATTTAAATAAAATAGAAATGAAAGAGCAATAATAGCAATAATACTAACAATAAAAGTTATAATGAAATGGAAGGAGAGGGGGAGAGGAATGAAATCCAAAGGGAAGGGAGAAAGGAAAACAAGCGATGCACAGTACAACTGCTCACCACCCACTGACCGATGCCCAGCCAGTCCCCAAGCAACGATCAGCAGGCCCCAGTCAGCCTTGCCCAGTTTCTATATCAAGCATAACTAGTCGTTTTGGCTAGTTCAGGTCACCTGTCCTGGCTGTGTCCCCTCCCAATTCCCCATGCCCCTCCAGCCCTCTCGCTGGCGAAAAGTCTTTGACTGAGTATAAACATCACCCAGCAACAACTAAAACCATCCGTGTGCTATCAACATTGTTCTCACATCAGAGCCAAACCACAGCACTGCACAGCTACTAAGAAAAAAACTAACTCTGTCCCAGTCGAAACCAGGATATAGTATTAAGAGAAAAGTATCACACAAGATTACTGTGGTTTTATTGTTTCTTGACTGTCTATTTGCAGACACAGTTGGGAACAAAACAGTATGGATGGACAGTATGTCTGAACGAAATCTTACAATTTAATGCAATTCTTCCTTTCAATTCCTTATTGGAATTACAGATGGAATAATTCCTTATCTGTCATCTTACTGTCATAGGCTCAATCAGGGTATTCTCTTTAGGACGAGCATTCTTGCTGAATTCTTGTCTCTGGGCAACAACACTCTTAAGGATGAATTGGGCAATAGAAAAGGAATATTAACTTTGTAGATTCATAAAGACCGTATTTTACAATTAAGAATTCTGGACTCCCAATTTTATTACCCAGATCTATTTAAAAATCATAGAAACATAGACAGGATGGCTAGCAAGATACCTGTTACAGGATCTTTCCCATTTACTGTGCCATGGAAATATCAGCATCACCTGCTTTATTCCTAGTAGATACTTCTAGCATTTCTCAAAATCTATGTATGGCTGAGGTTCTATAATGAATGTTTAATGCACAATAGAGAAATAAGTCTCAAAATAAGAACCAGAACTCACTTACTCCCCCTTCCTAAAATGATACCTCACAGTTAAGTTGCAGAGTTGGTTCCAATCTGTTGCCATATGGATTTTGAACTATTTTCTTTGACTGCAACTCGCTTATTAGACATACTTCTCTTTTCCGTTCTGCTCTTTTTCCTGAGTACAAACTATGTGTAGTTCCACAAAATTAACAGGATATTGAGCCTAGAAATACCAGGTTTTGAGTAGGTGGTCTAAATTTTTGGTCAGTATAGTCATAACCTTCTACACCATTCCTGCTAAGTATAAGAAGGATGCAATTGTAAATACATTTTGAAAAAGATGAATCCCAATCATAGTTGGATGTGTTCTGAGAGATCCCACTGGCTCAGAAACAGTGATGAGACACTGGAATGGGTTGCTTAGAGAAGTTGTGAGTGCCTGGTTCCTGGAAGTGTTCAGTCAGGCTGGACAGTCCTCTGAGCTACCTGATTCAGTAAATGTCCCTGTCCACCGCAGGGGGTCACTGCAATAAGTGAACTTTAACGGTCCCTTCCAAGCCAAATCATTCTATGATTCTGTGATTCTGTGCTGTGGTCTGACAGCAGCTTTTCTAATTAGTTGACACAGATGAGACGTGATATCAGAGAGATAGTGTTCATAGCTATTACTGAAGAATTTAATCTTAAAAAGAGCTAAATAGTGGAGGTTTCCTAGGGTAGAAAAAGGTTGGTATATTGACAAGTCAGAAGACAGAAGTTAGTATAGAAAATGAAGTTTCACATAGCTGTAACATCTAGACAGAGGGAAAATGGAAGAAGAAAAGCATAAGGGCAGACAGGGAGTTGTAAAAAAAACCCCAAAACCAAACTTCCACTGCTCATAAAATAAACAAGTAGTTCTGTGAATTCCATGTTCCAAACCTGAGAATGCTACAAGTACCTAAGATGGTCAGTGAAAGCCAGATTGAATATTTATATGTTATCATGTGACTTCAGACTAGGCAAACTTGATCAAGAAATTGAAAATATTTTCAGCGAATATTTTTTTTTCAGATTAAGAAATTGTCAGTTCACAATATTTCTGTGCACATTTCCCATTAATACAGGACTTGCTGAATACGAATACAGAGTGTTTCAACACGTGTTTCTTAGGCATCTTTATGCACATTGTTTATGACTTTATTGAGCAGTAAATTCTGGCTAGAGATTCAACTATAATATTCAGAATTCGAAACCCACATTTTATTGCATTGCACAAGCTAATGCCAGGGGATAAAGAAAAACAAATATCTGGCTAACAACACTCTCTTTCCCAGAAGTAACTCTGTGTAGGCAGATTTTTCAGAGCTTCATTAAAGTCAGTCAGTAGTCCACCTGTGCAAAGCGGGGCTGCTGGTGGTAGTGGGGATCAAAAGAGAACTCTATAATGTGAGCCAGAATTTTCATTAGAGTGCCCATGGGCTTTTCATGAGGTAAAAAGGTAAGAATTTTATAGTGGAATTTATGAATAATTTTTGAATAAGAAGCATAGTTATGACTGTCACAGTCTGCATGTGAGTATGTCAAGACAAGAGGCAAATGCTGATAATATATTAAAGCCAGCTTTAATAAATGTTAAAGTTTAAGAACTTCCTATTTAACTCTTTAAGACTTTCTTACGTAACTAAAAAATGAAACACAACTTGTTTATAATTTCATATATTCCTGTTTTAGTTTAATTCATGTAACCTAAGGATGGTGGAAATATTTTTCAATGGATCAATGATCATTCTATAATGCAGACTCAGTATCAGCCTGTTCATATTTTCCCAGGAGAACAATTGCTGGGTAGTGCATAGAAGTAACATACCCTAAAGGCTGTTCTATAATTAGCAATTGTTCTTAGTTCTCCTGACAACATTTTTTTCCACAAATGAATACCCAATACTTTATGAACTGAATAATAAAGCAGCCCTCAAAACATTAAAAAACCCCAACAAAACAAAGCAAAAAAAACACCAACAACAACTCTCCAGAAGATTCTGCATATCTGTTTCTGATGGAAGGAGTGAACTCTCAGTTGCCCAGGTGTGCAGAACCAGCACGGGCATAATGCACAGTGCAGTGCTCTAGCATGGTGGACAGAAGGGTCCCTGAAATAGGGAAACCTCAGGGGAGCAGAGACAGACACCAGGAGCTTGCAGCTCGTGTGACAGTGGCTGATGGGGCCAGGAGCAACAAGAGTCAAGGTCCTCCCCCCAGCATAAAAGAAGTCCCTGAGGAGCACTAGTGACCCAGCCAGGCAAACAGGGTGTGGCACGTCGGCAAGGGTGCAGTGCAGCAACGTACACAGATGGGCACAGCAGGAGGGGCGCTGAAGCTCTGCCAGCTCGACCAGGGAGCAATGGTATCCACCCAGCAGAAAGCTGTGTCCGCTCAAAGCTCTGCACCCACCACAACTGATGCAGCTGCCCAGAGAGCTCTGGTGGGAACACGCAGCCACCCAGGTGCCGGCTGCCAGCCATGCCCTGCTCTTACACCAGTACTGGACAGCAGCAGCGAGCACAGCTGTGGGAGGTGTGCCCGGGTAGAGGAACTCCTCCACTCAGTGACAGAGCTCTGGGAGGAGGTGAGTAGGCTGAAGAGTATCAGGGAGTCGAAGAGAGAGAGAGAGAGAGAGAGAGAGAGACTGCTGGCATTGCACCCTACCTTCCCTGGGACAGGCCTGTCAAGCAGATAGGATCCATGACATGGAGGATTCCCTAGCCTCTCTCCACCTGGCTGAACACAGTGATGAAAGAAAGAAAAAAAAAAGACAGGTCATGGGACACTCTATCCTGAGGGGAACAGAAGGCCAAATATGCACACTGGAACTACTTCTCAGGTTAGTCTGCTGCCTCCCTGGGGCCCAAGTTAAAGATGTGAAGAGAAAGCTTCATCCTAGTGGATATTCTAGGGTATGAATCCCTTAACAAGTCCTTTAAAACTGTATGAAATTCATGGGATAATTAAATATTCATATTCAAGAGGAACAATGACTTCATATCCACCTAGCACATTCAGCTAGTTAGAGATCTGACATTCAAACATGCAACAGTTCCCTGAAAAAATGACTTCTGGATCTAAGTATTTGACACAAAGTGAAGCAGCTTCAACAAGATAGATACCATCTGTCATAAACTGTCATGTCATCTCCTGGTGAGAGCCTTCAGGTTTTGTGTACTCTTACTCTGTTTAGTTTCTTACTGGTATTGAAATTATAATCTTAGAATTATAAGATTTCAATATCTGCTTCTCATCAGTTCTGCAGTCATCTGTGTTAGGAATTTGTCATCAATGTACTCCAGAAACCCACTGGGTTGTTTGTGCCCTGGCTATCTTACCATTCCAGAAGATATGGCAGTGGTTTGAGTCCTTCATGAGGACTAGGATCTGTGAACCTGATGCTTGTTCCAGTTGACTGAAGAAGGCATCAGCTATTTCTTCTTCCTGATCATGTGGTCTGTAGCAGACATCCACCACCACATCACTCATGCTGATAATCCCACTAATCCTCACCCATAATCACTGACCTGGTTCAGAGCTCCCTCTCCTCACTGTCCTGGGCTGTACTTCTGAAAGAGCCTGATTCTGCCTCCTGCAGCACTCCAACTGTGTGAGTGACACCACCATGCCTCTGTGATCCCAGTGAGATCATGACCCTCAGGATATGTCTACTCCTCCTCAAGCTCTTTACTTGCAGCATTAGACTCAAGAGGAAAACCATGCTTGATCCTTGTCCCTGGAGCCATGTAGCTTGATATGCTCCAGGTCTTCCCTGGTATTATTGTTGGTGCCCACATGGAAGAATAGCAGGGTGCAACAGTCCAAGGGCCAGAGGAGTTTCATCAGCCTCCTCACAATGTCCTGAGTTAAAGCCTATGGCAAGCAGCTAAATTCCTTCACAGCAGGTCAGGCCTGCAGATATGAGTCTCCATCTCCTGCAGCAGGGGTTCTCCTACTACTATCACTCACCACTTCCTTCTAGTTCTGCTTTGTGGCACAAGCTTAGCTGGTTCAAGTGTTTTGTTTGAACACAGGTCCCAGCCCTGCATTTCCAATGAGGGCACTGGACCTCATTTGTAGATGCAAATCTGTAGCTAATGCTTATTAGTTTTTTAGAGCAGGAAATTCAATATTTTTTATAATGGTTGGTCTAACTTAAAAATCTGTTATCAATTCAGATTTAGGAAACAGACACATGATGTCTTACACCTCTTGCTCCACTAAGTTCCCTCTGACCAGTTTAGTCTTCCTCCATTTTGCCCTTTAGCATCTCATTCATGTAAGTATATTTTTCTCAACATGTAGATAAGTAATATAGAAACCTAACATCAAGTTAAATAACTACTAAATAACAAGATATTTAGATATTGCAATGTTGAACCTTAGAGCTTCATGCTTGCAGTTTTATGGCTTTTTATTTAGTATTAATCACACACATTATTAGATTAAGTTGCAATCATAATTTTCAATCAACTGTATCTTTGCACTTAGCATAAATTACAGGGTTTAAGTAGCGTGGGGCTATAGGGGTGACCTGTGTGGGAGGGTGCTCTGAGCTGCCAAATGACAGTCACATCCTGTTCCAGACAGGTCTGAAACTGTTGTGAGTAGCCCATTATGCACCAAAACTTTAGACAGTCAGAGAAGCACACAGCACCCCTACTGAGACATTCCATAAATTAGAAACTGCTAGGGGCTGGAGACACACTGTACAATTCTGGAGGTGCTGCTGGAGAGCCGCTCAAGAAGCAGACATCTAAAGCCAAAAGGGTCACACACATCCCTAAAAGGACTAAGTCTGTGGATGATCATGCTGGTGCAAGGATACCCCTGAGGGACTGTGGTCATGAGCAACCCACATTATGGCAGGAATGCCCCTGAGAGACTACAGTAGAGAGCAGCAGAGGTAAACTTGCAGATATAAAGATCAGCAGAAAGAAGTAACTGGCAAAAGTCATTACACACACAACCCCAGCCTTCTATGTCAATCAACACCCCAGTGAAGGAACTGGGAGCTAATGACTGTAATTTGGGGTTAAAATAGGAGAAATTGAGACTGGGAAGGACATGATAGGTGTTTGGCTTAATCTGAGTCTGAAGAAGGGGAAGAAAAATGGTTTTATGCAATTTTTTAATTGTTTGTATTATCTTTTTTTCTTGCTAACCAAATTCATGATCAGAAGCTTGTGTGAATAGGTAATAAATTAAATTGAGTAATACTTCCCCAAGTCAGGAATGTTTTGCCTACAACAATATTACACACAAATGAAGGTTTCATAGAACTCTTTCAAGGAGCACCTCTGTGATTTTTGGGACACTGATGAAATAATGATCTGTAACCTATTCCAGAACAATGGAATATTTGTTTTCTTCTCAAATGTTTTTTCATTTTCTTCTCAAATTTGTTTTCTTTTCAAATGGAACAATTTGTATTCTTCTGGTGCTCAAAGAAATGGGAGTCAGTTTAATTCCAAGTCTTTCTAATCAAGTAAGCTCTAATAATCATAACACCTCTTTCACCTTAAGCAGCTGGCCTTAAAAATAAAAGCTTGAAAAAAGTAGTCTCTTATACTATTAAATCTCTGGGTTTCTGTAATATTGTTCAGAATTAAATATTGCTAAGTAAAGTTGAAGTTTAATCTGTGTTATGCAACTCAAATTCTCCTACTAGCTTCACTAGCAGAATAACTTTGCATTGATTTGAGAGCAGCTGAAAGAAAAATACTTCATTTCCCATTAGAGAATTACTAGTTATTGAAAGACCTTTTGGAAGTACATGGCAAAAGTAAAAAATCTTTTTGCCTCCCCCCCCCCCCCCCCCCCCCCCTTATTCCCCTATCAAAGAATCAAAACAGACAATGCATTGTCTTGCTCAAAAATAAATGTCATAGTACTTATCAGAATGAAAAACTTCTAAATTCAATCCCAAGTACCCTCTCAGGCTACCTGTTTCTCAAATAACTCATTTTGCTCATTGTTTTACAGGGCATTAAGAGCATGAACAAAACAAAGGGTACTTGGAAAATGTGTCCTCCTTGTGATTGTGTAATTCCTGTTTGTTGCTTTGTTTTCATTCGTAAGTTTTGAGTATTTATCAGGCTATTACAAAGATTTGTGTCATCTATGCATATGTATCAATTACGTAAGTTGTAGCAGCAAAATATTAAGACAAACTTACCTTCTCAGTATCTGAGAATACAAAAAGTTAATTGCTCAAACTATTACAAATGACTTCCCAAAAATGTTTTAAATATGTATGATCCTTAAGGAAACAAGAGTGATGGTAATAAGACAATCAAACTGGCAATCTGTTGTTTTTTCAGGAATAGTATGTTTGATAAGTAGATCCAAACTCAAACACTATATATTCTGGGTTTGGGTGGTAAAAACAATTGTGACATATGCCTGAAGAGTCTGTCTGATTTTTGCACTACAGTATTATTTATACAGGTTGTCATATCAGTAAGCTTCACTGAACTGACACTGAATTACCATGTTATCATAGATATTATCACCCCAGTAATGTGGGCAAATCTATATTAAAACTTTGAAAGGAGCCTTGAACAAATCAGTTAATGCTGAAGATCTCTTGGTTCGTCATTGCACATGTGAAGAGTTTCACTTTGATTGGGAGAGTTTATTCATCCAGGGGATTACTGTAGGCAGAACACTGGAGTAATTTATGAGAGCAAGAAGAAATGTTTGCCTTTTTCCTGTTGTTATGGACCTCTTCCAGTCCCCACCACCTTTCAAATAAGATAGAGGGTGACCTGGCAAAGGCATCAGCCAATTCTCTCAGCACCTTTGCC
This sequence comes from Falco rusticolus, assembly GCF_015220075.1. NCBI lineage: Eukaryota > Metazoa > Chordata > Aves > Falconiformes > Falconidae > Falco > Falco rusticolus. The sequence goes on along the minus strand of NC_051188.1, from coordinate 51,399,967 downwards.
TGTTAACTCCATAGATCAGAGAAGTATATCTATAAAGCATAGCTTCTTACACAATTAGAATTAGTCTAGAAAAGAATATTCACATTTTAACAAACAAAATAAGAACAAGAATCACAGTCAAGCCTAGAAATACTGGGGGTTTTCCTCTTTATCCAGTTTTGTCAGCATCAGCAAGAATCACATAATAGTATTTTCACGGCTAATTCCATGTCTGTGGCCATTATTTTTTTTTTTCTTTCTCATTGAAAAATACATTAAAAAAATCAATCCATATCATACTTGATGGTCTTCTTTCTGGTAAGGTACTGTGAATCACTGGATAAAAGAGATACAAGCCAAAATAGAGAACTCAGTATTTTAACATCATGCCAATTTCTCATAATTTAATAATTTTTTTTAATCTTTTTTTTATTATTAATTTCTGCTGCAATAGCTTCTTATGCTTCATTAACTCTCTGGAATAAATTCTAATAAGAAATTACAGTTTGAAGCATGGCAATTTTATTTTAGTTTTTAAATTGAAGATTTTTTTTCAAGAGATTTTATGCATTAATGTAGTGAAAGAAAACCTCATTCTTTGGAAAATGTGTATTCACTACATCTGAGGCTTAATACGAAACATAATCAGAATGTTAGGATTCCAAGGTCAATTGGTTAGTTCATTAGTTAAAGCAAATAACAGCATTTTATGTAAGGAAAATGTATAATTTTCTTTGAGAAAAAAATCCATAATGCTTATGTCATATCAGAGATCTACCACAAAAGTCAATGCTCAAGGATGATCATTTATAGCCTCATTTTCATGTCAGTGTATTGAAGTTACTGACAGACAGTCAAACCCATGTGTTGTAAAAAGTCTTGCCAGTTTGATTATGGTGTATTTCCTTATTTACTTCAAGTAGAAATAATTCTGTTTGCTCAGGTGAACTACTGAAAATGTTCATAACAAGTGGATGATTTTCTAAGCAGGGTTAGGGGAGGAGGCAGTAGAGACCCATAGAAATGCCAAAGGTGCTGGTCTGCCTGAGTGCTGTAATAAGAAACTTGGGATAGTTAATTCTTTCACCAGCACATATGGAATTCTGTAAATTACTAGGTGTTTCAGTGACTTTCCATGATTTTTTCTCTCTGAGCACACTGTCTTCTAATCTGCAAGCAGACAATTTACATTTGTGAGATATGCATTTACATTAATCGTTTACCTTTGATATGTCTAAAATCCCTGGCTTATTATGACTGTAAAACTCAAGGAATGTTACAAATGCTAAATTAACCTTACCTAAATAGAAAATATTCTTTTATTGTATTTTAATACCTTAAAATGTATTAAAGGAAGTCAAGGTATTGTAACAGAGATTCCCACAGTACAGATGCAAAGGGATAGCAGAAGGATGATGAGTGCTTGGAAGCAAAAATTACATGAAGCTTAACATTTATAAAGTAGATGTAGTGGCTCCTATTCTCAACATTCCAAGCTCCTTTTCTGATACATTCCAGGGGAATAACTCGTCTTCCCACAGAAATCAGCTAAGGATCTTAATGTAACCAGAGAAATTTTTAAACCCTTTCTACTATAAAAACATAGCTTTCTTGCTTAACTAATGTATTTTTGTATAGGATGGAATACTTGTATTGCTAATACACACTACACCAGATACATCTTCAGCAAATGATCATACAGTTCAAGAATGCAATTATAATCTATGCATTACTGTCAATTGCCAGGCTGCCTAGAAGATATAAAGAGCTAAACATCTAATAATCATGGTCTAATAAGGTGTGAGGGGTTTTGTATCGCAGTCAGATATTTATATCCTGGTTTATTCTTAACTGTAGTGTAATTTTCATTCAAAGTGTTTTCAACATATACCCCTGCAGTATTAAGTCTCATGCAGAACATTTTTGGTTACCATGGCCCTTACAGTTATCCCACTAGTAGTGATATTTCTAAAACCCTTAGTGAGGGGCTTTCTTTCCCTTTCACGAACAGGTGAAGGAGTTCTAGACAGAGAGGGGATGAACTACAAAGAACAATGTTCTCCCAGTAATTATAAAGGCAGGTGAGCATTTGGTTTTTTTGGTGTGCAGTATTTCTCAGAAAGTTTTCTTTGTCACCGTGCAACACATTTAACTCTGGATATGTAAATAAAACAAGAATTGTAAACCTGAAATTGATTTTAACGTTGTCCCATTCAAAATGTTTAATAGATATCCAAACATCTACAAGGTCTGAAACAACAGCACTTTAAAAGTTATATTGTTTAAATCATAACAAGCATTTCCAAGAGGTAAAAAAAAAAAAAAAAAAAAAAAGTTCTACAGCTAATTTTTAATTTTTGAATTACTACCAATCTCAATGTAACTCATGTTATCAAAGTAAATTGTTTGATAACATGCAATGCCCTTTCTTCCTTTTTTGAAAAAAAAAAAAAAAAAAAAAAAGTTTAAATGTCAGTGACTTTAATGTGACAATTTACAGGTTTAAATAGAAAAGTGTTACTTGCTTTGCCACAACTACAATAGTATTCCTTCTTTCATTAGCTGACTATTTACCAGCATTTGAGGTTATAAATTTATGTATATATTTTTATGCAATCTAAATATGAAATAGTTGTCATTCATTGATCCCTGTATACCAAATTCAACAGATTATCTTTTTGTCTCCATTATCAACTCTCACTTTTTTCCAGGAGTTTTATTGCCAAGCTGAAAAGGTTTCTCTGTCATCAGATACAACAGTTCACAAAATTCCACAAATACATACAAAAATGCTTCATTCATCTGTCTGTCTCTTTCCTTTATATTTAAGTCTTTTTCCAAACAGTTTATACACTAGTGATTGTTTTTTTCCTTAGAGGTTTCAGAAAAGGCAGATGAGAACTTTCTACAGAAACATGTTTTCACAAGGAAATGTGTAAAGTAATTTAGAATTAAACATGTTTTCAAAGGAAATTATTTCAAAGGTAAAAGTTATTCTAGATTTGGTTAAGCTACTGTAATCTATAAAGCAATATTGCTATCACAAACCCAGTCTGAGATTCTTTAGTGAGGGATTAAAGAAAGTGCCTTTGAAATTAGGATGGATACAGACTTTTCATGTTAAACATCTGATAAATTTTTGGATGTTAATAACATAATATTAGAAAATAAATTTGAAAAGTTATCTACTTCTTGAATTTCTTTGCTTCCAACTTTTAAAAAAGTTAGATTTCTATTCAACCACCAGTTTAGCCTTGTACACTCTCCTTTATTGTATTTGAGGGTTTCTATTTTCTTTTGAAAGGGTTGTGTTGTGAATGTACACAGAAGTGTGAAAGAAAACATATTTTTCTATGTGAATAAAATTTTATTTTGTAGTAGCATCTTAGGTAAAGCTTGTCTACATTTGTATTTCACATGCTTATGTTATTCCCCACAGAATTAAAACTAAAAGAAGAGCAAAAATTATATATGCATTTAATTTATCATAAAGTATATCAGCAACTCAAGAGCCAGACCCACAGTAGTAATTCAAATATTCAAGTGCAATTAAGTCTGAAATGAAAGTAGTTCAAGAATACACAAATGAAGAAAAAAAGAATACTCTCTGCTGTTAGAAGGAGACATATCTATCTTGAAAAGCTAGTTTGGTAGCCACATTAAAGCTGAAATCCCCATTTACTTTAGCAAGAGCATGTATTTTCTTAAATTCTAAGTTCATTCATGCACCTACAGAATATTAGTGCAAGGTATTAATGACAAAAAGCTTCTGAGAGGAAGTCTGGATGTCCTCAACTTTTAGGTTTTCCTTGAATTTTCAGTCCAGAAAAGCAAAACAAAATAAAACAAGGACCTGCCAACCCATCAAACTACTGGCTTCCTAATTGTACTGTATATACTTGCTTCTTCATTGATTATTTCATTCTGCCATATTAGAACACGTGCTGACCATCACATTTGTAATGAAATTCTTTCATGTCTGCCCTTTTTGGACAACTGGATAATCTCTCATATTTTTCTTTCATCAAACACTATCAAAGGGTCAATGGTCCTGTATCTCTGACAAGTTGAATTTGTTGTCAGTAGTGGATGTGCCTGCAGATTATTTGGAGTCTACTTTTTCATACTTCCTATCTTTGCCTTGTGACAATGACCTATAACATAGACTACATGTATTCAGAGGCTTTGGAAAACAAGTACTTTTGAGAGTTACAAACTCACCAGTTTGGGGACTATAGCAAGGTTTTGAATCTTTAGTTTGATGCTGTAGCAATAGCTCAACACATACTGAACACATACTCCTCTGCTATATCTTGCATGAGAGGTTGCTACTACCACTAGCAGATGAACTGGAGGATGAAAGGGAGAGGGAAAACAGAAAGAAGCAGAGTGGTGGCAGCAGGTGCTGCTTCCCAGTTTCCCATCAGTTTTCATTGGCAGCAACAGCCAGCTCCTGGATGTTTTAGGGACTCTGGCACTTGCTGCTTAGGCAGCTGTCATTTATTGTCTCAGGAGAGGAATAAAATTAGGCTGTACAGAAAGGTCTGCTGAAAAATGGAAGAAATCACTAATGCCATTTATAACTCTATTTGCCAGGGAATTATACAGTTCTAAGTCAGAAAACAGCAGCAAGAAGAAACAGCTTGTGTCACCTAAACTACTTCAGAAATCAAAAGCCACTGCAATGGAGTAATGGATAACTCCGAATCACAGAAGTCTGATAGAAATGGTGACAGACCTCAACTCTCATATGGTCTAACATTTGTATTTTGACAACTGATCTCTTTCTTTTTCATGGTCTGTGAAGTGACTGCTATGGCTCCATGATGAAACTATATATCTAAACAAAAAGTACAAAGTAGTGACAGTACATTTTCTGACCAAAACAAAAAAATAAATACCCACCAATGCTTTACTTCATAGTACAGTCATGTATGTTAACAGCTTTCTAAATATTAAAAAATTTTTGAAGTTAATAAAAGTAACTATTAAAAATTTAAAATTGAGATAATTTTAGAAAAATGGGTAATTGATTGACAGTTATTATCTTTCACAAGAAGAAATGATCCAAGGATCACAAAAGTCACAAAATATCTAGTAAAAATGGCCTAAAGAACCAATAGAGATTTAAAGAAAAGACTATATTCCTGCAACAAAATGTGTTGCAGAGCATTGCAAGCTATATTGCTAAACTCAGCATAAAAGGTAACAGTCTGTATTTCAACAAATCTAAAGATAGCAGTATTACAACAATATGAAAGTATTCTTAAATATACCTAAATGCCTGATATGATTTAGACTTTGTTTCTGTAACCTAAAGGTGTTGAACATGTATCATTTAAAAAACAAACAAACAAACAAAAAAAAAACCCCAACAAATCTTTACGTAATTGCTGTACCTTTTGATTTAACTATGTTCAGCTAAGTGGTATTCATTGCATACACATATATAGAATCATTTAGGTTGGAAAAGACCTTTAAGATTATCAAGTCCAACCATTAACCCAGGATTGCCAAGTCCATCACTAAACCATGTCCCTAAGAAACACATCTATGCATCTTTTAAACACTTCCAGGGATGGTGATTGCACCACTTCCCTGGGCAGCCTGTTCCAATGCTTGAACACCCTTTCAGTGAAGACATTTTGCCTAATGTCCAATCTAAACCTCTGCTGATGAAACTTGAGGCCATTTCCTCTTGTTCTGTCACTTGTTATCTGGGAGAAGAGATCTACCCTCACCTAGCTACAACCTCCTTTAAAGTAGTTGTAGAGAGCAATAAGGTCCTCCCTTGAGCCTCCTTTTCTCCGCACTAAACAACCGCAGTTCCCTCAGCTGCTCCTCATAAGGCTTGTGCTCTAGATGTTTCAACCGGCTTTGTGCCCTTCTCTGGACACACTCCAGCACCTCTACGTCTCTCTTTAAATCAGGGGCCCAAAACTGAGCACAGCAATTGAAGTGTGACCTCACCAGTGCCAGGTGCAGGGGGACAATCATTTCCCTTGTCCTGCTGGCCACACTGTTTCAGATACAAGCCAGGAGGCTATTGGCCACCTTTGCCACCTGGGCACGCTGCTGCCTCATGTTTAGCCAGCTGACAGTCAGCACCCCGAGGTACTTTTCCACCAGGCAGCTTTCCAGACACTCTGCCCAAAGACTGTAGCATTGTGTAGGCTTGTTGTGACCCAAGTGCAGGACCCGGCACTTCTCCTTGTTGAACCTCATACAACTGGCCTCAGTCCACCAATCCAGCCCGTCCAGATGCCTCTGCAGAGCCTTCCAACCCTCAAGCAGATGAACACTCCCCTTCCAACTTGGTGTCATCCACAAACTTACTGAGGGTGCACCCAATCCCCTCCTCCAGAGCATTAATAAAGATCTTAAATAGAACTTGACCCAATACTGAGCCCTGGGGAACACCACTTGTGACTGGTGCCAGCTAGATGCAATTCCATTCACCATGACTCTTTGGGCTTGGCCGTCCAGACAGTCTTTCACCCAGCAAAAAGTACACCCATCCAAGCCATGAGTAGGCAGTTTCTCCAGAGGAGTGCTGTGGGAGACAGTGTCAAAGGCTTTGCTAAGGTTCAGGTAGACAACATCCACAGCCTTTTCTTCATCCACTAGGCAGGTCATCTTGTTGCAGAAGGAGATCAGGTTAGTCAAGCAGTATGTGCCTTGCATAAACCCATGCTGGCTGGCCCTGATCCTCTGGTTGTCCTACACATGCCGTGTGATGTCTTTCTAACCTCCAGTGAACTGGGACCTCCTCAGTTTGCTAGGACTGCTGATAAATGGTGGAGAGTGGCTTGGCAAGCTCCTCTGCCAGCTGTCAGTGCCCTTTTTGGATCCCATCCAGCCCCATAGACTTGTGCACATCTAAGTGGAGCAGCAGGTCACTAACCGTTTCCTCTTGGACTATGGGGACTTCATTCTGCTCCTCATCCCTGTCTTCCAGCTCAAGGGCCTGACTACGGTCAGGGTAACTGGTCTTACTATTAAAGACTGAGGCAAAGAGGGCATTAAGTACCTCAGTAATGTAATGAGTACAAAAAAGTAAAGAGTACTTCTCCTCATCCTCTTTAGCAATGCTCCCAAGCTTGCATCCAATAAAGGATGGAAAAAAATGTTGGCAGAATAAGAAATAATTAAAATGCCAGATATTTACAAACGTTTATTTGCATTTTATTAACAATACAGCAGTAGAAATATAGATATGTATTTTTTTAAATATCACAGACAATTTTGCCAGTTGAAATGTTTCAAAATGATACTAGTGATTACTTGAAAATAACATTTGGAAACATTATGAATCTGTCAAAATATTCTTTTCAAGCAGAAAAAAATTTGCTTAGCAGTATTACTGTTATATAGCAAGCAGCCATAAAACTGAAAGAACCTTTGCATCCAGCACAGAACAGCAAATGTTGATACTGACCATAGAAGCAGAAAAGGGAAACTGAAGTGCTTTTATCTCAAACATGAACACCATCTGCCATAATGCAGGAATGAAAGTAGCTGTGCACAGTATATAAGGGGATCTGTCAATTGGCAAGATCTGCAAATGTAATATAACTGGAAAGTCAAATGATGAAATTTTACCAGTTTTCTGAGCCAATCCCACACTGACTTTATTCCTACACATGTTTTAGTATATAGTGTATCATTCAAATATTCTTTTGAAATCTATTTTTATTAGCAGCAGACTAGCATTTATGATACTTTTCAACATCTTTCCTAAAAATGATTCCAATTTAAAGGATAGTGTAAACAAAGCCTTCAGAATAAGAATAAAAAATGTCTTTCTTGTAAGAAAAATGAAAGCAAAGAAAACACAAGCAAATGCTGGAAATTGCTGAACGCTCTAAAAGTTAAGAATGACTTTGTTAGTAGCAATATCTTCCCAACCATTCAGCCCATTTTAAAATTCTTTGCTTTGTGACTGCATCTGAAACACTAACCTTTGAAGTCTTCAAGGGATTGACCTGCAAAGAAACATAAGTGACCCACATCTATATTAGGGTTTTAAGTAAAACAAATAGAACCACAGAAAATGCACTCAACTCCTGCCTTAAATTCTGATTCACTTACATTGATTTGGTATTTGCTTTTCTGATTTCTGACAGTGAAATTACAAACCAAGATGCACATTTTATTCCTGCTGCAATCCAAACAGAATTTTCAAACTTATCTCTGTATCTCATTATACACCCCATGATCTCGTCTCAAAACCCCCATATTCTAAAGAAAGCAAAAAAATAAGCATCCAAGTCAAAGACAAGATTTTGAACACATGACACTTAAGAAATGCAGGAAAGAGTCCATGTTTTACAAATTCTGTTGCAGGTAAAGATCTGAGTCACCTTGTAGCAAAGATAGAGATTAGAATGAATCAACTTGCTTTAGTTCTAAAATATGTATTTTATTTATTATATTTTTTTTATTTGACAGTTATTTTATTTAACAGTTTAACTTTTTTTTTCCAGGTTGGTGAGAGGAGAAAAAGAATATAAACCAGCAAATACAACTATCAGTAAACACATTTTTTAAAATACACCTCTTCCTTTGTTTCTACATTTTAGTTGCAGATTCCTTAGAAACATAAAAGAATAAAAAAAGATGAAAAATGATGACAAACTCATAGCACTTGACATTGCAAAATTTCAGCTTTTAAGAGTTACCTATATGTTCCAGTGATATAAACAATAATTTGTTCATGACAGGCAAATACTACAGAAGAGTGCTATCAGTAACATAAAATGTCATCTCTTTATTTGGTATGGCAAGTTGAGGGAATAGGAATTAACTCATACTGCTGTGGTAATTTTCACTTGTTACCTAAAATAAATGGCAGTTTTCCTTTATGTTTCATCTTGCAGCTCATGCTACGTATAGGTATAAGAGCAGAAGAAAAAAAAAAAAAAATGCTTCTGTATACATCTTTCATCTCATTACACAGAAATTTCTCAATGTATCAGTATTTGTATCAGTCAAAATGACACAAAGACTAAAGAATCAGACTGAGGGAGAATAGATGGTGGTGTCACCACATACACTTTCCTGAAATTCAAAACATTCAGCAGTAACTCAGTGCTTACTATAGCTGACCTGACTGTTTCTTTTCTGGATGTTGCTCACTAACTTATGTTGAACTTCTGAATTCCTTAGACAAAGACAAATAAAATAACATTTAGTTCCCTCAAGAAACACGCAGTTGCACTGCAAAATCTTTTAGCAATCAAGAATCCTAAAGTCTCAGACAGTTCCTTGAAGTCCTGCAAATAAATATTTAAAAAATAGAGGGGCTACTTTTAAAAACTTGGTTTGTAATGCTTTATCACAGCTACAAGGAAAAATAAAATAAATAAATAAATTACTAAAAAACTTAGAACTCAAGAAAAGTAAGAAAAAGGGTAATATTCACTAAACAGTTTGTTAATTAGATTGAGTTTAGCAGATCTACCCTAGAACTGAATTTGATGTAATATATTACTAAGGAAGTATCAGGCTAAACTTTTTGAAATGACCAAGAAACATAGAACTACTGCTAAATAAGATTCCTGCTAATGTCTCTTACAGACCATCTAATAATGGTTAGATTCTGAATGTAGAACTATTTTGAGATAACTTTATTTACAAGTGACAGAAGGGATTATTCAATCCACTGGGAGCAAGAAAATGTGATGTAGCAGGCAGACTGAGTGCAGACACAGAAAGTTCAGAGTGTAACAAGGACAGAAAGTTCGAAGGTAAGTGTGGGTCATGGCTATAAATGCTGCATCAGGGTTAGAAGAGTCTACTTGAAATATTAACATCCTATTAGTATCCTAAAGTGTCAGAAGTAGTCATCTATGTGGCTGTGCATTGCTGTTGCTCTTGTTAATAGTGTTAGCCATCTGTCAGCTGCTGTGTTGTGAGATTCAGAAGTCATTGCACTAGCCCTGACTTATTTTCTCATCAGTCTGAACAGTTACTGGTTTATCAAGTTACCTTTTGCAATCCTTCACATGCTGCTGAAACATTTTCCTTCCTCCTGTTCTTTCTTTCACCTGAAATCTTATTACTGGGTTTGTCTTAAGAAATAATTTTACTTGACCGTATGTCTCATACTATGGAATTATTAAGTAAACCAACAATAAATTGTGGGTAGCATCTTATTCAGTTTAGGGCTTGGTTGAATTTTATCCTATTAGGACAAAAGACATCACAGCACATAAACAAGAAGCTCAAAGTCAATGAGATATAACAGACTGTGACAGGATGAATGAAAAAGCCTTGGCAGTTAAGATTTCAGGAGTATACTTAAAACTCCTAGACTAGTCAATTCCTTTACCATCTGTCTGGCCTTGAATACATCGCAGAATATGTAGTATAAAATGTTATGTACTAACTTGTCCTAAAAATGGTATTTCAGCCCAGGCTAATCCCTGCAACAAAAAACAACGTACTTCCCATGAAAACAGGACAAATTTCCCAAGTTACTAAGATGTCTTCACTGGAACATGTGACCTTCTACTTTCTGGAAACTGTATTTAGCTGATCAGTTATAGGTATATGTGTGGAATCTTTTGAGACAGCTGTCCAGACTTCTTGTAAAACCAGTGGAAAACTACAGTCATCTTAGTTCATGAATCATCTGTCTCAAGGCAGACTTATAAAATAGGTTAGATGAAAAGTACCCGGTTTTCCCACTGAATATTGAAGAAGACTAGTTCTATCTGCAGATGTCTGAAGTCAGGTGAGATGAATCCTGTTTGGTTGTCTGTAGAGGAATGAAGCTGGCTTAATTAATATTGATAAAATACAGCTGTGTGCTGGCTTCAGGGGCAGGGGGTTGGCTGATGTAGATAAGGTGCAGCTGTGGCTGGTTCTGTTAAGTGGCTGGGCAGCCAATGAAGAGGGAGCAGCCAAGGAAGAAAGAGGAGGAGGAGGAGGAAGAAGAGAGAAAAGGGAGAGAGAGAGTGAGTGAGTGAGTGGGGGGGTGGGGTGTGTGTGCGCGCGCGCATGCCCTGGATGAGGAGAGACTAGGAGAAGACAGCAGAGGGACTGGTATGAGGATTATGCTGGTATGAGATAGTAAAAGACCTTGTTGCAGCCAGATAGTTTGGAGTGCTGTGACAGTTGCCTACAGAGGACCGAGTCATGCTTTCATGTTTTCATGATGCCATTACAAAAATCTGCCTGTTACTCCTATTCTACCTACTGCTTGCAGCAGCTGTATCGCAGCACCTAGAAGACTAAGTCTTGTATATTAGTCATCTGACATGCAGGGGTTCATTGCTGAAGATCCTTCTCTTCCAAATTCTGACAAAGAATCAATTTGAACATGTCTCCTTCAAGCCAGGATAAAGATGAAAGCACTGGAATGTGCCTCTCGAAGAGTTCTATTGGTGGTTAGACTAGTAATAAAATGTTCTTTTAGCTAATGTGGAAAAAAATCTGCCAGACAAACTAAAAGTGGAGAAAAAAAAAAAAAAAAAGGCAAACCAAAACAAAAAAGCATCATGGGTTATCCAAGAGATTAAGGAATTCATCAAAGAATTTTAAGATGATGGCTCAAATTGTATCTCAATGATTTGTAGTTTATCACAGAGGTAGGTCACTGAGAACATTTCCAGGAGGACAGAATGGTACCTCAGAATCCAATTTTCTACATGGCAGGATGACATAGTACATTAAAATACTTTAAGTCATACTGAACAAATCTGAATGGTGGCTTTCTAATTTGAAAACAAATTGAGTGTCCCATCTTCAGTGTCATTGGCTGCCCTGAGTATAGGTTAAAAATCTTGTCTTTGCCAAAAAATCCCTTCCTTTTAAAAGTTCATGTACAATTTCCTGCAATGCTAATATTTAAAACAATACCTAATTTCAAATATTAGATCACTTAACTGGAAAATTCACAATTATTCCAGGAATAGAAAACTCTCTTTTTGAAAAGGGTAGAATTGGTACAGTAACTTTTTATGTAGATTAATGCATGGAACAGAGAACATGAATATTTTTCATTTCATCCTTAGCAAACTCACCTTTCTTCATTATAAGTTGTCTGGCTTCAGTCACTAATAAAATGACCTCTTTAAGACAGATTTGTTGCAACATAGGTGGTTTGCATAGAGATTCTAACTGGTCATCATATTTTCTAATTTTTATTTTAATCCATTTTTTTTATGTTCATATATATAACCTAGCTATTGAAAAACAAAACAAAATGAAACAAAGCTAACTGCAACATTAACTTTATTTAAAATGCTTGTGTTGCATTCAGCACTGTTCTGAGTACTAAATTTCTTCTAGCTGTTCTATTACAGCCAGCTCAGGTGAATGATCTGGCAGGCACAAGATGGTGTTAATTCTGATCAGGCACTTAGCAACACTGACATCAGATGCTGGCATCCATTGTTTTGAAACAGCATTTGATCCAGAATGAACAAGTTGTACTTCCAAATTTAGTGCAGTAATGCAAAAAATTATGGGTCTTAGATTGCACCTGGAAATTGGATGTCCTCCAAGAAAAGCTCAAAACTAAACACCTCATACCTCATACAGGAGGATTTTGGCACCGTTGAGAAAGGGGTTGTTTCACCTATCTTGATTTCTAACTACCTTGTGGAAAGTTTTTGATGCTCCAGTGTGGGGGGTTTGTTTGTTTGTTTGTTTGTGGGTATATGTGTTTGTTGTTGTTTTTCCTAACTGCTTGCTAAGCAATCCCCAGGTAAGATATTCTGTTGGGCCAGTAAGCCACATCACAAAGACAGTAGAAATCAGTGCTACATTCACAAAGATAATTTTCTGTGAAAAAGAATAAGGGAATAGAGACAGTATCCATTTGAAAAATACCATCAAAACCCTGTATTTAGGTCAAGACAAAAATCTGACCAAATTAACTTTGAAACTTTGAGGCAACCTAAGGTAGAAATAAAGGCTGCTCAGAAATCATATGTATTACAAAAAAATTGGTTTACTTCATTTAATTATATATTTGCAGAATTCTAAAAAATGCTAAGTTCTTAGTGTATGATTATTATGCAGTGTGTGTAGATTACATACACATACAGTGTTTTATATAACATATTCCAGTGGTTAATTTTCTAAGAGTAAATTTGGACCAAAAGATCCTGTCAGGCTAACAAAAGATTTAGAAAACCAAAGAATAACTATGCATGACAATTTTTTTGCTATAGTCTTAAAAAAACCCCAAGTTTCTTTGTAAGAAGAAATTTTCCTTGCAGGAATTATGAATTAACTCATTATCATACTAAGGTAATTCTCTAGGATTTATCATAGAATAATTATGGTATACGGTAACCCAGCACTCAGTATTTTTCTTCATGTTGATGTGCTCCTATATATTTACAAGAGGTAGAACACAAATTGCGTGCTAGAGTTTAAAGGTAGGAAAACTTACATTGAACCGTAATACTCGTCAGGAGCAGAACAGATAGCAGAAATATTTTAAGTTTTTGTTTTGCATTTGTTTTTCTGTTTACATTTTCTGTACAGCAGTGCAAACACTTAGGCACACAAGGAACAAACCACCACTATATGAAAAAACATAAATTAGGCATTTTCTGCTTTTTCAATGTCTGTCTTTGAAATAAAAGAAACTTTAATTTGTGATTTCTTCATGTAACTTTTCAAGATATTTTGGATGGTTAATTTCTTTTGTTTGTAAAGTACTTTTCAACAATTTTAAGGATCCACAACTTCAATATTTCTTTCCTTCCCTTCTTAATATTCAGCAATTTTACTCCAATAAAGTGGTGCCCAGATAATTACTTACATCAGCAAGTAGGAACGGAGATATCAAAAAAAATGTGATTGTCACTGGGATGTCTTCTGGATATAAATAAGTGGAAGTAGCTTTGTTCTTTCTTCCATGGATATCTTGTTCTGTCACAGATCATGCTGTCTGCTCCTTTGCTTCCCACTTATTATGTGTTAACTCCTGGGTCAGCTAGACATAGGCTTAGTCTTAGAAAGATTGCATATTACTTGCCTCAGCATATTCCTAGTCTTAGACTGTAAACTATTATTATTATTAGGGCTGCTGCAAAATTTCTCCTGATTGACTCAAAAAATAGCAGGGTGATGGCAGTTTTCAGCAATTTCATCAAAACCCAAGAGCACAACAAAGGAGAGGGACTTTATACAAGTTTTGCCTTTGCTGAATTTAAAGGGTTGGCTACAAAACCAAATCAACATGTCATCAAGCAGTCCTAGACAATAGCACAAAAATATTTTGTAGTGCCTGTGTTCTCCGAAATATGTTAGGACAACATAAGTCCATGGGTTAGTACCAATGGTCTCTACTCATAAAATGTTTACTTATAAAAAATTTGTTATTTTTCCATGTAAAAGTACTTCCATGTTTACAGTCCTGTGGGGTGGCACCTGCCAAGGAAGGCATGGCCAACCCTGGGGTATTTGCTCTCCCTGCTCCCCGACCCAAGGGATCCTCCAGCCTGCACTGCACTCTGGCACCTAGGAGGCAATTAATCTCCATCTGTTCGGGTACTCACTTTTGGATGGGATTCTTCCCAACATTAATCTGGAGCTGAATCTCATGATTTGTGCATAAAGTAGATGACAGAAATGGACAGTTTTTCAGAAAGGAGGCAATGTAATTCTGTGTTAAACAACTTATATGACCATACTGACAGGATGATTGGACTCAAATAGACTTCCTACTTCTCTGGTTCAGACCTTAAAATATATTTTGTAAAGTAAACTGTTTGCCATTATGAAAACAGACAGCAGTAAATGTGTATCTTTAGTAAGATGGCTCAAACAATTTTATTACATTTGTTTATTTTCCTTTCTCAGGATTTTATTGTGATTTTGAATTTTTGAATTATTTTTCTACTCTCAGTTCATCGAGTTATGTAAGTAAGTATTGGAGAACATAAATACTGTATTATTCAGTGGCACTTTATGCTTTTTTAAAAAAGCAGCCCTAAACAGTTCAACACCAGAAACTTATGATGACTTATCTAAAGCACAATGAAATTAAGATGTTGTGGCTATATTCTTTCCCAAGCAGCATTGTTATTATTTATCAATATGACTGTATTCAGCTCATATACTTGCTGTATTTATATTATCTCCATATTGGACTAGGCTGTAGAAAAAATTCCCTATTCCAAAAAGCTTATGTGAAAATAGGGTGGATAGCTAGAAATCGAAATGTAAATTAAATTATATTCCTATGTTCAATTATATACAACAGTAAACTAACTTTCTGGACAACTGTTTTAGTTGTGAAAATAGTCTAGAAATAACACAAGAAGCAGGCAAAAGTAGTTTTGTTGAATAAAGCAGTTTAGCTGAAGATCACAGGCTGCATCAGAATTTTTCAAAATTCTAGAGAACTATATTAGTAGTTTTAAATAAGATAAAGCAGGAATAGCATTCCTACTGAATGAATGATTGTGGACTATGCAATGGCAGCAAAACTTGGACTTCGTTTTCCAATACAATGTTCTTATTTAACACTAACATACCTCAAAAGGGCTTACACTGTTGTAAACCAGAAAGAAGATCATCCATAAAAAAAATACTCAGATTAGCTACAACTATTTTAAAAATATTTTTTTTTTAAAAAAAAATGCTTATAATTGCTAAATTTCTATACTGAAAGGCAATTAAAAATATCTTAATTACCAATTTTAGGACCTGGAAGAGGTATACAGACTTTAAACATGCAAGAGAAAGCATTTCTGCAATTCTTAGATGCCAAGAGCTTAAACTGGCATGGAATAATAGCTCATTGTACTCCATTTCAAAGGAATCTGAGTTAGCTTTGAACGAGGTAATTTGGGTAAAGAAAGTAGCATAGTTATAGTGGTATGATACTCTATCCAGGATAAGAAAAACATAATTCAAGTGAGCTCTGTAGCCATATGTAATAAGAGGTACAAGGAACCTATTTTCTAGGTGTATAATGACATTTTTTAGATAGAAATAAGGGACAGTAATATGGAAATGAGATACATTTCTTTTATTTAAAAAGGCATTTTGAAGAAACACAATTTTCCCCAACATATGCCTTGTCTCTAAAATAGTACATTTCAACTTCTCTTCAGTATACAGTTCTGTTATTCTGTGCTTCAAGGCTGAGGGTTTTTTGTTTGTTTGTTTGTTTTAAATGGTAATTGTGAAAAGCTCTCAGGAGAATGTAAGCTTTTCAGCCTACTTATTAAGATTTACCTGCATGTGAGAGAGTCTTCCTGTGTTTGTCTGTTATGTTTCAGGAATGTATAACATCAGTGCATGAAATTATCTTTTCAGTCTTTAACTAAATCAGACCAAGATGAAGTGGAATGTAAGTAACCACACAAGTGGAAGTAACTAGAACATCTGAAATAGACAACAGACTCTTTACCACTTAGAAAGAGAAACCCGCTCAAATTCCCCGCAAGAAAACTTTACAAAACACTGAGAATTGTCTTTTTAGGGTTCAGTGAATGTATCCTGGAAACAGATTTCTCTGAAGGCTCGTGGTGGATTGACCTTGGCCGATCACCAGGAGCCCACCAAGTTGCTCTACTGCTCCTCGTCCTCAACAGGATATGGGAAGAAAATAAGATGCAAAAGCTCATGGGTGGAGGTAAGAACAGTGAGATTACTCACAAAGTAATTTATTGCCAATAAAACCAGACTAGGATAGGTAGAAATAAAAACAAAACTAAAAGTATCTTCCCCGTACCCCTCCCTTCTTCCTAGACTCAACTGCACTCCCAACTCTTCTATGTCCTCCCCACTGAGCAGCACAGTGGAATGGGAAATGGAGTTTGAGGTTAGTTCATAAATCATTGTCTCTTGTTTCTTCCTTCTCACACTCTTCCCCTGCTCCAGCTTGAGGCCTCTCCCACAGGAAACAGTCCTTCATGACCCTCTCCAATCTGGGTCCTTCTCATGGGCTGCAGTTCTTCAAGAACTGCTTCAGTATGGATCTTTTCTATGAGGTACAGTCCTTCAGGAATGGATTGCTCCAGCATGGGTCCTCCACAGGGTCACAGTTCTTGCCAGAAAACCTGCTCCAGCATGGGCTCCTCTCTAAGAGCCGCAGCTCCTTCCAGGAGCCTGCTCCAGTGTAGACTATCCATGGGCTGCAGCTCACTTAAAGTCACATCCATCTACTCCAGTGTGCTGTCCTCCACATGCTGATTTGTGGATGTCTGCTCCACCATGGACCTCCATGGGCTGCAAAGGGATAACCTGTGTCACTATGGTCTTCTAGATGGGCTACAGGGTAATCTCTGCTTCAGCACCTGGAGGGCATTCTCCCCCACCTTCTTCACTGACCTTGGTATCTGCAGAATGTTTCTCTCACATGTTTTCACTTATCTCTCACATCTCCTGCCTGCAAAGTGATTTGTTTACTCTTTCTGAAATATGTTATCACAGAGGCACCAACCAGCATTGCTGCTCAGCTTTGGCCAGGGGTAGGTCTGTTTAGGAGGCGGCTAGAACTGGCTTTCTCTTAGACAGGGACAGCTTCTGGTGTCTTTGCTGCATCCCCCTGCTACCAGAACCTTGCCACATGAAACCAACACAGTGCCTTAAGGGAGAATAAGATGACTGAGATGTATATGAGTAAATTCTAGACAAAAGTTAGTGGAGATCTGTGCCACCTGATGTGTTTTGGGCAACTTTCATGATTAAATAATTGTTCTTAAATATATATATAATATAATTTACTTCTTGGTAAATAGGTTAGAAAGCTCAACAAAATAAAAATCAACTCATTGTAATTCTTACACGCTATAACTACAAACTTACAGCGCATGTGAAAGAAATATAAGCATTGTTCAAAACTTAAGAGTCTCTTTGTGCCATACCCAGGTTGATCATTTTATGGTAATTTAACAATAACCATTAGGTAGTTAACAGAAGTAATTTTCAATAGGCCACTACTTTGTAAAGATCTTTAGAAGTACAAAATACCATAGTGTGAAGCTTCAGCCTTACAGTTCTGTGTATACAACATCATAAATTAAATACTGTATTTAGTTCTGAAATCTCATCAGATTAAAAACATCATAGAAACTTGTATTACACATCTTGAAGGTCATGATGATTTATTGATAATATACCTTCTTGGTCTTATGCAGCAATTGAGTAATACAGTGAATCATCTAGAATGAAATATTGTTCCACTTTCTATTAATTTTTACACAAACAGATGTTTCTTAAATTTTCCTTTAACATTATCATCTGCAAAAGAGAGTAAACTGTCCAAAGTTTGCCTCAATTAATTTAAAAAGCTCTTCTTTTCTTGAAATATTTCTTGCAGACAGTAGAATAGTCCTTTATATATGTGTAGTAATCTATAGCTACCAGAAAAACTTACATATTTCTACAGTTCCAGACAACAGTTACTATAAAGTAAACATGCCACTTTCTCCCACCAAGATGCATCATTGCAGTTTTGGGAAAAGAGCCCTGCTACATTTTCTTTACCTCCATTGTATGCTATAAAACTAGGAAGACCATTATGGTGACTCAGTTCAGTTCCTACCCTAAGATGTATGGGGTCTTCAGTGAGACTTCCAAAATATGCAAAAGACTTCAAGACCCTATTTAAAGCCATCTAAAGTCATGTTATGGGATTTAACAAATGATAGGGTTATTTTATATCATAAATACATGAGACCGGTAAACCAAGTATTTTTTAGCTTTACTACAATCAAATTAATTTAATGTATGTTGCACACATTAATAACATTTGGAGTTAGTTTTTTTCTTCTTTTTCCTTTTGGGATAGTACTTGGTGGAGAAAGAGAAAAGCAGCACTGGTAATCCAGTTATTTCTCGAGGAATTTATGCTGTACTGTGACTAAGCTTCAGCACCACCTGCTGAATTCTATTGGCAGATCAAAGCTGAATCTGTTCATTTTGCCCTTGAAATCAAACAAAACGTGTGTTAGATTGTGGTTTACTTTGAAATACATTGCGTTACTCCTGTTCCTTGCTACGTGATACTACCTTAACTACAAGAATTATAAGTAGCTCAAAAATTATGAATCAGATACTAGCTAGTGTAAAATTGCATAGCAGCCTCAACAAATAAAGAATCTGGTTATTTGTTCCCTAAATCTATTTGTTTTCTTTAACTGTTGTAAACAGTGGATCTATAAAGTCTAGGTTATTTTAAAGTGGAACTAGTGTTTTTAATTTGGACATACAGAACTGAGATAGCCCTTATTTACATGTTTATAATTACCTGTGAAGCATCACTGAATATTAACAGATATTCTATAAATATTTCAGCACATTTCCATGGTTATTTGGTTCACTCTGTTTATTAGCTTACAATATGTGCCAGACATTTTACATCTTTTTCTTATGTAAGCAAAGTATTGTTGGTAAGATCCACTATAGATACATAGTAGCATGTAAATGGTTAAATTGCTGTAGTGCATATAGATGTTCAAGCTAAGTCTACCACTTTTGTCATAGTTAAAGTGAGCAAGTGGTCAGGAGAACTGAATCACATGATGCATTAACTCTTTCTGAATTATAATGTCAAACTGACAAATAGTACAAATCTATAACTGTGTATCTTAGATAGATGCCAGGTTCACATCACCAAATTTCAGACATCTAACCAAAGCATCTGAAATTGTGTTCTGGGAAGACATTCATAACCTAAGGAAGGAGATCATGAAAATACACTCCAAAATTAGCTTGGTGAGAATAGTTCGTATAGAGTTCACCTTAGTTCACGTAGAGTTACTAGAGAGAAATTAGCTGCTCCAAATTAATACTTTGAGGGTGCAAAATTAGGTTCCTGCCATAAATAATCTTCCCCATGACTCTTCATTGACTAAAGGGATTATTTTGAGTGATGCCTAAATTCTTAAGAGCAATATTAGACTTTTTTGAGCATTCCATCAGTTCCGTTAAGTTCCTGCTGAAGTCAAATAAAAAGAGAGAAATGTCAAGAATCTATTTCAGCCTTACAAATTGTAGATTAAGATGAATGGTCCTCTAAAAATACACATCCCTGTCCATTGTCATCTTTACTAACTGAAGTGCCTTACTTTTAGGTGGATAAAGATGGGCATACTAAATCCTTTCTTAGCCACTAAGTTTCCAAAGAACTGCCTACAAAAGGTTCAGAAAGTTAGGTGAAATCTAGGCCACCCAAGCAAAATTCAGGCATAAAGTGAGGTCCAAGACCTCAAATTTAAGGAATCAAATGTGAATTTTAAACAAGGTTATTATTATGCTGTCCTATCTAACATAATGTAATAAAATAATTAAATCATATTTTATCAAATTTTGTTTTTTTTAAATAATGCAAATCAGCAGTTCTGCCGTATATAGTTTTCTATTTGAAACCATTTCTTTTCCTTAAGCAAATATCTTGAATTACCTTTTACATGAGGAAAATTTTAATCTTTGAAATATATCATACATAGCTCATACACTTAATTTTCAGATATTGGGATAGGCTAGGTTAGGACAATGACATCATTATTTGTATCCTTATCTGTTTCCTTATCTTACATATCTGTTTCCATGTATGTATCTGGAAGCTAGATAACATAACATGGCGATTATTTTTTTTTAACCTCTGATATCACAGTTGATCATAATTATGTGTGAAATTATTTATAAATGCAGTTAATCTGACTTGGATATCTAAGTACCTGGCTTATAGGTTCATTCAGTTGTATAAATTACTAAATTACATGAATTATGCTTATAATTAATAATTGGCATAAATCAGCATGCATTCATTTGCATCTCCAAAATTTGTGGTTTCAGAAAAAGTCCTGTCTTGGCTAGTCTTAAGATAATGTCCACAAAGTAACATTTTACTCCCAAATAATGCACATACTTAGATGTATGCACTTTATTATAATAAAGGTTGAATTTGACCTAGTAAAAATATTCTAATTAGAAGAGAGACAACAGAATAAGGCATATTTCTTTGAATAAGCAGATCCTTTTCAATATTTTTTCTATCTGAAGAATGTCTTGCTAGAGACCATCTAGAAATACATAATACAGTACAAATTCCAACATTAGAAACCTGTCTTCAACTCAGGGTTCTCAGAGATTCTTTGACATTTTACAATTTTGTTACTATTTATAGAAATACTTATTTTTTTTGCTGTTACTCCAGGTAATTACAATCATTGTCAAAGCTCTAGTAAGAATTATGCCTTACAGTTTATCTGTGTATTGCTTGGAAAATTATAATGTAATAATAGTAATAACAATGATAATAGTACTAATGTACGTCTGCCTTTTTGGCTGAGCACTGCCCAGTCTGCACAATGACTGTAGCATTGCCTTATGGAAAATGGTACTTGCTAATTTAACAGTAACATAATAGACATTTTAATTTTTAAATTCTTTCAGGATTCTTCACTATGCCAGTTGATATTTTTTTATTATTATTCTTTATCATGGTTGCTATTAATTATGTCAAAATACTAAAATCTATCTGTAAGCTTTTTTCTTTTCATTAAGGAAAATGTATTTTCTGGATAAGAGCAATTTTACATAAAACCAGCACAGAATACTTGAGATGGAAAAGCACCTCTGGACATCATCTGCTCTAACTGTACTACTCAAAACTACAGCAGTTTGCTAAGGTCTGTGTCCAGTCAGCTTTTGAATATCTCCAGGGATGGAGACTCCACAGGCTTTATGGGCAACCTGTGCCAGTATTTGGCCACCCTTATAGTAACAAAAAAAAAAAAAAAAAAAAGTGTTTTCTTCTGGGCACCACTGAGAAGAGTCTGTCTCCATTTTCTTCATTCCCTTCCATCAGGTATTTATACACATGGATAAGATATCCCCTTGTTTACCTGAAGGAAGCTAACAACTGATGACTGATTAGCAGAAACTTTACTTTTTACTACTCAATCGGGAGAATGAGTAGAGTGCTAAGTGTGCAATTTACTGTATGAGAAAAGAAAGAGCAGGTATGGAAAGAAGTTCTTATTGCACTTAGAATCTGGCTTATTACCCCATTCTTTAAAGATAAGCTTTGGAGTTTTCATGCTGAAAGTTGTCTTTGTACTTTTAGCATGATAGTGGAGAATGTTTCACCTCTTGTATTCAAATCTGTCTCAAATGTTTCAGTGAAAAACCCACAAAAAAGAAACAAGCTAAATGCATACAGGTCAAAGATGTAAAAGATGTAAAAAAAACCCCAAAAACAAAAAAACCCACAGTTAACAGATGTATGTGGAGCTTGTTAATTCACTTGTTAACACATTTGCCTGCCTTCCTGTCATACCTACTACACAATTCCCAAGATTAAGTGTTGGATCTCTCTGTGGAAGTTTCATCAGAAAACAAAATGATTTTTTGATCCCACACCTTCTTTTAATTAAAGAATTTTGGAGCAAAATGCTAATATAAATTGTTGATATTTGACATGTGATGAAGCCAAATTAATTTTGTTCTGCAGGCATTCTGACTTATTGCTGTTATTAATTTTATTTTACTTTTTGAGTAAGCACCCATGAAACACGGATTCATTTTAAATATTTTTAATTTTTATCCTTAAATGCAGCATTTTTTAATGAGTTTATGAGTGACAAGTGTCATTCTTTTCCTGCTATAAAGTTCTTATCTAATTAGTACAGAAGAACATTTCGGTAAAACACTTTCTGTAATTGAAATGCATCAAAACAACTTTAAAGATTACTTTTTATATGTCTTGCCAGGTGCATTGCAGTATGTTTCATGTATATGGTATTCGATAGGTAATTAATGCAAATTTGTCATTGTTATCACTCACTATGCAGGCTCTCAGGACAAATTTTGGATTTGCAATCAAGAACATGTCCTTCATCTGATGTGCTTTGTTATCTCTATCATAACAATTTCCTGAAATGTACCATATGTAGTATGCTTTTATAGTGTTTTTTGATTTTCCCTCATTTCTCAATGGCAAATAATTGCTGAGCAGTTGCCTGAGATAGGTAATTTTCTAAACTACGTATGAATATTCTAATGTAATAATGAAGTACTTATTGACTGTTTAACAGGGATGACTGAAACTGTAGTTTTCCTGGTGAAGTGGTGACATCTTTCAGGACAGATTTAAAACAAAAAAAAAAAACAAACCCAAAATAAAATAAAAAAAATCCAGAGCCATAATGGAAAAGAACATGTATTCTGTAGTATGATGGGATTCTCACAAATGCAAGAATGGGGAGCTTTGCACTGGGCGGTTTGCAGTGATTTTTTTGTACTTCATCTTTGGTTGTTGGTATAATCTGCAGAAGAGAAATTTGTGAGCCTTTTTTTTTTTTTTTCCTTGACTACCATTTCATAGGTGTCATTTTAATTAGGTTCTTAGTTGTTCTTTGGCCATGGGTCACTTACTGAATGATGTTCAACAAAACATGATATATGCCTATAGGCACTGAATTTTTCTCTCTCTACTTTTTTTTCTTCTTTTATTCTTTACTTTTATTTTTTTTCTTTTCTTTTTTTTTTTTTAATAAACATTTTTGGAGAAAAATACTTGAAAATATTTAAACTGCTGAATTCCCTCAGTGTTACAAACTGTTACAGGTGAAGTGTGCTTTGTGCTTATTTTTTTCCAAGAAGTAATCAAAGGTTTATTGTGAATATGTTTAAGCTCAGGGTTTTTGATCTGTTAAAGGTTTTGATTAGGAAAGAATTTGTCACCCCTAAGTTTGCAGCAACTCTCCAACTGTGTATCTGCAATTTCTGATAAAGTTATTGGACTGTCTTTGTTACGCTCCTGTTCTTGTTCCATGCTGACTTGTTTGGGTCAGTGTCCAAATAGTAAATGCTATTAATTTTAAATATCAAAAGCTAACCTAACATGCAACTCAACTGATAAATTTCAAAAGAACTTGCTTTATAACTAAAGTGAATTCAGTTTAGAGGGTGTTCCATTTACGGAAAAACTTAAGTTTGTGTTTGTGCTGATGGTTATTCAAGAGAGTACTTCACTACCCACATTATAATATACATGAATTATACCTTCTTGAACTGGAGTGCTGTTGCTTCCATTATATAGCCATTGTAAGATGCCCCGATGAAGAAGTCATGCTGACATTTTTTTCAAGTATAACATTTGAATTTCTAAACTGACCACCAACAGCTGTACATTCTACATGGGTGGTTAGCATAGGAGGATATAAAACTGCTGGGAAATCCAGTCTGCTGTCAGAAAATACAAGGTATCATGGGGCATGTTTAATGTGAATTTGCTATTTTTGCATATACAGTAATGTAATCCACCTAAAAATGTTGTTGCTAATGTTTTAATGACTAAAATGAATTATGTTGGCTAAAAGGGCATCTGCTCCTACCATCTGTAGCTTATCTGACTGTGCTATTATTTTAACTTCTGTTATTAAGCCATTACCTTGAGATTTCTGTCACTAGCCAATAGTCATAAACTGGATTACCCACTGTATCAATGTTATATGGCATTTATCCAACCACATTCTTATATAACCCTTATGAAATTAGAAGTAGAAAGTAGAACAGTTTGACGGTATGATAACGAAATCCTAGAACAGGGGTCCTCAAACTTTTTAAACAGGGGCCAGCACGCGGATGAAGTGGCAGGCAGTCAACTGCGGCTGCTTGGTTTCCCCCCCCAACCCCTGGTGGGGGGTTTCTGTAAATACCAGGGGACCAGATTGAGGACCCTGGGGGGCTGTATCCGGCCAGTGGGCCGTAGTTTGAGGATCCCTGTCCTAGAACTTTGCAGGTTGGTGGGTTGTTGTTGATTTGAGGATTTGAGGAGGGTTTTTGTTTGGGTTTTTTTCCCTATCTACCATTTACCTGGTTCTCATGTCTCTCCTTACCTGCCGTTAAGGAGAGATAAGAATTAATATTTAGTGTCTGGCACAAAGGTTAATTTTAAAGAAAAGCATGCATTGCCTGAATCAAAGGTCGAAGTCTTGGGAGACTCCTCCTGAAACACCAAGCTGCTCTCCAGTCATTACTTAATCATTACATAATATTTTTATCTAATATCTTAGATTTACAAGTCTAAATAAAGAACCTCTCAGTTTCCTGCCGCCAACTTTCTTCCTTAAAAGACTGGCTCACATTTTTTTCTGACATCAACTACCATTTATTGACTGTGAATAACCATAAAGTAACAGGAACGACAAGGAATATCATACTGCCCAATATTTTTTTTTTTCTCTTTTCTAACAGGAGCTTCATCTTCTCACTAGTCACAGGTTCTACTTATCTGCCTAAATAAGAGTTTTACAAAAAATACAAATGTATGTTTGTGGGGTTTTTTTCATTGCTTCTAAATCTGAGTATTACTCTTCTGTAAAAATCTGCATTTTAATAAAAATAAACACATGGTTAATATTTGCAAGATGGTAAAGATTTTGTCAGTATAGGGTGAAGAGTTAAAGTTCATAAAATACAGTTTGCAGGTCCTAACGGTCTTACAACAAGCAACAGCTACCACAAGTCACTATGTGCAATTCCAGAAGCTCAAAGAAAACTAGATCTCATTTCAGATTTCTGTTGTGATATGTGAGTGTCTGACTAAAGTAAAAGCAGATTAAGTGTTGTTTTTTTTAAACTCTGTGTTTAATTTCTTACAGTTTCAAATGCTGTTTGCCAGATCTAGGTGTGCGCAGGTTCTATAAAAATCTGGTCCCATTGACAACTTCTCATAGAAATAAATTGAACTGCTCTTAATGAGCAGTGTTTTGCTAGTAATTAGACAATGACTCAATAAGCTTTGGATGAGATTCCAGAAACGTAGGAGGGAATTCAACATGTCTTGTTAATTCGAGGTATATTGCATGTAGCACTGAGCCTATTATTCATCAGAACTACACAAATGATATTCTCTGACATAAGAGTCATTTTAATTAAGTACAGAAGCCATGAAAATCTGCACAATATATCTTATTAATATATATTCACATTTGACTCATTTGTGTAATTTATCAAAGATTAACTTTGCCTACTTTTTAGCTTAAGTGAAAGTGTAGCAAAAAGACAGATTTTAACACAGTATTGTTACATAGTGATATAATATAATTTTAAAGAGGGCTACGATCCCTATCTATATCATTTAGAAAAAAATCCGATTAAAAAGATAAGAATGTAAAAAAATATTTAATGGAAGATTTATTACAAAGAAGGTGAAATACATTGAGAGTATTACAATGTATAATCTCTTAGGATGATGAGAAAAATCAGTTAAATTTCTTATTCAGGAATCTAAGAAAATGCTCATAGTGATACTATCATTGTCAAACAAGAACACTGAAAGTGATAAAGTTATGTTAGGTATTAACACACAAATCAAGGGAAAATTATTGGATGACATCAAAGCAAGAATTCTGCTCCAGGACAAAATATTAAGATGCACAGAGTGCATCTTTTCCTGGCATGAAACAATAATCTTTCTTGTGGAAAATAAAACATAGTGGTCTACCTCTGAAATGGAAGTATCTTTTCTGACAATATTCTTACTCTGGATTATCAGGAAGTAAGGTTCTGATCTTTTGGTCCTCATAGAACATCTCATCTTGAGTGAGTGCTTTAAAATCCATACTTAAAAGCTGTGCACCTTATTAATAGCATGTAATCTGGATAACTCACCACCCCTCCCCAAGCTGCTTCAAAGGATCTTGTTCTGCAAAGTTCCCTTCTGAAGCCTCTTAATGTAATATAATAATCTTGACCATATCAAGTATGCTTACTGAGGCATAACTCAATTTTTCAGTCCCTGATTTTTCACAGTGGGGTGTTAGGTTTGATTTCCTTTTCTCCTCAAAGTCTGTGGGAATAGAAGTGAATCACATTTTCATGTCCTCTCTTTATGTGAAGGAAAGAAATTACTCTTGTGTACCCTTAGTGTTTCACAGTATCGTGCAGAAGCAGTTCTTCGTGTGTTAGTTTAGACATAGTCTTGTCTCTCCTTTGCTAAGGAGACTAGTCTTTGAGTTTACGTTTCTTAACCAGTGTGACTACCCATCAGATTTTGTTCAGGCCATGACTAGAAAATCCATTGGGATCTTAAAAATATTTCCACAATAACAGAGACACGACAATCATGTCAAAAAAGGTCTGCCAGAATTTAGAAAACATTATTCCAGTGGAGACTGGGATTTATTAAACAGCTGTCTGAATATAAATCAACGTTGAATGCACAATATAATTTCTGATTTACTTGCTTTCCAAGTTTGTGATGGAAAGAAAGCTTATGTTTAAATAAAAGTTAAGATTTGTAATGTTGGTGTAAAAGAAAGATACTATTCAAGAACATTTTCATAAGCTTATCATTCAAGTATGCCCTCCTATATTTTGAAAATCCAGGACAATTAACACATTTTTCTAAGAAAGAGATTAACAACAGAGAGAAAGAGAGAGAGAAATCAAGTATGTACTAAGTTACTATAAGTACATTTAAGTAGTTGCCAGATTTACTAGGGTTTTAAAATGGTATTAAGACTATTGAGTTTGATGGTGGCTGTTTAAAATATATAATTTTAATGAATACAGTTCTTGAGCCATTTTGCTTCCTAATTATAAATCTTTAAGTGTCCTTCTAACTAAAACCTATGAGGGAGCTTAAACCATATTGATCTACATGTCACTGTTAATTATGTTAAATTCTAGGGAAGGTAGGAGGACTGATCATCTTTCTAAATAGCATACATACAGATGGATCACAGAAGATGTAACCTCTGAATTTTTCTTAAGGTATGACGAGTCTTGGATTTGAGTCTATTTAACTTCTGTTCTTATCATATTCCTGTGATCAGAATGTACAAAAAAAGGATGATGATAAAATCCTTAGTAATACATTCATTAATCCAGAGTTTATTCCTTTCTCTTACAATCCCTTTAGGAACTGCTTCTGTCTGAATTTTAAACATGATGATCTTGGAGTCTGACCTAAGTCACACATTTTAAATTCAGTATAACCTGAATAATTTATAGTATTGATGTGCATTGGTGTTTAAAATAAAACAGATAATGCTTAGGGTCATAGACCTCCTCTTCATAAATACATTGGGATTGCATAAATGTTAGTTGAGCACTCTGATACCCAGACAGAAGAGCAGTCAATTCTAATTCCTGAGCTGCTCAGACCTTTATCCCGAATCAAACTCCAGTGAACATTGCCTTGGGGTTTAAACGTGCTTGATCATTTACCTTGTAGGCTTGCATGGCAGGTGCAGTAGTATTTATTAATTATTCTGGTCATCTGAAATAATTATAAGGAAAATAATGAGGAAGCCTTGGAAATATTAGGGAAATTAAATTTTCATCTGCACATGAAATATTATGGGAATAATGATACCCCAAAATTAAACTGTAGACAGAATTTTCCCAGTACATGAAGTCCACTGTAAGCTGTACCAGTGGCATCAGATTGATGCTGACTAACAAAAAGTTTTGCTTGTGCTTATATAGTCCATATATTTTTGAGGCAGTCGGTGAAATGATGTCTTTACCAGACAAATCCATCACCTTCAGTAAAGCCATAGTACATAGAAAGTGAAGCAGGGCATAAGTGTAAAGTAATATAAAATATAATTTTAAATGTGTTTTTTTGTAAAAGTGTGTGTAAGAAAAAATCACCTCCTCCCTTAAGGGTATCTGATCAAGGACCTTGTCAAAATGGGATAATAATGAAAAGGGGGAAGCAAAACAAGCAGAGGCAAAAACCTGGTAATGGAGACAGTGCTAAGGAACAATCTTGGTCAGATACATCAGTTGCTAAGGGTGTGTGGAGTGTGAGCATGATATCAGCAAGCTGATTAAGGACCATGTAAAAAGGTATAGAATGATCCAGAAAAGTGGAAGGCATAAATACAGCATACAGAGGCATAAATCTGACAAACAACAATAGAGACAATGAAGCCGTCGGTTATACAAATTGATGGGCTGTCAACAAACTGCAGGAATCACTTCAGACACAGCTCATAAAGATGCCAGCCTGGGTGTCCAGGATTTTGATTTGATTTGGATGTGGAAACTGATGAAGGAATGTGCAAGGGAAGGGGGAAGCAGATAGGAACAGAGCGGAGGTGGAGAGAAAGGGGTATAAAAGGGGAAAGTTGTGTGTAAAATGGGGCCAGTCACTATGCTTGTCTGATTACTGTGCAGTCTGTTCTGTCTTCTCATATCTTCTTCTTAAAACTTTTCTTAACACTTTCCCAGTGTAATCTCACTCTAGCCCGTGTGTGTGTGTGTGCGGGCGTGCTGCAAGGACCCAGTGCCAGCTGCTGATGAGACCTCTATATCTGTGAGTGAAATTTTTTGACAGCTACTGGAGTTAGACTGGGGGAGTGGGCACCCATAGCCTGTGGTCCCAGCTGCTGGAGCCAGTGGAGTCTTTAAGCCCCCAGCCACTGGGGCAGGAACAGTGTGTGTTCCAAAGTCAGTTACTGGGGGGACCAGAGAGAGCAAGGCAATTGAGGGGATCAGCACCAGCAGGTGAAGTAGGACTGTGGGTCACAGTCTGTGTGCCTGGTCCCAGCTAATGAGGGGCTGTGAGTGTCTGTGTCACCCCAAAGCGGGTATGCATGGGGTGTACCTGTGTATTCATTGGCAAACTACAAGCTGGACCAGCCAGTGAGCTGCAGGGGCAGTAGGGTGGGTAAAAGGGGCCAGGATCTGGGCAGGGGTGCTGGGCAGCAGAGGGTTCATACTGGTGCTTGGGGGATCTGCCAATATGCATGTGCTTGTGCACCTGGAGAGTGTTGTATGTGTGCTACACTAGTGACCATCTGCCTCTGCCAGCCCAAGAGGAGGAGGGGACATGGCTGTCTGGGCTTTTGCCTGCTGTGAGTCCTGTACGTGGGGGCTTCTGAAGGCAGCAACTTGATTGTGGCCATCTGTGTAACTGGATGTGTCAGTTTCCTGTGTGTGTGCATGTGGTATTGCACTTTTTTTTTTTTCTTTCTTTTATAGCGTGTTTTTATTGCCATATATGAAACAAAAAATGAGGTTGAATGATGTATTACAAGTGATGTCCTAAGACAATTATCTTTATTTATTTGGCATATGTACCATATATTTGTTAATGTCAGTTGAAAAAGTAAAAACAATAGCCATACAGCAAATTATATCAAATTGTGTTTTGTGAAATGAATTTACAGTAGCAGGAAAAGAATAAGCCAAACTTTGTCCAAAAACTGCAATGGAGGTAAGCAGCATAGGAAAGAAGTTTGGCTACATACACTAAGGCTGCTTAAAACTCAGCTTTGCAGTAGCGCTGGATCGTGTTTCTTCTCTGTTTAAACCAATCCTCCTACGGTTTGTTAAAATAGCACTATTTTAAAGACTCCTAATGCAGTTGATTCTCAGCATAAAACTGAAAACATATTTTCAGTATTTCATGTTTTGCTCCTACAGCTACAGGGACTGGAAGGAAATATTGGTGGTGTAAAAGTGTCTTCACTGTTTTCTATCATTCTTGGGCAACTGTGTTCTACCCTCTTTTTTTTTTTTTTTTTTTTTTTTTTTTTTTTTTAATTTAGTTTCTCTTCCTCCACGCCTTCAAAAAAGACTGAGGACTGCAGAGCTGTCAAAAATTGATGCACACTACCATAACTATTTTGTACCAGTCATGATTATATACTTTAATGATTAACAATTCTCATATGCGAAAATACTTTTTGAGTGCATCAGGAAACAGGAAAAACTATCTATTTAGACTAATAGCATGTCGGCTGTGATATTTTTTTCCTGACAGATATTGTACTGTAGAAGCATAAGTGGATTATATCTTGAAGTATGGGAAGTAGTTGTTCCTTTACCTTTATTTTGTTGCTGTTTTTTGAGAACTTGATAAAATTAATATAGATGAGAATAAAGGAGTGTTCAAGAGGGTAAAATTCAAGGGAAGTCAAATCACTCCTTTTTACTTCAGAAACGACAATCCCATTTAATTACTAATACTGGGGGTTTTTTAAGTAAAACCATGAATTTGCACAAACAGAAGAAATGAATGAAAATATTACATTCAATCAATCATGCACAAAACATAAACCAACCTGAAACATTAAAGGTAAAGAAGTAAAAATCTTTTGTGGCAACAAAATTATTCCACAATTTGTTATTGCAAGTTTCCATCTTTCTCCATTTTACAAAACAAGTTTGTCAGTGACACCAAGCTGTGCAGCACGGTTGACATGCTTGAGAGAAGGGATGCCATCCAGAAAGACTTTGAGAGATTTCAGGATTGGGTCCGTGCAAATATCATGAAGTTCAAGAAGGCCAAATGCAAGGTCTTGCATGTGAGTTGGGGCAATCCCACACACAAATACAGGTGGATAATTGATTGAGAATAGCCCTGAGGAGAAGGACTTGGGCATGCTGCTGGATGAAAAGCTCAAAATTGCCTGGCAATATGCACTTGCAGCCCAGAAAGCCAGCTGTCTCCTAGGCTGCATCAAAAGACATGTGACCAGCAGGTTAAGGGAGGTGATTCTCCCCCTCTGCTCTTGTGACACCCCACCTGAAGTACTGCATTCAGCTCTGAGACCCCCTACATAAGAAGAACATCGAATTGTTGGAGCGAGTCCAGAGGAGGGCCATGAAGATGATGAGAGGGCTGGAGCACCTCTCCTGTGAAGACAGGCTGAGAGAGTTAGGGTTGTTCAAGCCTGGAGAAAAGAAGGCTCCAGGGAGACCTATACAGCCTAAAGGGGGCCTAC
The DNA here is from genome assembly GCF_015220075.1 of Falco rusticolus. Taxonomy (NCBI): domain Eukaryota; kingdom Metazoa; phylum Chordata; class Aves; order Falconiformes; family Falconidae; genus Falco; species Falco rusticolus. The sequence continues at coordinate 51,368,312 of NC_051188.1, read as the reverse complement.
AAGAAAGACGGAGAGAGACTTTTTACAAGGGCATGTAGTGATAGGACAAGAAAGAATGGCTTTAAATTGAAAAAGGTCAGATTTAGATTAGATATTAGGAAGAAATAATTTACTGTGAGAATGGTGAGACACTGGAACAGGTTGCTTAGAGAAGCTGTGGATGCCCCATCCTGGAAGTATTCAAGGCCAGGTTGGATGTGGCTTTGAGCAACCTGTTCTAGTGTAAGGTCTCCTGGCCCATAGCAGGGGGGGGGGAACTAGATAATCTCTAAGATCCCTTTCAATGCAAACCGGTCTATGATTCTATGAAAAATTCAGTAACGTCTGCTATCAGGAAACAGGTACAAGTGTGAACATATTTTACTCTGATCCAATCTGACTATTCCTCCATTTCCTAATAGAAGGATGACTGTTCCATCAGCCTTCTTAATAGTTAAATAGTAAAAGTAAATAATAAAATAATAAATAGTAAAAGTAGAAGGTGATAAGGTACAAGAACTAAAAATCTTCCCATGGTATATGGAACCAATTAGCCTAAGCAAAGAAGTATAAACTTGTTGATTTGTGAGTTAAACACTAGAATAAAAGTGATGTTCTTCATTATTCAGATAATGTGAAATGAAGAATACTTTCTTACAGTTTTTCTGCTAGAATTTTTGCTGCGGAAGAAAGTATTTTAAAAAGTTCTTCCTTGATAATGATATAATGTTAATAGGAAATAAGGGGGAAAAAAAAAAAAAAAGAAAAGCTAACTTTATTTTTTTTTATCCAAGTAAAGAAAAAAGGAAAAACAAAACAGCAAAAAAATGAGGTGGATATCTGCCTGTAGATCAAGTAAAGAGACCATACTGGGAAATTGGTCCCAGCAATTTGAAAATGCTTTAAGTTTCTCGCTATTTTTATTTTCTTATCGTTTAAAAACATCACCACCTGAATCTCAGGGTGAATATACATAGTGTATATATATCTCTGGTCAACATTGTATGAGATATTACATAACTTACATTTTTGTAATTAATTGCTCTTCATTAAGACTGAACTTTACCTTGTAATTTGCTTTTTACTCCTTCAGGCCCATCTTTTTTCCTGTCCTCAGATTTATGTTTCCCGCCATTCTGTCTGAAGTGATGTTCCCCACATTCTGAGGGTCAGTCTGCTTGTTCTCTGTATTATTCTAGAGCAAGGACTGCCTTTTTTTTGCTCTCACAGAATTTATTAAATCTTACAGAGCTTGAGGGGTACTAAACAAACCTCTAGCAACTGTTTTATTTTCCATTAGACCTTGGCAAGTGAGGACTAACATGAACAATGCATTATATCTATGTCATATGTGTCAGAAAACATAAGCTCTTTGTTACCAGTTTATGAAAACTTAAACACGATAGCAGATTTTCTTTGCATGTTTTAAAAAAACCTGTCAGATGACTGCAACTGTCAGCTCATAGTTCAATGTGGCTAGTGTTTTAATGTTCAAAATTTATAATTTCACTATTTTGTTCATTTGACAGTATTTCATTTGAGTTGAACCTCTATTTTATTTTTTAAACAACACAGAGAACATAACCCCCCTCATTTTTTGCTAGTTTGCTTCTTCCCTTCCCCTTAAAATTAATAACCTCCCCGTCATATACATAAAGGAATTGAAATAACTTACTGTTTGTCAAAAAGCTTAATTGTAAACTGTTAGTGTATTATTAATTTAGTCTGAGCTATTAAAAATTTTAACCACCAAAGCAACAACAAAAACAAAACCCCAAAAAAACCTCAAAAAAACCTTCAAACCAGGAAAGGAATAACACAGCTCTTTGTAACTGAATATGCAATGGTTGTAGATAGGAAGTTAACACTGTTTCTATGAAAACTTCAGGAAAGTATTTTAGGGTAATTCTATGGTCTGCCATGCACTTGTAACTATTTTGTATGCTCACAATCTTTTAGTAGGGCGTTTTGGGCTTTGTTTTGTCATTTGAACAATGTGAAAATGTAATATAAAATACAAAAATCTTATAAAGAAAATAATTTAATGTTTTGAGGATTTTTCAGTGGAGCAGAAATATCCCTTGACATTCACCAGGGGTAAAGAAAAAAAAGAAAAGGAGTAGTTTATCCTCCTGTCTGTGAGTATTTCAGTTATGAGAGCTGGAGCCAGCTGTTTTGTACCAGATCTGAATAAGCAATGCTAACTTTGAGATAGATTAATTTCATATTCCTTCAATATCTCTCTATAGCCCCAGTCAAAATATTATACGGATTATAGACCTTCACTGTTAAGACTATTACTGCTTTCACTCTGCACTGATAAAAAGATATTGTATGCTAACTTCTTTATTACTAACAGGACCTGGAGGTATGGGTGTAATGCAGTAAGTGCCATATATATATATCATGCTTTCATGCTTGCTTTCTTTTTTTTTTTTTTCTTTTTTTTTTTTTTTAAAGAAATCTTGTACTTACCACAGATTTTAAGTTGAATTCCTAGACAAAAGGAAATTCCTGTCAATCAGTTCTACATAATTTGGCAGAGAAGCAGAGGTGAATTCAGTAATTTTCTTCTTTCAGGAAAACTGCAGGCCTGCTAGAGTAAAGACCATGCAACTGAGCAAAGGGTACGTAATAAGCTCCACATGCTTGACACGAAAAATCCCAAAAGAAAACATTTTAGATTTATATCTCACTGAACAGCAGTGAATCCAACTTCCAAATAAAATATTCTGGGATAGCAGGCTTAATTTGTTTCACCTCATGGAAGATAATTATTTAGTAAGCATTTTCTCATCCTTGGTATTAAAAGAAAAAAATATTTTTTTGAGAATGACTAAAAGAATCCAGCTGCATTTGTACAGCTAGATGTTCAATTAACAACTCCAAGCTCCAAAGGCAATGCATACAGACTTATTTTTGTCATTAGCTGACTTTTGGATGCTTAGTGAAGCTCTTTGCAGAGTATGTTTAGGTCATTTGCTATGATCTTTGACATTATGTTGGTAGTTATTAAGTAACATATAGAGTCCTGGGAACTCTCCAGTGATCTAGATAACAAAAAAGAAAAATTTGTAAGCTTCAGATTGACATCTGGGAGGAGAGAGATCATTTTGTGCAATATGCTACAGTAGTATACTATAAACCTAACAATTATAGGATGAAAATTTTTGTCTATATTAAGGTCTGGTGTTTATGTAAGCAGAAAGCAATCAAGCTCTTTAGAAGCCTAACTAATTAAGTGTTGTTATTTGCAAATGAGTAAAAAAAGTGTAGGATAGTACAGTCATGGTGTTGGGGAGGTTTTTTTTTGTTTTGTTTTTGGGTTTTGGTTTGGGGTTTTTTTTGCTAATGGGATAATAAAGCAATAAACCTCATAATGCATTAACCTCTTAGATTAAAACATGTATAAAGTGGGATTTTAATCATTAAGGATTCTGTTATAGCATTTATGAGGTCAGGATGTGTTAATTCTCAACACCGAGATACTTGAAAGTGGAGTTCTGGCACCATTGTGGCCTTTCTGATGCTGTTAGTGAAGAGGTGACGAAAATGCAATGTTAAGCCAATGAGAAGGTGTTGAAATGCATTACAGGATATGTGAAACTGCTCACTAAAATAGAATATATAAACTAGATGGAATGTGAAGGAAAAAAAATATTCTTAATTGTTTTCTCCATGGCAGGTTTTTGGACCTCTGCCATTCATCTTGTTTGTGAAGAAAACAAAGCAAAGGTATTAGAGATACCTTTTTTACCAAACTTTGCCTGCTCATGCATTCACTTGAAGCTTTTATTTCTAACCTTCTAAGGAATGCGGTTACACACAGGAGAAATACATATTTTCCTCAGAATTACTTTCTTCTTGGGGGGGGGGGGGGGGGGCAGGGAGGAGGAGATGGAAGAGGAGAGAGAGGGAGAGAGATGTGAAGAAAAATTTTTATTAGAAGTCTCCAAAGACATATGTAAGAAAGGAGTTGCCCTTCATTCTACACAGCAATAACACTGTTTTTAGGAAGGCCAAGGAATTCAGCAGGTTTCACACATCTACTATACAACTACTGATAAATCAGAACTCAGTGATAACAGGCATAAATACAAGAGCTGGAAGGTTCAGGTAAATCAGAAGCACCTCACCTGAACCAGGATGAATAAATATTATATCTGTACAGGATTGTATATATATACAATATATATATACAGGATGGTATACCGATTCTAGAAAGTACATGACAGTTTTTAAATGCTGAGGTGAAAGTAACTGTGGAGCTAGAACTGAAAGTCTGAACTGTATTAGTCTATTAATGATGGGAATCTGAGAAAACTGGAACACATCATTGTTTTAATAGTCGGCTCATTCCCTAAGGAGCCTACATGACAAACGTGCTTCTATTATTTCACCATGCTCTGTGCGACATCATCAGATACAGATATTCTGTAGATATAGACTAAATATTAGGAAGAAATTCTTCAGTGCAAGGGTGGCGAGGCACTGGAACAGGTTGCCCAGAGAAGCTGTGGGTGCCCCATTCCTGGAAGTGTTCAAGGCAAGGTTGGATGTGGCTTTGAGCAACCTGGTCTAGTAGAAGGTGTCCCTGCCCATGGCAGGGGGTTGGAACTGGATGATCTTTAAAGTCCCTTCCAACCCAAACCATTCTGTGATTCTGTGATATTCAAACCCTGGTCAGAATGAGCATTCAGAAAATTATTCTGAATATTTTAAATCAACAACAACAACAACAATGCCAGAGGCAGAAATTATGAAATCAATTTTCTCCATCCTATTGTGTCTAATTTTGTCTAAATTTCTTTGAAGTGCCAGTAGAGTGTATAGGCAAAATGGCCCATGTCTGAAACCAAGAGTTTTATGGAACTCAGTAGATTAACTCTGTACAGTCCTTTGTTTTCTGAAAGCTTGAAAGGCACAAATTTGAACATGTATTTCTGAAGAAAGATAGGCTGAAACTAAGACATGTTACAGATAATATAAATCTTCGTAATCCTTACCAGCCTTCAAACTCCTGGAGAACAAACTCAAGGACAGCAGTGAAAGGAGGACTTGATACAAATAAAGGAAAGAACTGCAAGGAGTAAAGTTTATCCCTATATTAATAATTCATTAATAATAATTTGTAAGTATTTTCTTTTCCATAAGTACTAGGAATTACAGGAATTATTTATTTCATATTCATACCTGATTAAAATAATAATAGTACAGATGTAAAGCTCTATATTTTACTGGCACAAAAAAATATTTTTTTTTTTAAATAAAAAAGATAAGGAAGAAAAAACTTACCACAAATATGTGGCATCTTATTTTTTAAATCTTGACTAGGTAGACAAAAATTTTCTACCATTTTTATTTTTGCTTGGTTTAGGAGTTTTGTTTTTCTCTAGATTTTTATGTGGATATCTTTCCTTTTGCAGACTTTTGAGTGGCAACCTATATAAAGACACCTTAGCATAAATGATGATTCCAGTTAATTTCTAATTAGTTACAGAAACAAAATTACTTGTGAGCAGTATTTTTTTGCACACACTGAATGCTTTCACCCCTATGAAGCCAAGCTATTTTTGTAACAATATAGTACACTTAGACCATTTTCCTAGAGCACACAAAAAAGGGATTTAAAGAAATAGGCATATTGCTTCTGTCCTTTTCCTCTCTTTTTAATCTTCAGTGAATAGAATATTTTGGATCACTGAAGATAAGTAATAAAGTTTATTAAAAAAAAAAAAAAGGAAAATGTCAAATAACAGAGAAGGGAAAAAAACTAACAAAAAAGCAAATTATATAAAGAATCTTCCTGTACAGAAATAATACGCAAACAGAAGATACATATAAATGCAAATATAAATTAAAATTTGTTATACATTTTGAATATTTTTTATTGGCACACTTCTCTGAAGAACAATTAAATAATATCTCTTCATTGTCCATTGATTTCTTTTGTATTTTGCAATGTATGATTCAAGTGGTAAAGGTAAAACGCTCTGTTTATGGAAAATAGAAACTTTTATTCACTGAAGAAGAACCTATGAGTGTGGGCTTGTTTACACGATTATTTTGATTTTTCTTTTTTTCCATGAAGGGTAAGTTGTGCAAAATGCAGTCGTCAAAGTATGAACACCAATAAATAAATTCAATCATCACATATGTATTCAGTGCTCTATAAAAGGAGATTATTGATAACTTTGGGGTATATTTCATCTCTGAAGAAAGAGCTGGATATTAACTATTCAAGTATATCAATAGAATTAAAAAGGTCATATTGAAATATTGCCATTGCCCATTCACCTGCTAAATTCAGTCACACAAGAGCTCCCCCAGGGGAACCCCTTTTCCTTCTGCAGTGGCACGAAGAGCAGTGACATAGCAGCAGGTTTGGGAAGGGGGCAGGATATCTGCTGACCTGTCTTTGTCTAAGAAAGCAAAAGAAGCACCTACCTCAAAACCCCATCTCAGCTAGAAACAGTAAATTCAAGATTGTCACACTGAAGTTTGAGTTATTGGTTAGGGCAGTAACTGCCCTTTTCCTCTAAGCCTGAAGGGCTCTAAGCCTGCAGAAGAGCTATGCACAGCCTTGTGAGTGCCCTCCCATGCCCACAGCAGTAGAGAGAAGCACAGAGGGCTGGCAGTGAACAAACAACCTTGGGAACAAATTGTTTGCAGAAGTCTCCTTACAGAAAAATACAGTAACTCCTCCTTTCTGATTGCAATGTGGATGTTTCTTCTGAAAACTGGGCCAATAGGCTGTGAAGTGAATGTTTAACCAACAAAGCAGAAATTTGCTCTGTTATGGAAACATGTGTTTAACTATTTATTATTTGGAATAAATAAATAGCAATATTGATGAGAATCTATGTTTTGTGGGTCTGCTTTGTTGTAATACCTTTCCAGAGTGAGTAATCATCCTAATCAGTGAACTGACATACTCTGTTTCTATTATGCCAACTGCTGAAAATATGGAGAAAAAACATTGTGATATCATGCCATTTATATTAACATACACAAGATGTGATGGATCTAACTGACAGCAGTATTTGCAGGTTTTATTTTTAGTTTGCTGATAATTGCCAGCAACAGCCCCAGCATCAGTTGCCCATTTATGACAAGATCCATCAGATTACCGTGGCTGTTGCAGAGAACACAAATCCTTGACAATAATTCCACAGCTTTAATTCATTCAGTTTAATATCCTTTATGAGATCATTCTAACATGTATGGATAAACGACAGACAGCTTTCATATGTCATTTGGCTATCCCATTAAATAACAATAAGAAAATAATAAATGGGGACAGTTGACAAAACTGTTAAGGTCAATGATAAGACTTCCACTGACTTCAAAAATATTTGAAGAAGGTTTGTATTGTACTGATGATGCACATGCTTACATTTTTGGTTTAGGCTTTGGTATTATACTCTATCATACCTCATTTAATCTGGATATAAGTGAATAAAAATGTCTGTTTAAAGCCACATTAAGAACAACGTGTAAATCCATTGTAGCTTTTGACAGTTAAGGATCAAATACAGCAGACTGAATTTCACTTTCTCAGAGTTTTGGTAAAAAGAAGCAAAACCTAAGCTTGCATGAAGGGTGTCCTTTCATGATGCAGCTGGCACTGAAGGATTTTCAGTGCCAGGGCTTGGTGCAGCATCAGCAGGAAGATCCATTCAGCTTTCAGAGGGTCTTTAGGTTCCTCGAGGCTTGTCTTAATTTTGCAGTGCATGCTTTTCTTTAAACCGTTTTTTCTGTGTATAGCATCATTACCAGAAGACCAGTCAAATTTGTGATGTTTATATATATATTATTATAATTTTCTTCAGTCTTCTTTATTTATTTGTTTGTTTGTTTATTTTTATTTTGGCCCTCTTAGCTGCTATATTATTCACACTGATTCATGAAAAATGCAGCTAAAATCAGCTTCTCTTTTGCATTCAGGACTTCATACAGTTCAGACATTCATTCTTCATCTTTTTTTTTTTTTTTCTTCTTTCTTTTCTGTTTTTATTAACTTCTTCTCCACCCCCACCACCCCACATGAATTGTTTCACTGCTCATCAGATGCTTTGTGTTTTCGCCAAATCTCAATAGGACTCATGGAATGCATCCTTCTGTCATTTATCCTGTGTATTGCCATGAAGGTCCTCTGCTGTAAGCTGGACTGCTCCTAGGATAACTACAAACACCCAGCCCTCATCTAAAAAAGCCAGCTGGAAGAGGAAGCTGATTGCTATGGTAGTAAATTTAGAATTACTTAACAACAGTGTCTCCAAACATTGACAATAACATTAAAAAAAAAATAAAAATCCCAATATTCATGGAAGGAAGTCTGTCTTTCCATTTATGTGTAGATTGCATAGTAAACTTCTGTTAAATAGAGTGATGTATTTACTGTAAATACTGTGAAATACAGTAAAGGGTGATATAGTAGTCAAGAGGGAGCAGAAGTCAACAGGGGAGCATAAATCAGTGTTTATACCAGTGACATAGTATGTTTATTTCTATGAAACAAGCAATTCCCAAGATATCAATACTTGGTGAAAGGTAATAAGGTTTGGGTTGGGTTTTTGGTGTTTTTTTTTTGGAAGGAGTGTAATCTTACTCCTATTTACTTGTAATGTTAAAAAGAAACAAGGAAAGAGAAATTGCAATTCATTTAAATATTTGTTGCATGCAGGAACTATAACCCAGGACATAGTCAAAATGAATCTGTGAATGCAATAGCCTTGCAACCAATTTTCCAATGTTTTCTGAAGAGGTACGGAGCACATATGCTAGGTTGGAAAGTAGAAATCAGATGGGAAAGGGTTGGAGCTGTGCAATAAAAGCACTGTGGTAATAATAATACTTTTGTATAAATGCTCATAGAAATACACTTGTTAAATATGTGGAAATATATATCTGAACAAAATAGCACTTTTGCATATGAAAACTGTGAGCTGTTTGAGCATGGTAATCTTTTAGTCAATCAAAATTATGGATCTAAAGCTTGTTAATTGTCCTAAAAAAACAGGTGCACAATGCAAACATCGAGGCAGATGAATGTTTATAAATTTTGTTATGCTTAATGAAAATTCCTAAACAAATTCTTGTCTTTCAGAAATGCAATGTTATCTAGAAAAAAAGACTTTCAGTGCTAGGTAGACAGTGCTTAAATGTGTAATTTTTGCTGCATGCAATATAACTAAGTGCATAATGTTGTAAGAAGCTTTTTTAAAAATGGAAATAAACATTCTAGTCTGCCTAACATGTTCCTAAATTTTGTCTGCCTACTGTACCAGATACCCTAAGTAACAGTAGGATTCTCTTCATACAATTCTAATTTCTCTGTAAGTGCTAATCACAAATATCTTACAGAAGAAGACAAATTACACTGTGGTACCAACTGATGTTTTCCTAGCACATAGAAAAGTAAAATAGAATCCAAAGCTAAGCAATTAGTTGAGACTACCCATCTTTAAATGGTTAAGCTTTGGGAAGAGGAACTCATTTTCACATATGCTTAGTAGCAGGATCTCTTTAATCACATAAGTGCCTAAAAACTAATCCGTAGTTGTTTATTTGGATCTTTGTATTTCATAAAGGCACTTGGGGGTGGAGCAGGTGGGTTGGGGGTGTGGAATCCCCCATTTTCGTCTTTTTCTATAGGAGAAAATAATAATTGTGTCTAAGATAAGTAGGATGAACTATAAGCATCTTAATATGGATGTTTATTTTTAAGTAGGATAAAGACCATTCTCCTATGAAGCTTTCTTTCTGGGGCACCCTATCTATTTCCACTGTGCTAAAGGGGCCTATAAGAGCTGATCCATGACTTACAGTGTTAGTGAACACTTCAAACTAAGCAATAAATTATACTTTAAATTGCCTATCTATTCCACATAAAGGAGTAGATGCCTGTGTAAGCTTCCACAAGAAAAAAGCCTCTCATTAATTTCAGTAAGAATGTCAGGTGAATAGGATCCTCCCTGTGGTATTTTTTTAAATGTCCCCATTGATTAAATAGTGAAGATCAAGGAAACTTTTAAAAGCAATATAATTTCAACAGAAAACTGCCGTTTTCATGCAGGTTATGTGTTTAAATGAAACTGGATCTCATTTCTCTTTTCAATTTTAGAAACTTATTTTTTATTCTTTTTACATTACATTATATGTGGCAACATATTTAAATATTTTCACACTACCTAACCAGTTCCTGGGGAAACTAATATTATCACAGCTGTGGACCACAGATATGACTTTTTGTAGATAGGAAGCTATTTCATTCATTATTTAGCTGAAAGAAAAATCTTAGTTCCACTGCAAATTAAAATTTGAAGCCTTTATTGTTCTTTTTTTTCAGTTTAGTAGTTATTAAAAAAGAAGAAAATGTTTGGAAATTTTTTTACAGCATATTACTACTATTATTAAACTCTGCATCATGCTAATATTGTTTAAAAAAAACCCCAATCCTATGAAAGCTACAGATTAATTCTCAGGAAATAATACAACTCTTTCTATCCCCTTGTTTCTGATGTATACTTACGACTGCCATTTAAAATTGGGGTCAACTTACAAAAGATGTTGGGTATATAGTTCTTTCAGTTAGCTATGAAGTGGTAACCAAAGAGACAAACAAGATACTAGAAATGTTATGGAATGGACAGTGAACAAAACAAAACCCATCATTATGCAGCTGAAGAAATGCATGCATCACCTATGTCTTGACTATGTATGATTTTGGCCACTGCGATAATAAAAGGAGTAAAGGATAAAGAAAAAAAAAAATAAGAAAAGTACAGTAACAAACAACATTTTTATGAGTATTCTTCAACTGAAAGGGATTCCTCAGTTTAAATGAGAGATGTCGGAGGCATACACTATACACTTTTATAAAATAAGGAACTTTATACAGAAAGTGAACCAGAAATCAGCCTATCTTATGTCACACAGTGTAAGAGCTTGAGAATATTACATGACTGAAGTTTAAACCAAATGTGAATTATTTTTTCATGTCTAGCACCTGCATAATTTGTCTGCAGTACACTTTGCCAGAGGTGTTGTACATATGAACAGTGTGAATCTTTGAAAACGGTAAGAGAAATTCATGAAAGACAGGTCTATCAGTTTTCTATCATCATATAGTTGATAACAGGGGTTCTAAGAAATCATATAATTCAGGATGTCTCTGAACCACTTTAAAAAATGAGATTTTCTTGTTTTATTCATTCCTAAAGACACTACAAGACCACCATAAAGATTTGCTCTGAGCTGGTTCTTAGGCTTAAACTAACACCCTATACGAATACTGTTGAGTAATTTCTTGCACACAATAGTGACCACTATCTATGAACTAGTATGTGAATGCTACTTGGTAAAGGTAAGCATAAAAAATGACCACTGTCCAACTTGAAAATTTTCTGCAGAGGAAGCTACACATCATCCTTTCCTATAAGTACAGCAATTCTAACTATAAGAGTTTTCTTGAGAGGTTCTTCATCTTGCCATGTTTATGATAAATGTCCTCTATCTCGACCATGTAGTGCTGCAAGGTTGTACCTGACACTTTGGACTACTAAGAAGTTTATTTCATATTTTACATATCACATGTTTTACATGTGATACTCTTTAAGCTAGACAACAGTTCTCATGCATGTCAAATCTTAGAAGCAACATGCAAACAAATGGTTGCTCCTGTTAAGTTTTTAATTGTACCGTATTTTGTCCTCTGAACACTTCATTTAGATATTTATGAAAGTTATTAGTAATCAGTTTTTCTATTTCTTTTCAGTGTTCTATAAACGCCTAAAAATATACTTATGCAGGATTGTAGGTTATAACAAGTTCTTTCATTTATTGCTTCTCTTACACAATAAAAGAACATCCAAAAGACTGCTTTCACTTTGATTTTGTAACTGTGATACCTGGTGACAGCAGCTCCTCACAGTGTGAGCTAGCATGTTCTCTGCTTTCAGAAGTTTCAATGAATATTATAAGTCCCTACCAAGTGTCCTCTTTGTAACCTTATTTTTCCTTTTTTTTTTTTTTTAAAAAAAAAGGTTTTGTTTACTTTCATTTTTCCTTCATTTAAACAAACAAACAAATAAAAAAACCTAGTTTTGAATCAGTTGTGATTTGGCTGGGCAGATATATAAGCAGAATATTTCAATCTCTATTCTGACTGAATTGAAAAATTTATGTCAGGCCTTCCACATAGGATTGTGTTTTCTCAGGTATAATTCTGGAAATAAAAGCTTATACATATAGACATATATATAAATTGTAAAGATTCTTACATTCTTAGGCAAAGCTTTGATTGTTATCCATCTGGTCTTTTTAATTGAAAAATCTTGTTTGCTGGAGACATTTTGACCCATTGTAAGGTAGAGGTTCATCATTCCATCACTTTGCTAGAAATGGTGGCAGATGACAAAAAAGCTAAACAAAATAAAGTGCACATAAATGTTACTCACTATTACTGCTGTTTATGTTTTTTCTTCTGTCTATTCTTTCTTCTCACTAGTTCCACGTTATTTTCTGTTCATTCATCCAGATGCAATAATACCTGTTCCCTTTGCCAAGATATCCTTAAATTTCAGTCAACAGTCTCCCTCGATACTTCTGACCTTTCTCTTCTATGTATACACAATAGAAAAAGAGGTACTTTCAGATGAGAAGTCTTTCCAACTATATTAATTTTCTGTCCTGGTTTCAGCTGGGATGGAGTTAATTTCCTTCCTAGTAGCTGGTGCGGTGCTGTGTTTTGCATTTGGTGTGAGAACAATGTTGATAGCACACTGATGGTTTGGTTTGATGCTGGGTAAAGTTTATACTAAGTCAAGGACTTTTTCAGTTTCTCATTCCTTGACAATGAGAAGGCTGGAGGGGCACAAGGAATTGGGAGGTGACACAGGCAGGACAGCTGACCCAAACTAGCCAAAAGGATATTCCATACCATATAATGTCATGCTGAATATATAAACTGGGAGGACTTGGTTGGATCACTGCTCAGGAACTGGCTGAGCAATTGTATTGTGAGTCACTTTTTTTGTGTTCTCCCTTCCCTTTGGATTTTATTCCCCTCCCCTACTTCCCTTTCTCCATTCTTTTCATTATAATTGCTATTATTATTGGGGTTTTCCTTTCCTTTCCTTTCCTTTCCTTTCCTTTCCTTTCCTTTCCTTTCCTTTCCTTTCCTTTCCTTTCCTTTCCTTTCCTTTCCTTTCCTTTCCTTTCCTTTCCTTTCCTTTCCTTTCCTTTCCTTTCCTTTCCTTTCCTTTCCTTTCCTTTACGCTCCTTTCCTTTCCTTTCCTTTACGCTCCTTTCCTTTCCTTTACGCTCCTTTCCTTTACGCTCCTTTCCTTTCCTTTCCTTTCCTTTCCTTTCCTTTCCTTTCCTTTCCTTTCCTTTCCTTTCCTTTCCTTTCCTTTCCTTTCCTTTCCTTTCCTTTCCTTTCCTTTCCTTTCCTTCCTTTCCTTTCCTTTCCTTTCCTTTCCTTTCCTTTCCTTTCCTTTCCTTTCCTTTCCTTTCCTTTCCTTTCCTTTCCTTTCCTTTCCTTTCCTTTCCATTATTAAATTGTTCTTATCTCAACCCAAGAGTTATATATTCCTTTCTGATTCCCTCCCCATCCCTCTGGAGAAGGAGTGGGGGAGTGAGTGAGCAGCTGGTGGTAGTTTCTGGCTTGGGTTTAACTACAACACTTTCCAACAGTGACATGCCATTCTTTTGAGGCTTCCCCAGAACGTTTAGTAAATAGGCGACAAAACTGTGGAAAACTGACTGTGTGACCCGTTGTAGCCCTTTTCTTTTTCCCTTCCCCCCGACCCCCCACCCCCACCCCACCCCACCCCTACCCCGGGCCAACCCTTCTAGTTTGCTGGATTTGCTTGGTTTCCACAAATCAGTCTTAATTCTTTCTATTACTACTAATATATTTGTTTCAGCTGTTTCAGTATGAACTTTGTCAAGTAAAATACAATGCAAAGTAACAGATTTCAGCAAATTGTATTCATTAGACCTTAGAACGATTGAACAGTTTGTGTTGGAAGGGACCTTCAAAAATTATCTAGTCCAACTCCCTGGACATGTGCAGGGACATCTTTCACTAGACTAGGTTGCCCAAAGCCCCATCCAATCTCACCTTGAAAACTTCCAATGATGGGGCATCCATAACTTCTCTAGACAACTTGTTCCAGTATGTCACCACATTATTTGTAAAAAAGTTCTTCCTTATGTCCAATCTAAATCTACTCACTTTCAATTTAAAACCATCAGCCCTTGTCTTATCACTACAGGCTCTCCCTCATAAAAAGCTCTCTCCATCTTTCTTATAAGCCCCCTTTAAGTACTGAAGGGCTGCAATAAGGTGTCCTGGAGCCTTCTCTTCTCCAGGCTGAACAACCCCAACTGTCTCAGCCCTTCTGCATAGAAGAGGTGTACCAGCCTCTGATCTTTTTCATGCCCTTCTCTGGACCAGCTATAACATGTTCATGTCTGTCTTGTGTTGGGGGTCTCAGAGTTAGAGGCAGTGCACAAGGTGGGGTCTCACAAGGGTGGAGTAGAGGGGGAAAACCACCCCCCTTGATCTGCTGGCCACAGTTCTTTTGATGCAGTTCAGGATATGACTGGCTTTCAGGGCTGAAAATCCACACTGCTGTCTCATGTCTAACTTTTTGTCCATCAGTGTTCCCAAGTCTTTCTCCACAGGGCTGCTTTCAACCCTTTCATTCCTCACCCTGTATTGATACTGGGGATTGCCCCAGCTCAGGTGCAGGAGCTTGCACTAGGCCTTGTTGAACTTCATGAAGTTCACCAAGGCACACTCCTTAAGCCCGTCAAGGTTCTTTTGAATGGCATCTATTCCCTCAAGTGTATCACCTGCACCACTCATCTTGGTGTTATTCATCAACTTGCTGAAGGTACACTCCATCCCACTGTCTATGTCGTTAATGAAGATACTGAACACTATCAGTCCCAATATGGACCACTGAGGGGCATGGCTCATTTTGTCACTCTTCAGATGCCATCCAACCAATTCCATAATTATCCATTGAACAGTCTATCAAATCCATATCTCTGCAATTTAAGGACAAGGATCATAGGAAGGTTAATATACAGTTCTGTATTCTCTTTACTGGGTCAGTTAGGTGATCTCCACTGTTTTTAGCACTAGACCACTAGATAACTTTTCAGATTCAAATCCAAACAAATAAACTGCTATTATATTTAGGACTACTGTTGCAGTTTCTGGTACAGATTATTTCACCAACTGAGAATTTAGTATGTTGCAAATTCTAATGAATTCAATGCCTCTGTGAGCCCAGAAGAACAAATAGTAAAAAGAGAGATAAACAGATGTGATATCAGTATTTAGACAGGTCTGCCTAAACTTAGCATTTAAGCTGTTTTGCAGACAGATTTTCAGGAGATATTAGTTCACACACAGTCCATAATATATGTAAGAAGCAGGTGTGATTCAGGTAAATTTTGAGAATCCTTTCTGGAAATAAAATGTAGATATACTTGGCAGTTATGGGAAATCCTAGTATACAAGTTGCCCTTCTTCAAAACTTTCCCTGGGAAAATTAACCAATTCATCTATTTTCTGATAGAATTACACCAACACCACCGAGAAATGATAAGAAAGTATTTTCTAAGATACTACATAACAAACCACACACATAGCTCTGAAGCCACACAGACACTTCTAATTCTTCATAAAGTACAGATCTCCATAGATTATGAAGATGAAAACATTATGTTATGGAAAGTATGGCATGAGATCCACTGAGGCTAGGATTGACCTTACTCCAGCTTTGATCAATCTAAAGTGAAGCCTCTAGTTTAAACTATTTTACTATATTCCTTTCAAAATCAGTGAAGTTGAATTGCTTGGCCAATCTTATAACTTCAAATGTGTTCAGTTTCCCACTACAGCCACCGCTTTCCACAATACCTACAGAAGGGCCTAGACTGGTATAGTTCAGAATCCAAACTTTTTTTGTTTAGTTGGTTTTTGTTTTTCAGTTGTTTGAAAGCAAATCCTGTCTCAGAAGTATTTCATCTGCATGCTTAGGTCAGATAGCCGAGCGGTGAAAAGATCCAGGTAGCATAGCTGTACAGTAATTGTGCTATGTATCCAGCACAGCTGTTTTACAGGCTCAGTCAGAGTTGGATGATTTAAAATTGGCTAACCTATGATATTGCAGCTGCAGGTATTTTTTCTAAAGTCCAAAATAATAAGTCAAATTTCACATTCTCAGAGTTCATAATAAAACCATATAGAAGCCATAAGTATTCCAAATTTGCTCAAAGAAAGAAGTTTTTCATTCTTGTTTGTGACTCCAACTTCCTAGTAATAAGGTAATATACAGTATTTGTCACAGACATAGTTTATTTCTGGCTTCACACATACTAAAAAAATTATCATGCAGCATGAACTATACTGAACAGCTAAGGCCAGACCAGAACAGGAAGATGAAGCAGAGAGGCTAGTCATTCGTGACCTGAATACAGTGATCCAGGTCAAAACAATGCAGAGATTACAGGCAGTAAAAAAAAAAAAAAAAGAAAAAAAAACCACAAAAAAAACCCAAAACCAAACATCTGATGAAGCATGAACTCAATTAAAAAAAAATAGGAAAAAAATATAGGTCAGAAAGAGTAAACTTTTACTCTAGACTTACCTGATTTCACTTTGGGGAAACAATTTGTTTGCTCTGTCCTTCACTCCCTTCTGCTGAAGTGAGGAGCACAGGGGTGAGATAGCCCAGGGCAAGGCTCTAGGTGACAGGAGCTATTTGAGCAACATCAGGGACCTCCTCTGTTTTTTGATGAGTGGCTAAATATTTGGATGTTTTCTTTTCCTTTGCCCTTAATCCTTTACAAACATTTGTACCTCATTTTCATTGGTCATACCTTCCCCACTGTCTTCTCTTCATTTTTCTTTCCACAATGCTAGTGTTATAGCTAACTAAAGTCTTCAGTTCCTAATGAATTACTTTGACATGTCTTCTGCTATGATACTCACTTTGCTGCGTATTTCAATGCCAAACAAATTGTGCAGGGTGATATAAAAAGGAAAGACCTTATAATCAACAAAACAGGGTTAAAAAGGGCCAACCTCAAATGTATGCACACAAATAAGGGAACATCTATAGGACAGCGTAACTGGGGAAGCTGTCATACCTTCTGTGGGAAGTAAGAACTGGAATGCCTGTATATTAATGCATGCACACAGGGAAAAAACAGGTGGAACTAGAGGTCTGCCTGCAGTTGCAGGGCTATGTCTTACTTGGAAAACAGAAACATTGTTGGATAGTTCACACAACTGGAGTGCTGCAGTGGATAAGCTCTTTGGGAAGGACAGCCCGGGATGGTGAAGTGGGGGAGCTGCCATTTCTGTGAAAGAGCAACAGGAGTGCATGGAGCAATATCTGGGGTTGTATGAGAAGCCAGCTGAGAGTTTATGGATTATGATAACTGGAAAGACCAGTATGGATGATCATGTGGTGGGTGTCTGATTACATGATGAGGAATAGGTAGCTGAAAACTTCTTCAGGTCACTGGAAAGAGCCTCATGTTTGCAGATCCTGGTGCTCACGAGGGACTTGAACAACCTCCATATGTGCTAGATGGTAGACATACCAGGCTACAAGCAACCCAGGAGATTTCGACATTGATGACAACTTCCTGGCACAGGTGTTTGAGGAGCCAATAATGCATGATGTTCTCCTAAACCTGATGCTTAAAAACAAGAAAAAACTGGTTGGTGTCATCTTTGCCTGCATTGTGAGATGGTGGAGTTCAGGATCCTGAAAGCAGGAAGCAAGGCAACTAGTAGGATCACAACCCTGACCTTCAGAAGTGTAAATGCTGGCGTCTACAGACATCTGCTTGGAAGAATCCCAGGGTCCTGGAGAGAAAAGTTGTGGAGGAGAGCTGATTGATTTACAAAGATTGCCATCTCCAAGCTCAAGAATGGTCCAGCCCATTAAGTTGATATCCTTATCAACCAGACTTGCATGGATGAACAACCAGCTTCTGACAAAGTTCAGCCATTACAAGTATACGTGCAAGAGTGAAGGCAGGGTCAGGTGACCCAAGGACACTATATAGACAGTGTCTGAGCATGCAGGTGGCTGGAGCAGGACCTAGGGTCACAGCCTGTGTGCCTGGTCCCAGCTGCTGGGGGCAAGTGTCTGTATCTTCCCCAAAGTGTTTGTGTGTGGGTTGTGTGTTCACTAACAAACTCCAAGCTGGACCAGCCAGTGAGTTAGGGGCATTGGGATGGGTAAAAGGGGCCAGGATCTGGGCAGGGGTTCCAGATGAGCAGAGGAACCACGGCAGTGCTCGGGGGATTTGCAAATGTGAATGTACTTGTGCACCTCAAGAGTGTCATATGTGTGCTATACTAGTGACCATCTGCCTCTGCCAGCCCAAGAGGAGGAGGGGACATGGCTGTCTGGGCTTTTGCCTGCTGTGAGTCCTGTACGTGGGGGCTTCTGAAGGCAGCAACTTGACTGTGGCCATCTGTGTAACTGGATGTGTCAGTGTCCTGTGTGTGCTCGTGTGTGCCTTCTGTGTATGTGTACATGTTTGGTTTTTTCTATGTGTCTCTGGTACAGGTGCTCAGCTTCACTGCTGGTTGAACCTGGAAATATGAAAGCAGCAGGCATGTCCTTCAGCCTGGGCAGAGACCCCAGGTTCCTGGGCACTGGGATGGGCCCAATAGCTGGGCCAGAGAACTGATCCCTAGAACTGCTGGTGGCAATGCTTTTAATATCCTTAACACCCCTCTGTAATCTTTCAGACTTCTTAGTGATTGGGGGATATTCCCAAGGACTGGAAGAAAAGAAATGTCATTTCTTTCTTCAAGGGGCAAGGGGAAAGATCCAGGGAACTACAAGCCAGTCAACCTGATCTTGATCCCAGGGAAAGCTATGGCACAAACACTTCTGGTAACCATTTTCAAAAATTTGAAGAATAATACAATGAAGGACAAGAAGATGATTTGAAATAGCCTCCATAGATTTTTAAAGGTCAAAACATGCCTGACTAACCTGATGACCTTCTACAAAGAAATAACTGGCTCCATGGACAAGGAAAGAGCAGTGGATGTTTTTACCTTGACTTTAGTAAGGCTTTCAACACTTCCTTCAGAAACATCCTTCTAGAAAAAATGAAGTAAGGACAAGGTAAATGGACAGTGATATGGACTGACCACTGGCTGATCTGTTGTGGTCAGCAGCAAAGAGTTTAGTGGAGGCCAGTCACTGCTGGTGTACCTCAGAGTTTGGCACTGGAACCAGTACTCTTGCAATTGCTTCACCAATGGCCTGGCTATTGAGACAGCATGTGCTGTCAACACATTTGCAACTGATACAAGACTGGGTGGAGTGACTGATACACAAGATGGGTGTGATGTTATTCAGAGGCATCTCAACATGCTGCAGAAATGAGCCAACAGGAAGGCTGAGGGGAATCTTATCAATGTGTATAAATACCTGGGGGGTGTAAAGATAGGGGATATATATGTGTTTTACTGTTTCCCAGTGACAGGATGACAGTCAGTGTGTGTAAAATGAAATACAAGAAATTCCACTTCAATGTAAAAAATTTTATTTTATTTTTTATGGTAAGGGTGACCAAGTGCTGGGACAGGTTGCCCAGAGAGGTTGTAGAGTCTCCATCCTTGAATATATTCAGAACTTGACTGGACACAGTCCTGAAAAACTTACTCTAATGGACCTTGCTCTGAGCAGGGGTTTGGGCCAGCTGATCTCCAGAGGTCCCTTGGAATCTAAACCATACTGTAGTTATATAATACAATCATATAGTATCTTAGTCTACCTCCTCTACAGAGGATGTGTGATTTGGTGGGCCATAATAATTCTGAAAATTATTGAAGACTATAGCATCACTGTACAACCTATTACACAACAATGTGAATCACTCGTCATGAAAATGTATTCCTTATAGTCACCAGTTTAGTCTGTGAAAGGGATGCTTAAATCCTAAGAGAACTACATTAATGATCCACTTTGAATGGTGAGCTGGTTTTGGACACAAAACACAACCAGAAATTTAAAACACAACCAGAAATTTTCATTCTGAATTACTTTTCCTTTTTCTTTCTTTTTTTTTTTTTCTTTTTTTTTTTTTTTTTTTTTTTTTTGGTGAGAAGAAAACAAAAAAAACCCAAGGCAAAGGAAATCAAGTCTCATAGAGAGTGCATACTGTGTATCTTTCCAATAGCATGGTGCATTTGAACTGAACATGAAATAGCTGGTTTGTGGGGTTTTATTTCAGAAAAAAAAGTGAGATCCAAATAAAAAAGCTAAATAAAACAACAACTGGATCTGTAACATTCACAAAATGAAAGAACAGTATTTAGACAGTGGAGATCCCAAACAACAGATATCTTTTTGTCTCATTCCAGACATTGTTTATTTGCTGTAGATTCTTTCTTTGTTTCTACTTTCACTTGTGTTTTTTTCTTTATTCACAAAGGGGAACATATCCCCATAGGGATATGTCAAATATATCAGTCACAGACATATGTTGGACATCATGTGACAATTTACTATGTGCATGAGGAAGAACGATTTGACAAAGTTCCCTAACAACTGTTTAGTACCATTATTATTAAATTGGTTTCTAATGGAATGAAATCCAGTGATTGTTACTATATCATAACTTTTTTCCCCTTGTTTATTGTTAGTCCCAATGCTAATCTGCTGTGAAAATGTCTACTATAACAAGCTAGGATGCTATATTTTATTTTTTAAAAACTCTAGGCTTAACAATCAAACAAACAAAACTAGTTGTTGTTTTGTTTTGTTTTGTTTATTTTACTTTATTTCTGATTTTACATTATTGACAAAGGTGCCCAAAGATAAACCTATGGTTTTGGGCAATACCGTCTCTGTTCCAGTTTTAATAGAACCATAAGGAACAATTATTCCTATGAAACTACTTGTGATTTCTTCAGTCTTAAGAGAAATGGTGGTATGACTGAGGGCAATTCCAAGAATGGTCGGTGAGTGAGTGAGTGAGAGGAATGAAGCTTCGGAGTTACGGGCTACCTCTTTTATGGATAGCCACAGAATGCTAGAAAATGAAATTTGCTAAAGGTAAGGCTTGTAATGCTAATATCCTAATAGAAAAGACAATATATTCAATAATGTTACTCAGTACCTGAAAGCTAGCTTGTAAACATATGTTATTCTTTGATTAATCAAACTACTAGACAAAACTGAAGCAGTACTGGGTATTCAGATTGGGAAGGCATATCCTTATCCTCGGAAAGTTTGCAGGTATGATTTGTGTAACAAACCAAGTGAAGAGAGAAACTAACAGAAAGGAACAAAACAACAGTATTTAAATCAGTAAGCGATGTAAGAAAGTAATGAAGAAACACACTCATCAGAGAATCTGAAATGAAGGAACAAGACAATTCATAGTAACAGGAAGTAATTTTTTAGAAAGTGAATTTTGCTATATAGGATAAAATAGAATGCAACTGTAAGCTGGTGGGTACATCTTAACTTGCATCAAATGACATTTTGGCAGTTAAAAGCCTACCTATGATCCCACATAATAACCCAGTGTATCTTTCTAGCTTTACTTAGTCTTACAGGCTGCTTCTTAGCTTTATTGGTTTTTCAGACCAAATTCTCAGCAGCATTTAAGTGCAGAAGTTCTGAAAGAATAGTTATGTCCTTCAGTGTAAGCTCTGCTGTAGCATAAGGACACCATAGGGGACATTAGCTGAAAACGCAATAAGCGTTGCATAAACATTTCCCTCATAGTTTCTTATTAATTTCCCTCATTACTTCTCTCCTGATCAAGTTGCTGATTTACTAACAAAGTCACCTCGGGGGGGGGGGGGGGGGGGGGGCGGGGGAACAAAACACCAAACCCACAAAAAAACCCAACGCAATACTAACAAAAAACACAAAAGAAAGAATGCTAAATGTAAGCGACATTATGAGATTAAACAAAAATGTTGGTAAAAAGATAAGAAAATTAATAGACATGGCCCCAACACCAAATAGAAATATTTAAAAAACATTCAGTAGCATGAATAAAGCATTAATAGAACTAGTAAAGAGAGAAAGCAATAAACAAAATTTTGACTGAGGGACATCTGTCAT
Source organism: Falco rusticolus (assembly GCF_015220075.1). Taxonomy (NCBI): domain Eukaryota; kingdom Metazoa; phylum Chordata; class Aves; order Falconiformes; family Falconidae; genus Falco; species Falco rusticolus. The sequence goes on along the minus strand of NC_051188.1, from coordinate 51,346,188 downwards.
CATCTCAAGAAGATGAGAGACACATCTTCTGAGGCAGCCTAGAACCCTCTATGTCAGCATCAAATGTATGCAGCTCTTAGTATAAATACTTCAAAAATATACACACATATAGCTACAATGCTCTGGAAATGCCTGTAATGGATTTAACTGGTTCCTTTCACACAAGTCTCCATTAGAACCGAAATGGTTTCGAGCACGTACATAGGCTACAGGAACAGACTTGTCTGAAGAAAAAAGACTCAGTCCCAGACTATGATCACAGGCCCATCCTGAGCTTTCTTAAATGAATGGTACAACCATGTGCTTTAGAGAGATTAATACTCAACATATTCAACAGAGTGAAATAAAATGGACTTCCCTACTGCATTTGAAACAGACATTTGAATTCATAGTAATGCTAAAATGCCTTCTTTAAAATACCTCTACAAAGATTAGGAAACAATATTCATAGCACGTCAGCATTTAAGAGTGGCAGTCTAATGCACATAAATACACAAAAAACACATTGATGTGTTATTTAAATAAGGGATGAACAATACAGAAAGCACTTGTTTGTCACCAATTATTTATTAAGCTCTCCAAAACTGATAATCAGTTGATCAGTTGCCAGAAAAATCAATAACTGTGTCAAAACTATCAATTTTACAGTCAGGAAATTAACACTTCTATTTGTTTGACTGTTTGCTCTTCTCTGATTACCTGAAAGGCCTTTTCCAGGATAAATCACCAAATTTGTTTTTATTTCGCCCAATGTGTGATGAGTCCCAATGAGCTTTTGAAGATATCTGAAATGTTTATTTACAGATTCCCCCCTAGGCAAGTATTGTTTTCAGGAACTTTGCCTCATTAGTTCTTTTAGGTCTGACTTTTCAGCTTAACCAACAGGTTAACTGTACTATATTGGATATAGAACATCATCACTTGCATTTTCCACATAGAAGAACAGAACTTTTCTTGCAAAATAGCCACAGGAAGCAGATCCTGTCCAGTGTTGGTTGGCTGTTGGGGTCTGCAGCGGGTCTGCAGACAAGTTAGTTGACTTCAAAGACTTAGCCGTGTACCTTTAAGACAGCCACAAATTGTCAGGTATGTAAACAGGATGTGAAGAACCGGAACTTACAACCGCAGCAAACGGGCACCTACAGCAACAGCAAATAGCAAGCAAGAAGAAGGACACAAAAACCTATCAGGGTCTAACACCTGCACTGTCTAAGATATATAAATAGTTTGTATAAACAATAAAGGCCATTTTGTCCGAACCCAGCCGCGCAGACATAGTGTTTCTTTTAAGTCCGCCTCGACTTGCGTCACCACATTTGGTGACCCCGACGTGCCTATATGATCCCAGTAAAGGGTATCAAAAAGAGATTCTGAGACTGTGCCAATGTAAACCCCAGTAAGGGGTGTCAGGAGCGATCCTGAAACTGTGACCAGCGGGTTGCTGGGAAGGCGGAGCCTGGTGAATCGGAGTAGCGCAGCGAGCGGCTGCAAGATCCCGGGAGAACGTGACACCGGTAAGGTGAGCCACCAGGGACAGCATGGGGAGTAAGTTATCTAAAGAAGATACCATGGTGCTATCTATGTGGAAATTAGTATTAAAGAAGCGTGGAATTACTTTACATGGGCTTCGGTTAAAAGATATATTATTGTGGGCCAAAACACATGGAGTGGAAATGTCCCCAGTGACTGCTCTTAAGTGTGTGGACCTGGAACAATTTAGGATCAACACTGTCAGAAGCTCTGGAAAAAGGGGACAAAGAGGAGTCCATTTTTTTGCCTACATGGGGACTGCTTAGACATGCTGTAGGGGGCTTCAAAAATCCGCAAGATGCAAATGGGGGCTTGCAAAATCAGCAAAATGTGAATGGGGGCTTGAAAAATCAGCAAAAGGCGAATGGGGGCTTAAAAAGTCAGCGACATGCGAGTGGGGGCTTAAAAATTCAGCAAAATGCGAATGAAGGTACATCGTTCAAACCTCCCCTGTATTCCCCTCCGGAAAACAGACAAGAGGATGAAGGGGTGGGGGAGAGTCTGTGTCCCTTACCAGGTGCCACTCCCCAATGCCCCGAATCCCCTAAATCTCTCCAACTGCATCGACTTATACTTGATACCGATTCCGAGGACGACAAGCAGAAGCCTCAGTGGACCGATCCCATCCCCCTGACTCCCCCCAGCCCACATTCCTTCCCCCCTCAGCTCTGGGCTCCCCACCCACCCCCTCGGCTCCAGCCCTGCCTGCGCAGGATCGAAATACTGAAAACCCAGGTTCGGCTCCAGCTACGACAACGTTATCCGTCACAGGCAATGAAGAAGGTGGAGGTGGTAAAAATCCAGTTTCCAGTGGTACAGTAATGATGCGCGACCCTCGCCAATTTTGGCTGGCTGTAAGAGATGGGGCATTAAAAGACGGGAACTGGGATTTAGTAGAACTGATAGGCAGACCGCTCCTTGATCTTCCTACACCTTCCACCGATGCACCGCATGCATATCCTATTGTACTGGGAGATGCGTCTGCTGGTAATCCTCACGTTCACACACCATTTGCTTGGAAAGTAGTACAGGACTTGCAAAAAACTGTTTCACAGTACAGGGTGACTGTGTTCTGTCACGCGGAAAAGCTGTCTATAATCTACTGTATTACAGTGGTTGAAATGTATTTTGCTGTTAAAAAAAAAAAAAAAAGAAATTGTAGAATTGTACGGAACAGAGACAGTGGATTGTTTTGACATTGATAATGTGCAGTTTTGGCCTTGCTTTGCATGCTGTGCAGCTGAGATCTTTCAGCAAAGAGTTAAATAACTTTAAGGGAGTGTGAGTAGAAACTAGGATGAGATAGAAGCATGTGAATAAGTAGTTTTAACCTATCACCTTTTAAATAACAAAGTCTGCGTAGCGTGTGTATTTTTAGCTGGGGGTACATATTGGTGTGAGTCTATTAATAAAGTGGCACTAACTATAAAAAAAAAAAAAAAAAAAGAAAAGAAAAGAAAAAAAAAGGGGGGGGGGAACGAAGGGAATGACCCCAGAGGCACGCTTACAGAAAGCATGAAGGTGTCTTATAATGCATGAAAGACCCTCGTACCGGGCATTGGTCAGGACCGCATGAATTGTTAACTTGGGGGAGAGGTTATGCTTGTGTTTCTACAGATGAAGGCCCGCGATGCATACCTGCTCGCTGTGTGCGGCCTGAGCTTAGTGTGCCGGATCATGGGAGCGCTGCTGCCGCCAGTCAACCCAACAACTAATGTGTGGCCTCCTTACTGAACCAGCCCTTGTTTGGTGTGCCCTTCCTTGAAACTGACTTGCAAACATTGTTGCAAAAATGTGAATGTATGCGGGGAATGAAGAATCCTACTGAAAGTCTTGATATTTTCAATAATTGATTACCTCTGTATAATGTTAACCCCAAAGAAGTCAATATTGTTTGCACTTTGAATGTCGATACCTTGTTTGTTAGGCAGTTAAGACTGTGAGTCAAATTTGCCACCATTATATACAAAACAGAGCAACTATTGGCTTTTTGTTGTTGGCTCAAGAACATGGCTGTGAGGATTTTGATGGTATGTGCTGCATGGATTTTAGGCGCCCCATTGCAGCAACATGTTACCAAAATCTGAGAAAATGTCAGCCTTTTTGGCATCCATTCACTCAATTGGCAATATTGTTTGTTTGCTATTGCCTTGGTTGCCGTCATGTTTGCAAGGGCCCTGCAGAACATGACAAACCTGGTACTAGCTGTTCAAAAAACAAAAAGGGGGATTTCTTGGGGTCTGCAGCGGGTCTGCAGACAAGTTCATTGACTTCAAAGACTTAGCCGTGTACCTTTAAGACAGCCACAAATTGTCAGGTATGTAAACAGGATGTGAAGAACCAGAACTTACAACCGCAGCATACGGGCACCTACAGCAACAGCAAATAGCAAGCAAGAAGAAGGACACAAAAACCTATTAGGGTCTGACACCTGCACTGTCTAAGATACATCAATAGTTTGTATAAATAATAAATGGCATTTTTGTCCGAACCCAGCCACGCAGACATAGTATTTCTTTTAAGTCCACCTCGACTTGCATCACCGCAGTTGGCTGGGGGGTTTTTTTTGTGTGGTTTTTTATTTATTTATTTATTTATTTAGGTTTCATTTGTTCTGCTTTGATATTTCGGGACTGGAGTGGAAAATATTCCTATCTCATATTTTCAGTACGTATAATTAGCTCTCTAATGTCTTTTGTCCTTTTCTCTTTGAACTTCCTCTATTTTTTGATATTCAATTATTTCTTCAGTTGTTTATATGACCTAATGCTGAAGTCTAATCTTCTTTCTGGATAGTGAGAAATAAGCACTTTAAAGGTGGGATTCATCTGTCCTCTTTTCACTGTATCCTTTTAAAAATTGGATGCAAATGTCTACCTATGGTCACAGAAATCCCACCCCAGCTAGCTGAGGGTTAAAAGCACTAACATCCAAAAGATCCCAAGGCTTAGGGTTATGCTGTCCAGAATATTCCTGTGCTCCCAAATTTGTTTATCTTCTTGCGTCTTTTGCCAGTCATCTTTTGTATTCAACAAAATGTTCTGTTTATTTGCAGCTGCTTGCACTTTTCTTATTTTTTATTCTTTACCTTGCAAATTCACCATTGACACATTTTCCTATTTATTCTGCATGCAGCTACACAAATTTTTGTCCCTTTGGAGTTCACATTCCTCACGTACTTGCACAAGACTCTTACATGTGGCTATGCTACAGTGTTACAAGATACATACTGGTTTTGATTACTCTATTTTAGTAAATTATGTTGAATTTAAACTGAATTCATTCTATTCTGATTATTGTAATTATAATTTATAGGTATCACATCCCCACTCCATTTGCTTAGAGCTCTTAGTCTGTTTGCTGGCTGTTCTATCTTGAAGTTCACTCATATTCACACATACTCAGAGTAGAGGGCACAGCCACACAGAAGAGAGGTAGAAGCAGGACCTAATGAAAATAAGGATGAAACAAGTAGGCAGACCAACAAACCATTAGCACTCTACAGGCCCATTTTATCCATTCTCCTCTATCTTCCAATAACTTTTTCCTCTCTAATTCATCTTAATCCCTCCCTTTTCCTGTCTTTGCTTGTTCCTCTAAACATACCCCATAAGAAATCACTCGGATTCCTGAAATCTGCTTAAAAACATCCTTAAGAAATTAGGCACAGTTCAACAATGCCCCCTTACCTGCATCCCATCATGAGTCCTATAGCCCCATAAGAAATACCCCCTTTGGTCTGCAAAGTGATTTGGGGAGAGCTTGTTTGGTTGACTCTTCCTGGGGGGTCTCACACCCTTTACAGACATCTCAGCATTGTCCTCAATGGCCCTGGGAGCAGCCAGGTCAGGGAGCTCCCTTTTCATTGATTGAGGTGACTGGCATTGCCCTGTTCCCTTGTGCTCTGTGTTTTGGGTGATTACCCTTCATGCCTGCAGCCCAGCAGTCACCACTGTTGTTGCAGTGTCTTGAAAAGAAATTCTGGGCCCCTGTGCACTGACTGCTAGGGAAATTGCTGTACTTATGCTAATGGACTTAGTTTGCCACAGAGATATATGGTCTAGTATGGATATATATCACAGTATATTATAGATACTGCCAAAATGTTCATGGTAGAGAATAAGATCCCAGGGAAATGTTCTTGATACATAGATGTCCCAGTGGAAAAAAGTGACAGTTTTCTTTAAATTGTGTGCTTTTCTCAAGGATTTGCTTATAATTCATGGTTCACAGACTATTTATTGAACTGATTGTTGCAGTTTATATCAAAAAACTCATTTAAAATAAAAGCTACTTAATGCATACAGAAGATCCTTCTATCTCTAATTCATCGTTCTGAGTAAAAATTAGCATAATTCTAACACAAAACCAACAAATTTTTTTTTACTGAAACTGATATGATATGCAATGCATACATAATTATGATTTTAAGCTTCAGAAAACAGTTTAATGTACAGTGCAAGTATTATTTTACAGACATGGAAATGTCTAAGACAGAATCAGAATTTCAGCAAGATCTGCATATTCTACTGGAATAAATGCAAGAAGACAATCCTGAAAATAGGCCAGATATTGAGAGTATTTTGTCATTATGTGAAGAAAAACTGAAGACTGCTCCAAGTATCATTTGTCGAAGCCTGTCTGCTGCTGGAAGAAGGGCTTTTTCAGTTGCAGCATTTGGTGCTTCTCAAGGTGTCTGTGATAACACATGGAAGGGAAGAATGTGTCAGAGAAGTTTGGGATCTAAATTACATTCAAATTGCAATAAATGAAAAGGAAAATTTTCATACTCCATTGATAAGCCTAATAAACTAGTAATATTGGAAATATTGCAGAGTATTTTTTCTTTGGGGATATTCGCAAAAATTTGCTGTGTGAACAGCAACAATACATGGAAGTATATGTGTTGGTCTGATTTTTTTTTAATAAGGATCTGAAACTTGTTTAGTTGGAATTCCAGCTATGTCAGGTTGCCAAGAACAAATACGATCAGTGAGAGCAAGATAGTAATTCAGTTTGTCTCATAAAACATGGTCATAATTTGCTTTCTGCTTTTGACAGACATAATTCTGAAAATTCAATCGCCTACCTGCAAGTTAACAACTATTTTGAAGATGCTATCTACTGGATTTAAGTTATAAGTCATTGATCACAGAGTTTGAATATCAGTTCTGAGTCGTAACTTTAAAAAGGGCTTTTGCTCCTTGAAGTTGCTTCTGAAGCTCTGAAGGTCCAGAAGAGATGAAGAATGATTTTACAGAGGAGAGCAGAAGAGGGTTTTCCCTTCACTTTTGAGGGAACATAAAAACACAAAAGCAACAAAGGGACAGATGACTTTAGACTGGTAAACTCCAAAAAAGCAAATGTTTCTACAGTATCAGATTTTTCCAAATATTATGATTGCAAGAATGATTTCAGGTAGGGAGGTTATTATGAACGTCGTATCACTTCTTTAAAAATATGTAAGACAATGAAGTGATGACTTGGACAATCTTTAGTCACAAAGAAGAATTTTGGTTTTATTTGAACGTAAAAAAAAAATTGACACATATTATGGTATCCATATGCATGGGTAATTTCTTAACCCACAAAATATGCCAAACATCAAAAAATAAAATCTGATATATTGTAGCACTGATGATATGTTCCTTTCAACTTAGGGTTTTTTTCTTTTTGTTAAAGTTTTTCTTATATGTTACAAAATTTGTTTTACTTCTTCAAAAACTGGTATGCAATATTTATTTTAAAATTGCAAAAAACTAGCATGTGAAATTTTATGTTTTCATGTATATGAAGAAGAAATAAAAGAATATCTTATAATGAACATACACATATTTGGAAATGTATGTAGGAATTCATTAGTCTAGCAGGTGTGGCCAAGGTGGTATCTTTAAATCAACAGTAATTGACACCAGATAGAAATGTATAGTCCTATGGAATAAACAATCCTGAAAAAGTTAAGAATCTTTGTTTGCTGCCCAAAGCAAGCTGTAAGGAGGTAAATACATTGAAGGAAGTCTTCATCCTAAAAAAAATAAAATAATAATAAAAAAAAACCCACGAGAAAAGTCAGAACAATGGAGCAAAATATGTCTCACAAAATTAAAATAATGTATTCCTCTCATCTATACAACAGAAAATAAAATGATGGAAGAAAAAAACCCAAAACCTTCCCATAGATCTGCAGGAGAGTGACTTCTTGGCTCTGCATAGACTTTTGGTGCTTGTAGTTGGTTGAACTTGGCCAGCTGCCATATCCTCACCTACCTATTACTTCACTCCCTCTCCTCAACAGGACAGGGGCAGAAAACAAGCTGGACAAGCTCATGGGTCAGGATAAAGATGGGGAGCTCACTTTCCAACTACTATCACAGGCAAAACAGGTTCCAGTTGAGGAAGATTAGTTTAATTTATTGCCAGTTAAAAGATGAGTTGGATGGTAAGAAAGACAGACAAAAATCAAACACACACACACATTTTTTCCTAGGCTTAGTTTCATTTCTTCATGCCCAGCTCTGCTACCTCCTTCCCACAGTCCTGAGTGGCACAGGGGGCATAAGGAATGGTGACTTGTGGTGAGTCCATAAGAGCTCCTCTCTGCTGCTCCTTCCTCCTCACACTGTTACCCTGCTCCAGTGTGGGTCCTTTCCAAGGCCTGCAGTCTCTCAGGATAAGTTTGCTTCAGCATGGGTTCTCCATGGGCCACAGTGTGGCTATCTCCTGCGGTGTGGTCATCTCCATGAGCTGCAGTGAAATAACTGCTCCACTGTGGTCTTCTCCAGGGTCTGCAGGGGAATCTCTTCTCTAGCTGCTGTAGCACCTCCTCCCCCTCCTTCCTCACTGACCTTGTGTCTGCAGGATTGTTTCTTACACTTTTCTTCTAACTCCTCACACACTGCTGCACAGTATTTTTCCCTTTTTTAAATATGCTTTCTCCAAAGTGCCACCTTCTTGGCTAAGGGGCTCATCCTTGTCCTGAAGTAGGTCTGTTGGAGCCACCTGCTACAATCTGTGACCAGCACAGGTCAGTCTCTGGCCTTTCCTCACAGAGGCCACCCCTGAAATTCGCTTGCTCCCAAAATTTTGACACTTACACCCAACACTGTGCTACAGGAGAGAAAGTAGTGAGTGTATGTAGGACATTGTGTCATCTCCCGTTCAAAACACAGACTATTAGTGGACATTCTCTGTGCTTGCAGACTTTCTCAGGGGAAGAGGAAAAGGACAGGTATACTCTGGAAAACTCAGGTATTTAGGACTCTGGAAATAAAGACAACAAATTTTCATAAGAAATGTGTCTGTTTAGATGAGCACATGCATGGAAAGGCTACTCCCAGGAGTCAAAGATGGGGTAGTATATGCAGTAATATCTTGACTTCATATCATGGATTGTATCTTTTGTCTTTCCTGTCTTGTGTCTGTTATGGGCAAGGGTTTTTAAAGCCTTCTAGCAGGGTGAATACTGTATATGTCCATATATGAAAGATAAGAGTTATTGTTAAAATAAGTTGGTTCTCCAGCATTGAACACTAGCTTCACTTGAAAAAACACTATTAGATATAAGACTTCTATGATCAGCCAAATTATTGAAACTTATTATTTATAAAATCATGTAAGTTTACGAAAAAAATATATTTTAATCTTTCAGCATTTAACATGGACATTATTTGTTTAGATCAACGTGATTTCATACCGTGCATTTTCACTTTGAGTTTCATGAACCTGAAATTTGTACTGGAAGTCAGTCAAATTATTATATGTAAGTACTCCAACACACTTACTCATGGAGGCACAGAGATTCATTTTCTGTATGATACTTACTGCAACTCTGTAATAAATGAATGGGAGGTTTTCATTTTTCAAGATTTATATACATACATACATATACATATATACATATATATATATACTGGATTTGCCAGCCTGTTAATTAAAATATTTCTAAGCAAACAAATTGATTCTTTAACAGAAACAGTTTTCTGAAAATCCCTTTAAGCTGGAAAGAAACAAAAATTCCTGCAAAGGACTGTTTCTTCAGCTACAAGTAAAAAGTCCTTTAAATAATTCTCTATTAAGATGTTATATTATAGCAAGTCACAGGATATTTTTCCTTTTGTTAACTTTGCTTCTGTGTATGTGCAGACTGATTTCAGTTATTTTATTAAAAATGCCACTCAACAATATTGTAACTGTAGAAAAATCACATTTTTATAAATTAATAGCTAATAATTGCTTTAGCATGGGCTGCCTCACCACCGCCCTCCTTCTTCTCTGTCCTTGGTGTCTGCAGGGCTGTTTCTCTTACATTTTCTCATCTCTCTCAAAGCTGCCATAAAGCATTTCTTGCCTTTTCTGAAATACACTATTACAGAGGTGTTGTTAATCAGCTCAGGTTTGACCAGCATCAGGTCTGTCTTAAAGCCAGCTGAAACTGATGTGGGGGCAGCTCCTGGTGTTTTCTCACAGAAGCCACCCCTACAGCCTCCCTCCCCCACCTGCCCCCCCAAACCTCAGCCCATAAACCCAATACACCCTGTGAGTTAACATTTTTATTACTATCCTTCATTTTCCTTTTCCTTAGTCTCCAATCCCTTTGCTAGCAGGTTTAGCCCTGGTTACTTACATGAAATCTTCATATATTCTTTAAATCAGGGGACAATTTCACTTCCTTTTTTTGATGTACAAGCCAGGAACATTGTAACCAGAATGACTTTTTTTTTTTCCTTTTCTTTTTAAGTGAAAAACACTAGTCTTTTTCTTTAGGAAAAAATGAGCTAATAATTTCTTTGTATACGATTTGAAGTTTCTGAATATTAAATTAATGGTATGCAAAAAAATATATTTTTAAGCATTTTCTGATGTTTCCCAAGTGAACAACTACCTAAAGCATGATTTTTTTGTCCAAATCTCAGGTAGGATAATCTAGTCTTTCTCAAGAAAAATCAAAATATTTCTATAGAGGATGTGAAAATGTGGGCTGAAAAATCCTTCATATAAAAATCAGGTTTACGTAGCTCCATAAAGAAAATATAGAAAATATGAAAATAGGAATGTAATGTTGGCCCTATCTCCTAGTCTGTTTCACTGAATAGGTGCTTACTGTGGCAGAAGAAAGGGAAAGAGAGTAGTGCCAGTCATCTCATGCATTCTCTTCTTCCCCTCCCCTCCCTTTACATAATTAGCTGTTAGCTTGACCAATCGCTTGGTGGGCATAAACTTTGAAGTTTAGTCTTCCTTAGCCTAAAACACACTGTTTCTGTTGCTGGCTATGGTTTAGCCAGAAATGCAAGTCACAGATGCCAGGGTAAAAGGGAACCTAACTCAGATTTTGTAGGGGGAAAAAGTAGGATCTCATTTCCCTGAAAGATGTAAGAATATTAAGATTACCTTTCACTGTCTATAGAACTGGCAGATGAGATCAAGATCCTAAGTCTGTTCTTCTCTGTCCCCCACCTCAATAAGAATGGCTTTATCACAACTGAAGCTACAAACCTATATGCTGGTTCACTGTCACCCTTGCATATCTATCAGTGTAAAGAAGAATGGAAGTGGGACAAGCTATTGCAATGTAACCCAGAAACACCCTGCAAACTGAAGACATCCTGTGTATTTTACATGGAATAATAACTCACATCAGCTATCTGTTATGAAAAAATGCTGGAACCCAAACCTATGTTTTCAGCCTTCTTAAGACACTAAGCACGTTTTAGGATTCACTGCAACCTGCACTGCAAGAAAAGCTAAGTGGTACACAGTTTTGTAGCCAAAACAGATACCTCTGAGCATGTTAAATGGAGAAAAACTTTAATGGTCTAGTCCCCTACAAGTTAGTCAGCATTAGAAAATAAGCAGATTGGAATACTTGCTGTGAATCAGGACAATTTGGCACTTAGGTCTTTGCACTGGCAGGATTTTCATGGATTAGATACTTTTCCCCTTTCATGTGAAAACATTTCTACCTTACAGGCTTATTCCTGTATTACACCTGTGTTTCCAGCCAAAATCTCAAAAATCTGGTGATGACTAACAACCCACCGTTTTTTATGTCTACAGAATTAACCAGTTGACATAGTTCATACTTTCATAAAGTTGCCTTATGATAATTTTTTAAGCAAAATCAAATATGAGAAAATTAAAACTGCAATAAACTTAAAGTTTTAAAAAGTTTATATATTATTAAAAATGGTAGGTTAAAGATGAAGTATCATGCAAACTATAATTTAAAATACTGAATTTCACAGCAGTACTAGTTAACATCTATTTAATAAAGAGAAAATAATCTGTATGCTATTTTACAGTAGGTATTGATTTCAGTTTCAGTGAATCAGAACAGAATCAATGGAAAAATATATCAATATTTTCACTTATATGGAAATTTTTGATGCTCAGGGAAGGATGAAGTAAAATATTTTAAAAAATGAGAACAGAATGCACTCTTAATAGAGAAAGAAACATAGCTTGGCAGTAATGATTCAGTCTTACAGAATTTCTTCTTTATGCAATCATAGCTGATGTTACCAAGAGAAACTGTTTCTTACATTTGATTACAGACATCAGACTGGTCATACTGAATGGAAGTCATCTAACCAAATGTAGACCAAATATACAATAAATCAAACAAATTAAAATGTGGATCTCTACATCTGAGTTAGTCACCTTCGGTTTTTTTATAGCAAATGAAAACAAAGGCATACTTACAGAGCAAGTCATCTCATTCCACTATAGATTATTAAAGTCAAATAAATTGTATTCTTTCTCTTTGTTAGCTAAAAAGACAGCCTACAATGACTAGCTCAGATGTAGGTATCTCTATGTTGACACCTAAGGGTTAATTTAGTTGCTAGAGATAGACATCTAATTCCATTTAAGATGCTGCAGGATGCTGAAGACATCTGCAGAAAGCTGGCAAATATGGAAAAGGACTCAACAAGACCTTTTGTCTTCTAGTTTAGTAGCTGAAGGTAAGGAAAGATAAAGTACTGCATCTCATATGGCAATAAATGCAAATGTTTAGGCAATTTAATCAAGTTCCTGAAATGAGGTAAGCTGAGTCCCGACCATTTCTATGAAGGAAAAAAAAAAAAAAAAAAGGAGTTGAGAAGACTGTAGATAAAAGGACTTCGCAATCTTTTTGCCTGTTTAAAGGCTGGGAGTGGGTTTTTGTTAAAGACTGAGTTATCTACAAGTATCTCAAACACATCAGCTAGGGTCTAAGCATATACTGTAGTTAATGGAAACATGCTTCATTAGAGCCCAATGAGTTATTCAGCTCATCCTGAAGTAGGCCCTTAGGTTTTTTTCGTTCATTTACCCCACACAGGTATCTGATAATTTCCAAGATAACTGGCTTACTCAAAATAATTCCTACACAGCCAGTGGCTTTAAACCCAGGCATCCAGGAAGCGTGTGTGCCTTTCTGGACAGGCAACTGAAAGCCTGGCAAGATGCCCTGGAACTAGTCAAATGATGATAGATGCCTGTATGTGGCCAAATGAAGCTCTCAATGACAAATTACTGGGCCCTCATTTGTGAAAAAGAAGAGGAAAGGGGGAAGAGGGAATAAAACAAGGCAAAGTGAAAAGAACAAGAGGGGGGGAAAAGGCTGCACAGCACAATAGAGTTATTGGTTTAAGTAACTACATGATCCAAGATCTTACTTGCAGCGTTCTTTGCACATTGTCTTCTTTCAACTCAATAGCTCTTGCCTTAAATGACACTTCTTGGAGGAAAAAAATAAAACAAAAAAACAAAAACAACCGCAAAAATACACCCCCACAAAAAAGGCCAGAAAACACACCAACAAAAACCTGTTTTTTTTAATTTATTTTTCTGAGAAGCATTTGCTCTTTAAGACAGTTGTTATTTTCTGCTTGGTTTTGTGTTTGGGTTTTTTTTTTTTTTTATTAGTCTGTGTTCTAAAAATGTTTGCATGCTTTCTAGAATGATGAATTTCTTCTGTTAACCTGGGGGTTTAATTATTTTATGAGGATGGGCTTTCTTTTATTTATATTATATCAGAAAGCTGAATGCACTTCATACTTCATGGTATATATTTACAGTCACCGATGTTTCTTCATGGAATGATTTGTGATTCAAAACATATTCAAAATTCATAGGGTAGTTGGAAAGAATTTAGAAAGGGACTCATTCATTGGGGAAGCAGAAGTAAGAAATGTAAGTAAAGATGCAACTCTATTTCTCCAACTACATTTTGCTACATCCATAGTAAGAACAGAAAGATTTTTATCATGTATCTGCACTATAGAATTTGTTCCATCTAGATCAAAATTACAGAAAAAAAACCCTTTCAGTACAAATATATAGCTCTTCTTGACAGTTAAGAGAGAATCTCAGCTTCTTCATTATGTCTTAGTAGCTCTGAAAGCTAAGTAGTGAGGCAGGGTGTAGGGTTATTTTGTCCTTTTCAAAATATTAGGGAGAACAAGTTTTGTTATTAATTTAGCTTTTATAAAGGGTACAAGGGGTGCACATAAAATCTAACACAATAAATCGTCTCACTTTTTAGTCATAAAGTAGAATGATATAACAAGTTGAGACTATCCAGTGGTAAGTTTCTGAACTCATGGAAAACTTCACAGTTCATAATATTTCAATAAAAATCCATGACTGAGAAATACTTTAACATTCCGCTTCTTTTGCCTCTTTCAGGATTTCATTTTTTATTAAAAATATATATCCATTATTATATTTCATATAGTTTCATTATTATTTGTGCATATATTATAAGCACAAATATTACAAGTACATATTTTCAGAATGTGCTGTAACAGGAAAATATGATGTCAAACTCCTAGTTACTCAAATTAATGCAAATAACTTATTGCAGATTTCCTTTGTCTGAGATCCTCGGTGACTTCATAAATAATCCCCACAACATGAGTCCCTTTGTGCAAGATTTATTCAGTCTCAGGTGTACAGACTGTCCTACATTTCTACAAGGAGATCACCCCCAGCGAGTAGGATTAATGTAAACTAGTGAAAAGAAAACAATGTGATACAGAATTAAATATCAGAATATTTTATATACCCCTCATTGCCCAGAATAAGTTATTTATTTCCATTAAGGGAATTTCCCAACATCTCTGAAGAACTAAAGGATTTAATATTTTTTTTGCTAGCATTTTAAATGCAGAATGACTTATGCAAAGAGCTAAAATTGCTTTCCTTTGAAATGCCAAGTTTTATAATTATTAATGTCCTTAACACTTGAGACTTTACTAATCTTCTTTGATTAGGATTTTCATTTCAAATGTATAAGCACTGTAACAATAGTTTCACAGGAAAGAGCCCAGCAACCTTACTGAGCTGACTTGATTTTGTTTGTCATTGTCAGACATCAAGTTTCAAATTACTGGACTGCAGTTCTGTGTTGGTTTTATAGATAATACACATTTTGGCTGTAATGAAAATGTCAGTGGAAATAGATGTGGGCATCTGTTTTCTGACAGGTTTGAAATGATGATTTTTTAGTGAAATGTATTGTTTTGATTATTATAAAAATCGTAATGTTTAACACATTTTGCATGAGATTTATAGTAGTATGGATCAAATAATTAGTGCTCCTTTTTTGATTTATTTTTGATGTTCCTAGTACTGTCAAAGTTTTACAAAACTCCACTGTCACATATTCTTTAAAATTTCAAGGTTATATGTCCTTGAGTGTCTAATCTGTTTCTTTTCTCAAAGGACTATAAATTGCTGCAGCTAAACATTTTATGATGAGGCAAGTACAAAATGAGGTGACATTATCTGGACGAGACTGACTGAATGTCAAGATGGTCATTATCTGTCAGGTGAATAGGGAGAGACAGCAGACATTTGTGCTATGCTAGCTGTTAACATATTGTTAAATGAAGTTAATTTTCCAAATTGCAAGATACTGCCCTTAAAAAAATATTTTTTTACTTCTGAGCCTTCACAGCAGGGTTTCAGTTAGCTTTTTATTATAATGCCTGCAAAGATAGATATCTACAAGCATTCTGGCATCAGTGCCTGGAATACTGTTAGTATCCAAGAAAAAATGTTTCAGCTTTGCAACTTATTTAATGAGTAATACAGATTTATATTAATAGGTATATTTTACCTAAACAGCTACTTCATAGTTAACAGAAAATATTTGGTTGTTTGCAATTATTTTTAGCTCAGATAAAAAAGTGATTTATGTGGGAACTTGTTGCCTTAATAAAATTTATAGTTAGTTATGTTCCTATGGTATTCCTCAAAACTGAATTTATGCTTT
The DNA here is from genome assembly GCF_015220075.1 of Falco rusticolus. Lineage (NCBI taxonomy): Eukaryota > Metazoa > Chordata > Aves > Falconiformes > Falconidae > Falco > Falco rusticolus. The sequence goes on along the minus strand of NC_051188.1, from coordinate 51,330,398 downwards.
TTTTAAGAGTGTCATACACACCACCGTTAACAATTACTGATTTGTAGTTTCTGATACAAATTCTTACCCTGGTCAGGAAATACTACATGGAATACTTCTTGCTTCAGTGCTTTCTTTATATTCAAAATATTTTCATAAAAAACAATAACTTATATAAATGAAACTGTTCTTTTCTCTGTCTTAGATTCAACAGGTTGACCTTTTAAGTGTTGGGAATATATGTCTTCTCCATCTCATTTATAATACTTTTTATACACTCAAAATGTCCTCTGGGAGTGGGGATCTGGTGGAATGAGAGCAAGAAAGAAGAGTAGAAAAGATGTAAGGGTTTGTGGAGAAATCACACCTCTTCCAGAAACTCTAGCAAGCTTAGAAAAAAGTAGTAAATTACTGAAAACTGAAAGAATAATTGCAATTTTTCCTAGCACTATTTTAAAAACAAACAAATCAACAAGGTTTAAAATAATGCTCTCTACAGATGAGCAGAAGAGGAATATATTAGCATTACTAAATAACTCTGATGGCTGTGAACTTTAAAAATACTACACTGTGTTTAGAAAGAGATTCTATTAGCATATTGGCATAAAAATGTAATGTCTTCTGAAGTGGAAACCTGGAGACTTTATCAAGGACTTCTTCTACAAAAAGTAAATTATTAGGCAGATATTTTTTTTAATTGCTAAATACTGATTTAAATAGTTAAATGACTAAGGGAGAAATAAATTATTCAATATTTTATAAAATTTGGTAAATTTTGTCTTTTGTCCCAAATGTAATGCATACAGACATGCAAGCTTAATGCATCTATAAATTTCCTGTACAAATAAACACTACACAAGTGGTGATTCAATACTTCAATCATTTAAGAGCCTTTAGTTTCAATTCTTGTAAGATAACATTTCAGTGGAAATCTACACTTGAAACATGAAACATTTGTAAAACCTAATGATAACACATATGCTTCTAATTAGCCATGATGAGGTAAAACACTGAAATTCTATGGATTTATGCAGTTTGAAAACAAAAATTAAGTTTCTGAAATCTTGAGTTTTCTCATGCTTCCTCCATACAAAATTATGTGCCAAATCAAAATATGACAATGTGTTAGTGAATATGATACTAAGAAACCACCGGAATAATCTTTAGGACTGTGAAAAGGAACTTCAGGCCTGTGTCACAATATGTGAGGAATGAGGGATTGTCTTCAGGCAGAAGTTAAGACCTTCTTGTGTCTATGCGTTTTTTTATCCTAGGCCAAACGTATTTTTTTCAAACATCATTCATGTGCTCTGCTGTTAATAAGGAGTGCAATTTGCAGAAATACAGATAATTAATGTCTGTGTATGGATGATCAGGAAAATTAAGGCATTCTTTATTATAAAAGTACAAGTCTGGCTGGCTTGTGATAGGAAAGAAGCGGTAACAAATAAAAAAGGATGAGATCAGAAACAAAACTGAGGATGCTCTGGTGCCAGTCAGGCAGAGTCCTGAATACCAGCACTGATATTTAGGAAAGCAAATTGGAAAATACAGTGCCAAACCTTAACCTGCTTAGTTAGGTAGTATACCAATCATGCTGATTTTTTCTACTGAAAACTTCCTCAGAGGCTTACTCTTAGAATCACTGTGCCATGGATAAAAGGATCACATAAGTGTTCAAGCTCCCTTGAAATCCTCAGAGGAGGCATCCTCCCAACTAAATAAACCTCATGGAAGTCTTAACTCACTCTGGACAATTGTAGCACGATGCATATTGGTGGTTAAATGTCTACTGCTTCTCAGATAAGTTTGTGGCTGGATAGCTCATTAGAAGATGATGGTGGGGTTGAATGGTTGGATCCATTAGACCCATGCAGCAGCTGTTTGTGTGGGTCAGGATTCCCACTGCTTCCTGCTTGTAGCTGAGTAACATGTCATGCAGAATGTGACAAGATGGAAAGAAAGAGGAGGTAGACTTATAAAACACATCTTTATTGTCCTGAACAGAATTAAAATATTCAAAATAATCTAGAAAGCTTCCTTTACACATCCTAAAATACACAAACTGCTATTTTGGATTCAACAAGCAGGTATGGATAATCTTTAGTCAATCTGAGCAACCAGAATTGTCCTAAAGCTTTCTGAAAGAAACTGTATTGGGAATCTCAAAAAGTTCACACCTTTCCAACAAAGTATTTCATTTTTTATGGTGTATGGCAGTTATGTAGATGAAAGAAACTGATCTTCAAAGTTCACCTGGGACTTGAACAAGGTATTAATTGTGTAACTAGTTTATGTCTAAATTTAAGGGACCTGTGTGCCAGTTTCACTGAAGAAATTCCCTGAGTTCATAAGCATTTTCTTATCTTTGTTAACTTTTATAGGACATAAGACACTCTTTTTAGGATATGTTTTTAATGATTTCCTAAAATATAGATTCAAATAGGCCTAGAGGTTAGGCAGGTGTTTCCTTCAATTTAATATGAAAGAATTTAACCTGAGATCATGGCAAGAAAGATGCCATGTAGTTGTATGAGTTTGAAAATATTTGTGCTTCCAGGTATCCTGCCACTAGTCCAGATTTCTGAAACAACTGTTGATGGTAGTAAGAAAAAAGAAGGTTAAAAAAACAAACAAACAAACAAACAGGAAAAAAAAACCCCAAAAAAACAAAAAACCAAACAAACCCCAGAAACATAAATAGGAAATGATGAAAAGAAGGAAAAAAAAAAAGAAAAAACCCAACAAATCAAACCCCTTCACAAAAGTATAAACTTATTCATTGGCATGATTACAGGGATTTCAGTTTTGACAGCTAGCCATGATGTTACAATACACTGTTCTATTATATTTTTTTAAATAGAAGAAAAATATCTCCTGTTCACAATGGAAATTGTCTCAAAAAGTACAATAGAAAATAGGTTTTCTTTTACTTCACAGAAGTTTTAGTCTTCATTGAAGTGGGTTTTATTGCTCTTGAAGACTTATGTACTATGACCAATTTTACATAATGATTTTATCTGCATCAGATGTGGTGGAAGATGGTTTCCTCAGTGTGCATTGTTGTGATACCAGCAGATGGAAAGTGTTGTATTTTAGTTAACTTCTAAGCTTTAAAATCACACCTTCATTTCAATAGTCATTGCATCACTCCTAATGTTTGTTGTTTAAGCAGTTTCATTGCAGGAGAGAATGTTATCTTGTCCCTTACCACAGCTTATGAGAAAGTTAAGTAAAGATATGAAAAGCCTAACATTTACATTTTTAAGGTGTAACATCACATTTGTTTACCTATAAATCATTCCAGTAAAAAAAAGAAATTAACAAAAATATCAGTGTTTTCTTAAACAGGACAAATTCTCATTTAAATTCTAATTTTTCTATAGTTGTCTAGATCTGGATGACTTCTGGTAATATATTTACATGTCTCAATAAAAGCTAAAAAAAAAAACCCCACCTGTTCTTTTAAATAAACCTTCTGTTTTCCTTTTTAAATGCAGCCATATATAGTAGATTAGATTAGCATGGAAAGTAATAAATTCTGTGATAAAATATAAGAGCAATACGTGGAACTTCACAATGGATTAGTGATACACTTATTTTTCATTTATTTCTGCATGAGAGGAGGGAGGACTGGACATGAAAATTGTTTTTGTTAGACACATTTTAATGTCCTGGTTTGAGCATGTTTTTTTAATAACAAGATTGAACCCTCCATTCTCATCAATGACCACAGTATTAAAAGAATTTTTTAAACAACTAAAAATCCCCCAGAACTCCCCCTTTCTTGAAATTAATTGCTTCAAAGTGGGGAAAAAATAGTAAAACCAGAAAACCAAACAACAAAAATTCAAACCAAACCAACCAACCATAAAAACACTAGTGCCTAAAGTCATAAAAGAAGTGATAGTCCTGTTGATCTCCTGAGATAGTTTGTGGACTGCAGAACCTTTCCTTCTTTAAAATATTCAGAACAATTTTTTCTATGCAGAAATAGTTTTTTATTGCTGTTGCTTGTTTTTCAAGCTGTGGCTCCTTGTGTTCAAACACTCAGTGGGGTACCACTCAATTTCTTTAAGAACAGAGATCTGCTCCTTCCCTACCTGTTGCCTGGCAGAGGGGAGCTACGTCCCAACTTCTCTATCCCCAGAAAACCCCTGCAACTACCCTGCAAGGAAATCGCTTTTTATGAGAGCGACTTTACTATTTTTCATCTTTGGGTTCAAGAGATGTCAAGTGTATGGGATTCAACTGTAGTGTTCTTCCAGGAAACTAAGTTACAGACCTTCTTACTACAAATGTTACTTCTTTCCTACCATGAAGCAAAATGGCTGAAAAGGTGAAATAATCCAGGTTTTAGTGCCTTGATTTTTAATTTTGCCTATTTACACAAACATACTGTTCAAGTTAGTTATTTCAGATTATTGCATATCAAATACAGAACTGAGTATAATGTCAGCAATTTATAAACTTTAGTGTGCAACCTCCCAGAAATGTATAATTGTTGCTGGCTCCTGTGACCAGAGACAAACTGTACCGTCAAAAAAGGGAGTTGGCAGTATATTTATGAAGACTCTTAGCAGAAGTTAAAAGTGCAGCAGGTGACTCCTGCACACCATACTTCTGTCTGAAACAGTTCTGGGCCTATGTCCTGGAGCCAGCATCACTTCTTAATAATAAGCACATCTCTTGAACATAGACACTTTGAAAAAGATTAGAGGAAAGGGGGAAGGCGAGGGGAGGGAACGGAAGGCTGTGAATCCCTTTTTGAACTTTCATCCATTAAATTTAGAACTTTGCATCACTGTGTTTCTTGCCTCCTGTATTGTGCCATTTCTTGTTTAAATGTTTCTATTCCTTTACAATAACATTGAAGTTCCTGGCCATTTCCTATATACTGTCCATTCAAAGATCCAAACAGCGATGAAGCTAAATCACAAGCTGCAACTAGAGTTTCTAACCTTAATTTTAATAATTAGGGATTTGCTAAAACAATTCCTTCAAGCACACTGTGAACTGGAAGTTAGTGGTTAATCATATTTGTGATTCATTATTAAAGTGTTTTCTTTTTAATGGAAAGGGCCTTTCACATGGATTTTGTAAGTAATATGGATCAAATAATCAGTGCACCTTTTCAGTTTGGTTTTTTTTTTTCTATGCTTGTTATCATCAAATAAATTTACAAGCAAATCTTTGTAGAAGATCACATTATTTATGTAGAAAATCACATGCATATCAATTGTATGGGACCCTGTAGTCTTTGTTTAGTAATACTATATTGGACTAAAAAAGTATAAGTTTCTTTATAGACATAGTAAGTACAGTAAAATGTTATGATTTTTTTTAACTGTAAAGGTTTTGATTATTTCTAATGATATTAATAGGTGGTTAATCTACTTACTGGTTTAGTAATAATAGAAAAATTGCAGCATATAAGATACCTATTTAAAGTTCCTAATAAAAATTACAATATTCTTGAAGGAATAACACAAAAATTGCTATTAGTTCTACCATATAACAAGTATAATCTTGAGTAATATGTACATTTATTCCACAATACTTGAAGGTTTCAGCCTTGTTCCCCTCCTTATTTCTTATAAACTGGTGTGAAGGTTCAATATGGCATGCCATCTGTTCATATGCTATTATGTTCCAATTCAAAACTTTAAAATCTAACCTTCCAGCTGATCAAACTAGAAGCAAGACATCTATTTTCAGTTGGGACATATCTAATAAGTAAATCAGTAAGCCTAAAGGCTCTTATCTGCCTGCTATAACAGTCTGTTTGGTTGTGCATTCTTAACAGTTTCTCACATTGAAAATCATATTTCATGCTACACTTCAGACCAAGCAAGCTTGTAGAACAGTTGCTGAAAACCTTCTATTTTAATATAAACATAATTATTTTGTTCTTACTACAACTATATAAATCTATCTTCTGCTTAGCCACTTGTAGAAAATTGCACCTAGAGTTATGCAGAATGTTTGCACTGAACCTTGAAGACATGTAATCTGAGACCCAGCTTGAAATTCAAAGTGTTTCTAGATGTTGACTGAGAATGTAAATAGTCAGTACTTGAAGCCTTAAAGGTGTTTGGTCAAACAACAACAGCAGCAAAAAACCCAGGGGTGCACCTCCGGTGGCAAGAAACAGGGAGCATGTCCTGTCTGTTCCAATTAGATTGGTCTTGCAGAGGTAATTACTTCTTTTGCACTAGGAGAAGCTTTGATTTATTTTTTTTCTTTTCTTTCTTTTTTTCTTTATTGTATTCAACCCTATGGATCAGTACCTGAGAGTGTTCATAGAGACCTGGAGTCTCCAATAACAGACCAGTCCCTGCTCTGATAACAGAAACAGTCGAAACAGAAAGTCAGAGAAAATGGTGAATAGCAAGGGATGTGTGTCAGCTTTGCTATCAAGCTCTTTCTTGATTAGACATAGCTTTCAGCTTGGTAGAGTCGGTTTCCATGGCATGAGGAAGTGATAGTCTCATTAAATATTCATTTTCTCTTTCTGTTTTCACATTTTTAGCTTAGGCAGGGTTGCCTATGATGTCTAAATAGCACCATTTGAAAGAGGGCCAGTGAAGAGACTGTCAAAGCCAATAAACCTGGGAAAAGAAGCTGCTTAACATTGTTTTTTCAAAGTACTGGGCAAGTGATAGCTGAACGGTTTCCTCATATAAAATTATGAATGGATGTCTCTCTGAGAAGACACAGTGACTGAGTGGCTTCACTATTCCTTCAATACATGGTAAGAAGGCACCAAAGTTCTATGGATTACAAATTATTATTTCTGTGTCCAGTACTTCATCTATAGGTTTAAGGTTGAGACAGGTATATTATACGTTTCCATCTTTTCAAGATCGTACTACTGAGTTATAATGCTCTGTTGCTTGCATAACATTGCATATTTCACCCAGAGATAAAGTTGCCCCTGAAATACAACTGATAGGTCTTGACTCCTGAGGCTCCTCTGTTTTGACAGGTACTCCCATACTCCGCAGACATTAAAGACTCTTGACTGTGCAAGGCAATGCTTAGGTCCATAAACATCGATTTTACAGGAAGACAACTATTTCACCTGCATGTTCAGCGTTGATTTGTAAGGCAAATTCAGAATGTCATGGCAAGCAGCTGACTTCTTTACATTCAGCAGTCATTCTGAATTCAACAAACTGAATTTACTATCATGCCATTGTCATGCCTTCACAGAATTTCAGGCTTGTAAAGGGAAAGCTGACTGAATAAATGTGGTATGAGATTTAGGGCATTTGCTGAATCTTTCCTTAAGGTGATTACAGAATAGCCTGAAATACTACAGCAGCAGCAGCTATGTTGGGGACTACTGGAGGTTGCTCAACACATTTTGAAAAGATGATGTGTTAATCAAAAGGAATCAACACTGTTTTTTTAGAACATGGTTTTTTCATAACTACCAATAGAAACAGCCCCGTTTTAAGTTAAATACGGTGTGTTGTTCTGTCTCTTGACAGCAAGGATATTTTTGGTCATACTAATGAGGAAAATACTGCTCAGGGTAGTTTGGTCCTTTCTGTCTGGCTGAAATTTATCTCTCATTTTTCACCAATAGATATATTTGCTCTTAAGTGCTTTGTTAGTAAATGAAATGTGATTTGGCAGGATGGGGCTTCTTATCCTCCCTCTTTCTTTTAGCTCTAAATAAGAAACCTTCTGTTTCTGCCATAGTACTGCATCTTTTGTATACTTTATTTTGTATGATAACCAGCTGTACATCTGGAATAGCCCTCCTGTATGTGTTGACTACATAAGTGATTGCATTGTTCAGACAAAAAGGGTGCAAGGTACCCTTTTTTAGGTAAGGATCAGATGGTAAAATTAGCATGCAGAATAACAAAACACAAAAAAGCTAATAACCTAAACAAGTTATTGAGATTTACTTAATAATTGTTAATTAAGCTAGATCAAGATCATCCTGGTCTGCATTAGGCAAGGTGTTTCTAGCAGGCCAAGGGGACTGATCCTTCCCCTCTACTGAGCACTGGCAATGCCACAGCTGGAGTGCAGAGTCCATATCTGGGCTCCCCAGTACAAGCAAGAAAGCAAGCAAATAGGCAAGCAAAGGAAGGATATAAGCAGGACAGCAAGGACAAAAATGATTTCAAAATATTGAGTCTATGAATTGTTTTGAAAGTCATAAATTGAGACCAATAAACTATTGTGACTGTGGTACAAGATTATTAACAGCAGATCCATTGATGGGTGTCGTTCAAAAGAACATTTGAAAAACAACCCTATAATAGGAAAGGCATCCTGTGCACTGCCATTTATTGATTTCTTAAAAAAAAAAAAAATCAAAACAGAAAAAAATCCCTAAATTACTTCACTAGCCAAAAAAGTGTGATTAGCTCATTTATAGTCACCACAAAACCTATACTTTTGTTTAGCAATACAAAATAATGAAATTATATGATAAATACAAAATCACAATACAGTGTAATAAAAATTAAATACTCAGAAGTTATTGAAATATTTTTAACTCTTTAAAAATTGAAGTATATTCTTTCCACTGAAACTGCTGCCCTTGCAACATTTATTAATTCAAATATCTCCATTGAATTTTGCAGGACTAATATCCTCTCCATCAAAATAAACCTTCAAAATCCAAGACATACCTAATTACAAAGTAGAGCAAATCAATTTAAAAAGACATTTCAGTGCTTTGATATTTTCATACAGACCAGTGGGATCGATTGGAAGATTACAATTCAGTTATTTCTCATTGGCTGGAAAAGTGTAGAACCATAGCACAAAAGTAATTTTATTTTACGTTCCTGAAAATTGTCACAGATGAATTCAAGGTAGGATAGATGCAAGAACGGAACTACACCACCTAGTGATATGTCATGTCCTTCTTTACTAAGGATCATTGTCTGCTCCTCTCCACATCTGTTTACACCCCGACCACAAAGCCAGGGGAACAGGGCACTTGCTGTGTCCAAGATGTGTCAAGTCCAATAGGCTTCCTGTGGAATTCTGTCTTTTATTCCTATCAAAGTCAGGGGGTTAATGCTGATTATAGAAAAGGTAGAATTACTCTGGATAAACACTTTAAATATTCCAGTTTTAATAGTAGAATCATAGAATGGTTTGGATTGGAAAGGACCTTAAAGATCATCCAGTTCCAACCCCGCTGCCACAAGCATGGTCACCTTCCACTAGACCAGGTTGCTCAAAGCCCCATCCAGCCTGGCCTTGAACACTCCCAGGGATGGGGTATTCACAACTTCTCTGGGCAACCTGTTCCAGTGCCTCACCACCCTCATAGCAAAAAAAGCCTTGAGATATGTACCTATTATATATTTTTAAAATCTTCAATATCCTTTGTATCTAACATCTGCACAACTGTAATTACTTTCCTTTCAGATCTCTGTATTGCATGATTTTGTGAGTATGCACACATACCTTGTTCTACTAAAATTTGTAGCTCCACTTGTTTTTTAACTCATACCGTAACATTTAGAAAGAGTATTACATTACCAAATTTCGATGCCAAATAGAAGTGCTCTATTCTATGTTGTTTGTAATTCATGCTCTGTAATGTTTTGGGTAAAAATATAGCATTTTGTATACTGTACATAATTCAGGCATAGTAGCATTTACCTAACACTACTGTAGGTTCTTTGAAAATACATAATTAAATGTCGTAGGTGGAAACAGCTAACACTCTTCTTGGAAAATTAAAACCAAATTTTTTGCATACATACATCTACAAAGTATAAATTATATTCCAGACGTAAGATTTGTTATAATACTGTCTAAGCCACATTAGAGGCCTTAATGTTGACAATTAATTCTGTTAAATATCCAGACTTTACATTCTGTGCTGGTAACGATACAGCTGTCTTGGTAAATCAGGCAAAGAAGTTGCTTTATACTCTCCCATGTCAAACATGAAGAAATACAGACTTTTCTGTAACTTGTAGAACAGCTAGTCATAAATGACATTAACAGTTAAGAAAGCAGTTTGGGGTTTTAACTGTAATACTTGAATTGAATCAGCTGGCAATCAAAGCAAAATACTATGGAGTTGTTTTTTTTTTAAAAAAAAAAATAAATAAATAAATGAACAAACCCAAACCCATTTGCTTTTAACTGCTGCATAATTGAAAAGAGAAAACTAAGAAAAATATTGGCTATAAACTCCACTATAATATTATGTTCTTTTGAAAGAAAATACACAAAAACTTAGATGTTTGTAGAAAACCAAAACAAAACAGGAAGAAGTCCTCTTTTGATGACCTCTGGATACCATTCCAGCCAGCCACCATGCTCAAACAGGGCCATATTAAGTTGATTGCTCAAGACCATGTCTAGATGGTTTTTTAATATCTCCAAGGAGGAAGACTTCACAACCTCTCTAGGCAACCTGTGTCAGTATACTTCATCACCTCCACAGTGAAAAAGTGAATCCTGATGTTCAGAGGTAGCATCCTGTGCCCATTGCCTCTGGTACTGTCACTGGGGACCACCGAAAAGAGCCTGTCTCCATCCTTTTCACCCCCATTTCAGGTAATTATACATTAATAAGATCCTCCCTGAGCTTTCTGTTCTCCAGGATGAACAGTCCTAAGTGTTTCAACTTCTCATAGAAGAGGTGCTGCAAAGTATTAGTCACTGTAGTGGCAAGTTTTTTTGGACTCTCTCTAGAACGTCCATGTCTCTCATGTACTGGGGAACCCAGAACTGTACTGGGAACAGTCTGGGTGTGCCTTACCTGTGCTGAATGGAGGGAAAGAATCATCTCCCTCAACCTGCTGGCAACATTCCTCCTAATGCAGCCCAAAATACTGTTAACTCTCTTTGCCACAAAGGCACATTTCTGGCTCACGTTCAACTTGATGCCTACCAAGAGCTCCAGGTAATTTTCTGAAAAGCTGTTTTCCAACCAATCAGCCACCAGCATATATTGGTGCATGGCATTATTCCTTCCTGGGGGCAAGACATTGCTCTTTGCTTTGTTGAACTTCATGTGCTTCCTGTCACCAAATTCCTGTCTCTCTCTGCTGGCTCTCGTCATAACAGTTCTCTGTGAAGGAGCTAACAATGGGATCAGCCAGATAAACTCCTCAATGGAGGATGCATTCAGGGTGCCATTAGAAACCCTGCACATATTCCAGTTCAGATGCCTAATTATCTTCTGTGGAATATGAATACTTAGGTTAAGCAATTGTAATAAATTAATGCTCATCAGTATGCTTTCCACTGTAAGTTTTGATTTTTTTAAAAAAAATACAACAACAAATCCCAGAAACATTCATCACTGAAGAAATCCGTATGTTCTTCAAGGCAAGATGTAAGGGCATGTTAAAAATAAATTGAGTAGTTGTGAATTAGTACTATAACATTATCATAATTATACTGGAGTTAGATCTTTAAATGATTCATTAAGTCCTCTCCAGTATTAGAAATATTAGGCAATACATTAAGATTGACTGCATTTACAACTAATATACAAACAATTTCACAAATACATTTTAAATGCTATTTAAATATTCAGTTATTTGATTTCTACTTTAATAAAGTTCCTCTGCTTAAAGTGTACTTCTAAGTTGTTTATAAGAATGTCTTTTTCTAGATTAAAAGTTTTCTTAAGCATAATTAGAATAGAACAGAACAGAACAGGAGAGTATAGAATAAAATAGAATACTTTCAGTTTGAAGGGACCTGTCATCTAGTCCAACTGCCTGACAAATTCAGGGTTGATCAAAAGGTAAAACATGTTATTAAAGGCATTGTCCAAATGCCTCTTAAAAAGTTTTGGGCAACCAAAAAGCAAAAGGCTTGGGCAATCAAATATCTCTCTAGAAAGCCTGTTCCAGTGTGTTACCACACTCTTGGTAAAGAAATGCTTCCTAATATTCAGTCTAAACATTCCCTGACACAACTTATAACCATTCCTATGCTTCCTGTCACTGGATACCAGGAAGAAGAGCTCAGCACCTCCCTCTCCACTTCCTCGCCTCAGGAAGTTGTAGAAAGCAATGAGGTCACATCTCAGCCTCCTTTTCTCTAAAACAGACAAACATGTTAAAGTGTAGTTGGGAAACTGACTTCTGTAATATCAAATAGTTATTAGCTAGATCTGGTCATTACCATTTCAGAAATTGGAAAACCATGGTATCAAGTACTACCTTTCAAAAAATCTGTATTTCAAATATGGTACTGATCCATCCTGCGGCTATTTATCAACCATTAGGCTGCTAACAATCTATTAGGCAGAGCTGCTTTTGACCTGTATAAGGGACCTTTACACTTTCACAGCCTGAACTGCAAGTTAGGTACGGCTCTGTGGTGAAGGAGTATGCGTTCTACATCCTGGTCTCTGCAGAAGCTAGAAAGAGTGAGCAGACATGGGTAACAGTGTGATGAATGCTCTGCAATAGTGAACCCCAGGCTCTTCTGCCTTTGCCACCTGGTAGGTCACACATTATGGCTAAGCTATACTTGGCTTGGTGGGGAGCCAGGAGCTGCCGCTGCCATCATTAATTTAAAACACTGCACTAAGGCCTAGCAAATTTGTCATCCTTCTTGACTCCAGTGAACACTTCTTGTCTTGGACACATTCACAGAAGTGTTTCAGATATCTTTAATAATTTTAGGGCTTCTCAATCTGATGTGCACTGGACATATTGGTCCTAAGCAGTTAGTGTTCAGAGTGCAGAAACAAAAAAATAAACAGGAGGTAACAACTGGCTAACTAGTTCTATTTGATAAATGTACAGACAACATAAATACAGACAAAAGTATATGCAATAAGATATTGTTTTGTGTTCAGTTAAAACCTTTTTTAGTTTGTCACTTCTAAGAAATTTCATATATTTTACATACACCTGTTTTTCTTTGAAGAGGGAGTCCACTGAGAGAACTACAGTCACATTATGGTATTCCCAAAATCAGCAAAGGCTCTTGCCTCTTACATCATACACAACTTGAGGCAGGTGTTAGATAGCAAAGTGCTTCTAATTTAATAGCAGTAATATTAAAGTAATGTAAACCATAAATATCTGTAATTTCATGCTTGAAAAAATACAGAAAATGATATGAAATCAGTCCCTTCTTGCTTCAGCGATCCAAGAATATTATAAATGGAAAAATATTTATATTAAATCTGTGTTTACCGGAAAAAGAAAGCAAACAAACAAAATTCTGTTCCTGACTCGGATTTGCTGACACAATATGTAATACAGGTGAAAATAGAAGTGAATAGAGATATAATTTGGTTTTAAGTGCAAGTTAGAATTTTGAAGTAATGAGAATTAGAATGTTTCCTTTCATTTAAAAAATATGCTATTTTAATTCAAACTATAAATGTACTAAATTTCCTTAAAGATAAATAAGTGGAAACTTTAAAATAACTACATCTTCTGGGATAAATAGTTCTATAATTATTTGGGATTTTGAAACAAATGTTTTTCATCTCTGAAAAAGGGATTAAAATACCTTGGTGAATTAAAATTAATAGATTTTTCTTGACAGAATTAATGTTATTCCATTGTCGATTTCTTAGAAACACTGAATGGCTGAGGTAGGAACGTACCTCTGGAGCTTATCTAGTCCAACTTAGCAGGAACAGGAGCAGCTACAGCAGGATGCACAGCACCATTATCATCAGATTTTTAGTATCTCCAGAAATGGTGACTTCATAGCTCTGCTGAGCAACCTGTGTAAGTACTTGACTACCCTCATAGTAAAAGACTTTCTCCTTAACACGAGGAAGTTCAAATTTCCCATGTTCTAGCTTGTAGAGGAATTATAGAGGAATGAAGGCAGGTTAATTAACATTGTGAGTGAGTGAGTGAGTGAGTGAGTGAGTGAGTGAGTGAGTGAGTGAGTGAGAGCAAGCAAGCAAGCAAGCAAGCAAGCAAGCAAGCCCTGGATGTAGGAGACGCCCCAGGAGAAGAAGGGGGCCTGGAAGAAGAGCCTGGAGAAGGAAGAATCTGGATGCAGTAAAGGCAAAGGCAGGGTGGACTGGCATGAAGAGGATGAAGAAACACCACGGACAGTAGATGAACTTTTGAAACCTTGGTGGCTGTGCCAGGGCAAGGTGGAGGAACTACTTATTGAAGTTAACCTGATATGGGGCAGTAAAAGCCTTGTTGCAGTTGGCTAGTTTTGATAGTGCTGTGATGCCAGCTCGTGTCCCTCACCTCTTATCCTCCTGTTGTGCATCTCTCAAAAACATTAGGCTCTGTGTTCCCTGTAACAGCCATTCCTATTCAGTAGTCACAGACAACAATATCTCCTTTTCTCCATCTCTTCTTGTGGCTCAAAACACCACATGTTCTCTTAGAGTCCCCTCAAATTTCCTGTGCTCAAGCACCTGACCATCTTAATGACCCATTTAGCAATGGGTTGCTCCAGAATGTTCATACCTTTCTTGTACTGGAGTGCACAGCGCTGGACTCAACTCTCCAGACTGATCTCACCAGGGCTGAGTAGATGGACTACTCACCTCTCTTGACATGCCAGTATTACTTTTCCTAATGCAAACCAGGAAGCTATCTGCCTTCTTTAAGTCAAAGGCATATCGATGGCTCACAGGCAACTTGTTGTTCACAAGTACCTTCAGGGTCTTCACTGAGTTTTCCATCTGGTTGGCACTGCAACAGTCCTGGCATGTGAGATTATTCTTCCCCAGGTCCTAGAACTCTGTACTTCCCTTTGCAGATCTTCATGATGTTCCTGTTTGCCCACTTCTCCACAGAAGAGAGGAAAAATTATGGAAATTAACGTTTCTTCAATACAGTAGCTTCCCATGTGAAAGTAACACTTTAGAGCTCTTTCCAACTAGTACAGTTTGGAACAGTGTTCCAAAGAACCCCCAAAAATCCTGAAACAAAACCGCTATCATACCATTTATAGGCTATGCTGTTAATAAGGCAGTCATAACACAATAAGGGATGTACTATATCTGCTGAAAGTCATCTTCATTCTTCCCTGGCCAGCCTTAGGACTTTTGCTTTCTGTGTTAAGCAGGGAACATATCTGTTCACTCAGGTATATAAAACTAATTTCTCTTCAGTGTCTACATAAAGTCTAGGCTTTAATATGATCACTTATTAATTTGGAGATGCAATACTGCATTATGAATTTTAAAACATTATCCTTTACTCTTACATTAGTTTTATGTTTTCGTGCAGCACAAATATAAATGGATTTTATAGGAGAAAACCTGAGACTAAAGAATGTGAGATTCAAGTCCTGTGGTTTCAAATTCCTTTTGATTTCTCTTATACATGGCAAACTAAACATATACAATTGCAGGATTAAAATAAATGTCTCTCAAAAAAAAAGGAAACACTGGGATAATTAATTTACTTTTGTTAATCTATTAGTATGAAACATAAAAAGCTACTAAAACATTGCTGAAGTCAAATGCTTAAATGAGCTTAATGAGAAGGTATGTAATTGATTTGAATCAAATGTGCAGATGCTATGCTCGAGATTAAAATTGTAAGCAACAGGAGAGAGCAAGTCTATAGGGAATGTTCCCAAACCTAAAAGAATAAATAATTACTTTATAATGATATTATGACAGAGCAAGAACTTTACAACATTTAGGAAAATCTGCATACCCTGAAATTGGAGTATATGGAACGTTGGAAGTCCAGGCAAAAACTGAAAATCCTTAAAATTATTAAGTCAAGCCAACTTGTACATCACAAGTCAAGTTACAATAAATGAAAATTGTTCTTTGGTTATAAATATATAAAGATAAAAACAAACTAAGAAAAAGAACTCAGAAGGGCATTTACGCACTGTGGATAAGAGAGAGAGAGAGACATTACGGATAACCTAGACCTAAAAAGTAAAAGCATATTGATATGAATAGTTGTGATGCCAAATCTAAAGAAAATAGCTTGGAAACATAGATAATTTTGGTTTCAGATCTCTGAAAAGAGAACTGACATGTTTTATTGCATATCTGTTGAAAAGAATCACTTATGTCTTTTGGTTCTCAAATTACTGTTATGCTTAGAATCATAGAAATATTTAAATTGGAAAAGACCTTTAAGATCATCAAGTCCAACTGTAAACCTAACATGGCCAGGTCCACCACTAAACCATGTCCCTAAGCACCACAACTACACATCTATTAAATACCTCCAGTGGTGGTCACTCTACCACTTCCCTTGGCAGTCTTTTCCGATGCCTGACAACCCTTTCAGCGAATAATTTTTTTCCCAACAACCAATCTAAACCACCTCTGGCAAAACTTGAGGCCTTTTCCTTTCATCGTATTGCTTTTTGCTTGGTAGAGACTGACACCCACCTGTCTACAACCTTTCATGTAGTTGTTGAGAGCCATAAGGTCTCCCCTCAGCCTCCTTTTCTTCAGTCTAAACAACCTCAGTTCCCTCAGATGCTCCTTATAAGACTTGTGCTCCAGATCCTTCACCAGTTTTGCTGCTCTTCTTTGGACATGCTCACCTCAATGTCTTTCTTGAAGTGAGGGGCCCGAAACTGAACATAGCGTTCAAGGTGCAGCATCATCAGTGCTGAGTAGAGGGGCATGATCTCTTCCATAGTCCTGCTGGTGACACCATTTCTGATACAAGCCAGGATGCTATTGGCTTCATTGGCTGCCTGGAAAGACTGCTGCCTCATATTCAGCCATCTGTTGACCAACACCTCCAGGTCCTTTTCCACTGGGCAGCTTTCCAGCCACCCATCCCTAAGATTGTAGTGTTGCATTGGGTTGTTGTTGCCAGGTGCAGGACCTGGCACTTAGCCTTGTTGAACCTCATGCAATTGACCTCGAACCATTGATCTAGCCTGTCCAGATGCTTCTGTAGAGGCCTCCTACCCTCAAGCAGATAAACAGTCCTGCCCACCTTGGTGTCATCTGCAAACTTACTGAGGGTGTTCTTGATCCCCTCATCCAGACCATTGATAAATGTATTAGACAGAACTGGCCCCAATACTGAGTCCTGGGGAACACCACTTGTGACCAGCCACCGATTGGATTTAACTCCATTCACCACAACTCTTCCAGTGTAACAGATTTTACTAGGAATAAAGGAAAAGTCCTGGTTTTGACTGGGATACAGTTAATTTTCTTCATAGTAGCTAGTATGGGGCTAGGCTTTGGATTTAGGATGAGAGTGATGTTGATAACACATGTTGTTTTAGCTACTGCCAAGCAGTGCTTGCACTAAGTCAAGGACTTTTCAGCTTCTCATGCTGTCCTGTTAGCAAATAGGTGGGTGGTGCACTAGAAGTTAGGTGGGGACACGGTCACAACAGCTGAGCCAAACTGGCTAAAAGGATATTCCATACCATATGACATCATTCTTAGCGTATAAAGCTAGGGGAAGAAGAAGGAAGCAGGGATGTTCAGAATTATGGCATTTGTCTTCCCAAGTAACTGTTAAGCGTGATGGCGCCATATTTTCCTGGAGGTGGCTGACCACCTGCCTGCTGATGGGAAATGGTGAATGAATTCCTTGCTTTACTTTGCTTCTGTGTGTGGCTATGTCAACCCACGAGTTTTTGACTTTTACTTTTCTGATCCTCACCCCCATCCCGCTGTGGGGGGACTGAGCAAGCAGCTGTATGGTGCTTAGTTGCTGGCTGGGGTTAAACCATGACAGTTACATAGGCAAATGCAAGCCTATTAGTCTGGTCTCACTACTAAGCAAAATTTGATATTTAAATTAAGAGGGAGGAAAATACAGAATACTCAGACTGCAGACGAATGAAGAACAGAATAGACTCCATCATGAATATTCCAAAGGGAGGCTGTGCCAGGCAAGCCAAATCCAAATATTGGTCTTTGATAAGATTTTTAGTTTTGGGATAGGAAAAGTGGTAAATCCTGAGAATATTAACTTCAGTAGATATTGTCTCACTTGTAAAAAATTTATCTAAAATCTTGGAAGTGCTGTTTCGTATAAGAAGTGAGTGAAGAAATTTTGTGAGGAGAACAAATGGAGGAAGGTACCTGAAGGTTTACTTAAAGATCAGATTTAGGAATAATTGAATTATTGTTTAATGGCCTTGAAGAATCAGCAGTGCTAATTCAATTTACTGAAGATGGGTTTGCTGAAGAACTTTGATCAGTATATAAGATTGAATGTCATAGGAGGAACTGGATGATCTCAGGAGTGAGCAAAATAGATATGAAGAGAAATCTAACAATGAAGAAAGGAAAGTCGTGCATTAGGGGACAAATAAACACCTGTGTTAGAAGTTCAGAATTTTTCTTTAACAAATGACTAAGAACTAGGTTTATTAGCTGATCCTTTCTGAGACATGGGGATACTTACCAGAGTTTCTGCACGCCATGTCCATTGCGATCGTAAGTCAAGATGTTGATTATGTAATGCAGATAAGAAAGATTAAAGTACACATCTAGCATCTAGCAATACAAAACAAGGTTACTTCCTGTAACACTAAATAACAAACACTGACATCGTGAAAGTTACAGTCTCCATAATAATATGTAGAATTCTGATTGATTATATTTGTGTACTGGGTTTTCATTTCAAGGTTTTGGTATCAGGTGAGCTACAGGGGTGACTTCTGTGAAAAGATGCCAGAAGCTTCCCCTATGTCTGATAGAGCCAATGCCAGCTGGCTCCAAGAAAGACCCACCACTGGCCAAGGCTGAGCCTGTCAACATTGATGGCAGCACCTCTGGGATAACATATTTAAGAAGGGAAAAAAAAAAAAAAATAGAAAACCTGTGCAAGGACTGTTGCAGGCAGAGAGAGAAATGAGAACATGTGAAAGCAAAAAACTCTGCAGACACCAAGGTCAGTGCAGAAGGAGGTGGAGGAGGTGTTCCAGGCACTGGAGCAGAGATTCCTTTGCAGCCTGCAGTGGAGATCATGGTCAGGCAAGCTGTGCCCCTGCAGCCCATGGAGGTTAATGGTGAAGTAGATATTCACCTGCAGCCCATGAGGACCTCACACCGGGGCAGGTGGATGGACTTGAAGGAGGCTGTGACTCTGTACAAAGCCTGTGTTGGAGCAAGATCCTGGTAGGACTTGTAGACCTGAGGAGGGAGGAGCCCACACTGGAGTGGGTTTGCTGGCAGGACTCGTGATCCTGTGGGGGATCCTCACTGGAGCAGTCCCTTCTTGAAGGATTGCACCCTATGAAAGGTACCTATGCTGGAGCAGTTTGTGAAGAGCTGCAGCCTTTGGGAAAGACTCATGTTAGAGAAGTTCATTGGAGAACTGTCTTCTGTGGGAGGGACCCCATGCTGGAGCAAGGAAACAGCGTGAGGAGTCCTCCCCATGAGGAGGAAGGAACAGCAGAGACACCGTGTGATGAACTGACTGTAATCCCCATTCCCCATCCCACTGCACTGCTGGAGGGGAGGTGATAGAGAAAATCAGGAGTAAAGATAAGCCTGGGAAGAAGAGAGGGGTGGGGGGGAGGTGGTTTTAGGATTTGGTTTTGTTTGTTATTATCCTACTCTGATCAGATTGGTAATAAACTGATTTCCTTGAGTGAAGTCTGTTTTACCTGAGATGGTAATTGGTGGAGTGATCTCCCTGTCCTTATCTTGACCTGGGAGCCTTTCATTATGTTTTCTCTCCCCTGTCCAGTTGAGGAGGGGAGTGTGCTAGAGTGGCTTTGCTGGGCATCTGGTGTACAGCCAGGGTCAACCCATCACAATTTTATTATAAAAGTGAATTTGAAGTGTTTTAAGTCCAGCAAAGGAATATACTTATGATTGGAGTAATGGAAAATGTTCAAGTAGAGAGCAAATCATGTTAATGTGCTTAATTTAGCAATTTAGAATTTGAAAGGGAGTATAATGGGTGTCTTTAAATGCACATGGGATAAGATCCGGTGACAAAGAATTCCTATTGAGAGTAATAAAGTATGTTGATACAATGGTTTATCAGTATACACAGGTTTGGAATACATTTATAGTGGAAATGATTTTTTTCCCTAAATCATGAAAGTGGAAAACCACCTTTTTTTTTTTTTTTTTTTTTTTTTTTGTAGTAGAAAAACTACAAACATAGATGTAGAAAGAACAAACCAGCTTATATTAAGGTGCAGATTGCCTTTTCACCAGCAGTGATTTCTTCCCTTAACTAGCATTTAACTTGATTGAAGGACATAAGAGATTCCTTCTGGTCCCCTATATTCCTGCCCAGAAAAGAAAAGATATGACTACCATGGAAGAGGAGAAGTAAGATGAACAAACCCAGTTCTATATGGTTTGGAGTTGCTTTTACATCAACCATCTTCTCTGCGGTCTCCTCTTTTACTACACAACTACAGAGCAATTAAGCAGTTAGTATATGTCTGCAGTAGTCTCCTGTACTTATTTCCAGGGCAGGATGGAAAAAAAACCCAATATATTTAATTATGCACCTTTATTTGTCAGAAGTTATAGACAAGAGGAAGTGAATTTAGTATGCACTGAAAAGGTAATTCAAAAGTTTCCCAAGCTTGTAAGGATTAATTCTGCTTAATTCTTCTGGGTTTTTTTTGGTTTAAAACATGTTGTATATATTTAATATGCATTAAAATAATGTTTAATATGCATAAATATGCAATGTATATATAAATATGCATATATTGATTATTATATAATACATATTGTCGGTAGTTCAATAAAATTTATTGTTGAAAATATGTCAGTATCATACAGATGCACATAGGAAATAAGACAGCTGGGCAACAGGGGTTGAAGTGCAGCTGAGGCAGGATAGGTATTTTTTGTGTTTTTCATTTTCTGTATCAATTAAACTTTGGAAGCAAAACCAAACCCACAGATTAGAAGACAGCACAGCAAGTATCGTAGTTTTGTAATGTCATGGTTGTAAGTATAACAAAGCCTGAAATTTCCCTGTAGTCTTGCTGGTTTTATATGTTTTGCAAGCTGTGCTTTATCCAGAGGAACATATCCATTTTTCAGATTGTTTTCTACATAAAAATGGTATACTGTATCATAAGTTAGGATCCAATTAGGGAAAATGAGCATATAATGCAGAACTAACTATGAAGACAAAAATATTAAATTACTTTTTAAAAATACAAATGAATCTCAAGCAAAGAGAGAACGTTACAATATTCAAGCAACTAACACTCATTATGTTCAATAAATGATGAAATAGCTAAGGCTAAGAAACACTTGCTGAGTAATTATGCTCCCTTTTTACACACAATAGAGTTGGAAGTAGTCAGTCTGAAAAATATCTAATAACACAGTACTGCATGAAGTGTGGCTCTCTGATACTACTTGCTCTCTTCATAAAGTACAGCTTTTCAAAACTAAAATCCTCTAACCCACTTAAAGTCTTTAAGTGTACATTTGCACTGTTTGGAATATTGTCTTTTAAAGGATGAAACAGTTTTAATAATTGCAATGCTATACAGAGATATCTGCATTATATATCAATGTTATATATCAGTGACAAAAGTAAAAAGTCAAGAAGTATAACATTTCAATGACTTTTTACCCCTATTATGTAAAATATTGAACAACTAACATAAATAAAAATAATCCATGAAAGATGGAACAAATTTAATTTCCACGAAGTATATTAACTAATTTAACCAGACTATGTGGTTAAGAACGCATGAATCGACAAATAAGCAAGCAAATTTATTTAACGTGCTATTTTTTAAAAAAAATAATAAATTTACAGATTTTACATACCAAAGTTGTTATTGCAGTTCCCATTTCCAGCAACATTTTAACCCAAAGCACAATGTGTCATAAATTAAAAATTAAATATATTGTCAATGTTTCAAAGTGGGAATCAGGCTTCATACCTCCACATGAAAAGATTCACAATCTTCAGTAAAGCACATACAATTTGCTCTTAGCAGTATTTAAATTATATAGATTCTCTTTCCTAAAATACTTGTGTCTTAAAAATATGCACAAGTTGACAAAACAGAAGATGCCTCTCAGTTAAAGTCAATTCTTTAATTCAGATATTTGCTTTATACTAATGTAATTAGTTTTTATCTGCAGAACACTCCCCCTTCTCTGTCCATTAAAGACCTTGCATGGAAATATGAATCAGATTGGACACTTACTGGATCAGCTTATTATGGCTGAGCATTGGTATTCCCAATTATAGACCTTCTTGCTAGACTGGAGGTGATTGGAAGAACCTGGGGATCTGGGGAAAGACAGAAACAACCAAGCAAGAGAAAAAGAACAGAACTGGAAGTCTGAATGCTATAAATGGTGACAGCAAACAGTGTTCAGGAATAGTTTCCTGTATCCTGCCTGACAAAGGAGTTAGAAAATGGAACAGGTGATAAGGGAATATGAAGACAAAAGGTCTTGTGGCTGAGCTGGAATCTTTTCTAGAGAAGGTGATTGTATCTCTCTATTTAAATGTTCTTCAGATGTCTTATATTGTCCAGTCATTAAATCACAGATATTCATTAATCTTATGTTCCTTGTTTTCTCTGTGCTCAGCCAGAGACATTATAATACTAAATACGCAGGATTCTCTGGCCAGCACAGTTTGACGATATGCTTCATAGTATCAGTCACTGTAAAAATGCGTAGTACTTTAAAAATGCAGGTACTCTGTATCCTCTAAAATTAGTCGTCAGTTTTTTGCTTTCCTTTGTTTTTACTGTGGATCAGAAACTGAAAATGGGAAAATGCAGAATATTGGTTTGTATTAAAGGAATATTTTGAGTATACACTATTCTTTGTATAGCTGTCAAACATAGCACTGAAATTACTGCAGTAATAACCTTGCAGAGATGCATACTTTTACTTTCAGGAATTATGGGTTTGAACAGTTTACATTATATGTTGTAGTCTGTCAACATCATAAGTATGGAGAATAGAAATATATGACATTGTAAATTTTGTTGAAAGAGGGAGGCATATGATCACATTATTGAAGACTACCTTACAGTGGACTGCTTTCACATATCTTTTCCTAATTTTCTAATTGTTCAGAATTATTACCTGAACTTGCCTAAACAGTCTTGTAACCTTTACTGTTGATTATGCTGCTCTATAAGATTTATAATCTTTGCATTATGAGATTTTTATAAAGGAAATTGTAGGTTAATTTTCTTTTTATGTGAAACCAAATTAAATAATTTCTAAACAGAGGAGAAAATTCCAAATAATTTTGAAGTTAATGGCACAATTCTGACATCAACAAGGCAAGAAGCCCTCCAAGGACTTCCTACCCCTAGGTAAGTATGAACACATTTGAAAAGTTCTGTAAGACCAAGACTGCAATCCTGCAAATGCATGTTACTGCCATGGTTTAACCCCTGCTGCCAACTAAGCCCACACAGCTCTTTGCTCACTCCCCCCTGGTGGGGTGGGGGAATGAGAAGAGTAAAGGTGAGAAAAGTCATGGGTCAAGACAAAGGTGGTTTAATAAGTAAAGCAAAAGCTACACACACAAGCAAAGCAAAGCAAGGAATTTATTCACCACTTTTCATGGGCAGGCAGGTGTTCAGCCATCCCCAGGAGAGCAGGGCTCCATCATGCGTAATGGTTACCTGGGAGGACAAACACCATCGTCTTCAACATCCCCCCATTCCTTCATCTTTCCCCAGCTTATGCACTCATCATGATGTTCAGCGGTATGGAATACCTCTTTGGCTAGTTGGGGTCAGCTGTCCTGGCTGTGTCCCCTCCCAGTTCCCTGTGCACCTCCAGCCCTCTCTCTGGCAGGGCCTGAGAAACTGAAAAGTCCTTGACTGAGTATAAACATCACCCAGCAACAACTAAAACCATCAGTGTGCTATCAACATTGTTCTCACACCAAATCCAAACCACAGCACTGCACCAGCTACTGAAAAGAAAATTTACTCCGTTCCAGCTGAAAACAGGACAGCTATCAAGTGTAATACTTATTTCAACAGTCAGCAAGACACCCAGATTTTCAAAGGTAGGTAGATATCTAGCTACTAGTAAAATGTTTGGCACTTGCAACCTATGCCATTGAGAAATACAGGAACAATTCTTCTGCTGACAGCAATGCAGTCAGTTGCTATCAAAACCTTACACATGTTCACCTGAGTTCAATCTTGAGTTATTTTCTTTGTCCTAAACAAACACAGATATTGGCAAAAAAATGGCAGGACACATGCCAGCACCAAGCCTGGCATCACAACTGATGAATGAACATTGTGCCCATGATGTGGATCTCAGCTATGTGCATGGAGGACAGCATGGGTCTGAATTAACCAAAAAGCCACAGTATTAGTTAAACTACTTTCATACCCCTAAGTTTAACAATGCTATGAATAATCTCGGTTTAAAAAAAAAAAAATAAATAAGAAGAAAAAAAAAAGTATGATCAAATCTGGAATAGTTTGTAACGTTCAGAAAATTTTAGGTTAATGCTTGAAGTAGCTTGACATAAAGAAAATAGTGAACTGTATTTCTATACTTGTGAGATGAGATTTATGAACTTTATTGATGTCATATTAAAGGAAATTTTTGAGCCCAGACATCAAAAAAACTATAATGGTTGGTTTGTAAAACTGTTTGTGTACACCATGTTCACTGAGCTCTCCAACATGAGGCAAAACCAGTACTAACTAGTGATTATGTGGATCTATCACTAAACCTGTTTCAAGTACTAGTACTATTTTAGGAGTTCTCTGATGAAAGAAAGTAACTGGCAGGTTCAACCAGCTTTATTATATGTGAAATGGGATTTCAAACCACAGATGTAGCATATTTATACAGTTTTACATTAATTTCACTAAGTTCAGTAGCCCAATTTTAGGGACTAACTTAATAGCTCATGATATACAGAGTTGAATTTTGTTATGAAAGCTCCATCAGTTACAAGTCCTAGAGCTATATTCTGAGCTTGATGCTCTGCTGACTTTCACCTTGGTTAGTTATTTATTCACTTTCAAATCAGACCATTCACATATACTTAGTGCTAATGCAAATGACTATACAATGTGCATAGCAATAAGGAATAAAAACCCTTGTGGTTTTTATTATTTTTTTAAACTGTCTCACAACAGGGTACAATAAATCTTTTAAGAGTACCCATTACTTTAGAAAAATATGATAATTCCAATATTTTTTATTTAAAAGTCAAAATCTTTCTGTTAATATCTAGAATAATGTGGCTGTAATATTTCTATTACACATGGAAACACCCTGTACCTGGGCTAAACTTAAGAATAAATATGGCTTGAACTGCCATAACAGAGATTCTGGCTAGATATTAGAAAGCAGTTCTCAATTGCATGCACAGAATAGATTGCCTAAGAAAACATCAGAGTTTCCTTTAGTGGAGACTTTGAAAAACAGGTTAGACAAAAATGATAGAAATTTATTATAGACAATTGATTCTATCATGGTTCAGGGAGATGGACTAGATAGACTCCCAAGGTCTCATTTTCTTCAGTTTTCCCAAGAGGGGTGTGGGTGTGTGTATGTATATAATTGAATATAGTTTTCCAACTGCTTTTATAGATAGAGCTTAGGTGCAAGAAATCTAGGTTGTTTTGTTTACTTGTCATTTTGTTTTTACCATACCTTAGAATATTTCTTGTTCTGTAATTGTGCTCATTTCCGAGGCAGCTTTTAAAAGAAATGTGCGCAAACAGCATATTCTTATAACAGTAACTATGGGTGTGAGGGGGAAGCAACTGTTGGCTCTAGTGATTGAATTTGTTTCTTTCTAGTAGGAGTCTTGCTTCTGCAGGACTGGAGGAGAAAAACTGGTCTTTTTGCAGGACTTTTCTCATCCCTTTAAGGATTCAAAATAAGTTTATCTGATCAAATGTGATAAGAATGAGACTCAAAAGAAGTTTCAGGACAAACAAAATATGAACAGGAAAAAAAAATCCATTCTGTTAATATCCTGTGATAGAAATTCATACACTCAGATATGGTGAGATACAACTTTTACAGGGAAAAATGGTTTTATTCATACAGTATATGACAAATGAGGATCAAAGCAGTTTATTGAGTTTTTTTCAACAGTGTGTGGCAGTCACTATACATTCAGGTTTATTATCAACAATACAACAGATAAAACACAATACTACATAGTTCCAAGTATAAATATACACCTACATATTAACAGAAAAACCCTTATATAACTACATCCAAGAAGCTGTCTATAGACAGAGCTATGCATATGTACATATATATGTGCACACATGCATGCACCTTCCTTTCCCCCTGACCTCCGAGTGATGAGGGAGATTACTGTCAACCTCTTACCAGCTTTGTCTGTCCACCTGCTGCTCCTGAGACAGCTCCAACAAACCTACCATCAAGGAGGTGCCTTGGGAGGTGTTCCCCCCCCCCCCCAAGAAAATGTATAATTTATACTTCTGTTGTAACTTATGTGTAACCTTTTAGAGCTAGAGGGATGGTTAAAACTTACCACAAATAAATTCATGAACTCATAAAGAAATGGTAGAATATACCATTTGATGAATGCACATCAATATGTAGTTGGCTTTCAAACTGTGAAGGAATAGAAAAAATAACTTTTGCTGGATATTGGAATAAGCATTCAATAACATAATAAAATGGTGAGATATTCACACTTCCTTCAAAAAATATATCTTTTTGTGTCATCTACTAATTCAGCTTTTCCTCATTTGTTTCTACTACTTCTTCCTGCTCCCCCAAGCATAATCTTTTTTTTTTTAAAAAAAAAAAAAGCAAAAGTCACATCACTGAAATAACTTTAAATGTCATATTTGATGGTATCCAGTATGTAACGTACAATGACAATCTAGAAAATCAGAACTCCTATGAAATTAATTCCATATATCATATGTATGATATCTTAACCTATGAAGATTAATATAACCCATATTAATAAACTGTACTTCAGGAGACTAAAGACTAGTAATTTTTTTTTTCTTCCTGCTCCACCTCACAGCCTTTTCTTGATTTTTTTCTGTAATATATTATGCAGACATGTAGCTACTATAGTCTGTGGAGAATTATTTCCCTGTAATTCTTTCAAACTTAATTTTGATTTTCATATAGTTAAGAATAATTTTTAAAATCTTCCATGCCTTACAGACGGAAGTTTTATAAGTCTTGATATTTGTATATTAATGATGCTTGAAGACTGTTACTCTAACTGTATAGTTTACTACCCTACATCATCCCTTGATGTTTTCACACCAGGTGAGCTCCTAAGGTCCCTTCCAGACTGAGTGACTCCCTGAATTCCGCAGGCTGACTCTTCTGCAAGCCTCATTTCATATCTCCTATACGCAATGGTCACTACTGTCCTGATGTCATACTAGGTTCAGCATTATTCTGAAACATATCTTTATTTTAGCAGGTGCTCTGCTGGTTTCAATGGGATTAGCCTCAGGATTGTTCTGAAATCTGTAGAAATAAGCTAACTATACTTTAAAATTAGTAATCAGATAGCATTTCAGTCCTGTCAGTTCCTTCTGTGACATAAAATATATGGAAAATACACTCCTCTGGAGTAATTAAAGCATTTCTACATTTGTATGTTCAGTTCAAGACTGTAAACATGATGCTGAAAGTTTCTGGCCTTGTGTCACTATCCTGCAGTAAATGAGAATCTATATTATATCTGTCCCTTTTCATCCTGCAATTTTATTACCTTTATATAATATACTGAATGCATTTTAGAATGCTACATCATTCCATTTTGAAAAGTACTCAATAAATCCTTAGATATATAGCTTAATGAAATGTTATATGAGAAATCCACCAGTAAAGAGCATTCAACAAATTGCAAACAAATTCATGAACATTCATCCCTAAGGATTTACAATGGCCAGCAGAAATATTTGTGTATGTGAAAG
This sequence comes from Falco rusticolus, assembly GCF_015220075.1. Classification (NCBI taxonomy): domain Eukaryota; kingdom Metazoa; phylum Chordata; class Aves; order Falconiformes; family Falconidae; genus Falco; species Falco rusticolus. The sequence goes on along the minus strand of NC_051188.1, from coordinate 51,302,621 downwards.
TTCTGGCTGTTGATACTATTATTTACAGAGAATGACCACATAACAGGAATGTGTAACACTTCTACAGTGATTTTGCAGAACTGTGTAACTTCTATACAAGTGTAAAGGTGTATACTTTGATTTCCATTTATATATGCATGGAAGTACAAGGTATGTCAATACTCAAACCAGAAAGCATTCGTCTGAGTGAGTGAGCATATCCCTGAAGTTGCAGAACAAGATGTATGAAAAGTTGTAATAATTTTCCTCTGCAAATTATTAAAGAGGCTTTTTTGTAGGAAAACCATGAGAAGCTGAACTAGATTTATGATGAGTGCAGTTGGGGGTACCAGTCGATTCACCAGAGGGCAGGGCTGCCATTCAGAGGGTTCTCAGCAGGCTGGAGGAATGAGCTGACAGGAACCTCTTGAATTTCAAGAAGGACAAATAGAAAGCATTCCCCTCAGAAAGGAAGATCCCATTTAAAAGCCATTTTGTAACTGTCAGAAAAGCTTAAAGGAAATATCATCTTCATGATTCACTGAATATTAGTGCAGTTTTTATGTAATTTGCATATTTAAATAGTTCTCAGGCTCCACTAATGATATCCTAAACTCTGAATGAGATTACATTGCTGTAATTCAGGAGCTGCGTTTTTGCAGCTCAGTGTTACTGGATATAGTCATAATAAGCCATGGACAATGACATCAAGGACAAACTTTACATGATTATACAGTTACTTCCTAGCTTTTTACCTGTAAAATTTCAATGATCTTCAGCAGTTTTACAGATGAATTTGTGTAAACTTTTCTTATGAAACCAACACCACCACTAACAGCCAAAAAGTGACCTTGAAAATAAGACCCTGCCTACACAGAAACTATGATAATGATATAGGGTAATTAAACTACCTAAGATCCTTATGTGGGTATTCTTATCTAGTTTCAGAATAAACTTAATATGATTTAATTTAATCTATTTTGAAAAAGAATTAAACTAAATCATATTAACGCCACTTAATAGGGAAAAAGGTCCATAAAGGGGTTGTCAGTCCAATTAATTAATTTTCAAATTCATTAGAATTAATTTAATGATTTGCTGGTATTTAGGAAAGGTGTGAGCATCACAGCAGTGATAGAATATAACAGAAGATAGCAGCTGGTTAAAGAAACTCCAGTATCCTTACAAGTTATAAGTAAGCTATATTTAGAATGAAGTTTTTTTCTAAATATTGCTGCCACTGCTCACAATTATAATAATAGTCAGCTCTTAAAAGAATTGAAATATATTTTAGCTGTAAAACTTTAACAGTAAAACTAAGAATCTGTTCCTGGATGGTTTTTTAAAAGCTAATTCTTTGACTTCATTAACAGAAAACTGTAATAATGTTGTAGAAAATATTTAAAACAGTCTCAGAATTTCTAAATATTCTGATGAGTGAAATGTAATTGTAATGACTTTTACATGAGGACAATATGCATTTTCTCTGAAAGAAAAAAAGGAGCAGGGGAGGGGGAGATAAAAAGAACATACTTTCAATGGCCTCACAAAAGTACTCCAAAGCAGTGTTTTAGTTATATCTTTAATGATTACATTATGACCAGAGTGATCGCAGTTGAATAGTAGTTTTGCTTAGAAATGAATAATATATACAGATTTAGTTAACTTAGATTCTAAACTTTAGATTATAACATTATAAACCATCAAAAAAGTAAAAAAAAACAAAAACAAAACCAATCAGTCCTGTTAATGCTGCAACTGTTAGGAAATAAATGTTTCTTTATAAAAGATGAGTTAAACCTTGCTAAATTACTTTGAAAGCACATCCATTCAAAATTAAACAGGCATTAGATTGTCTTCTATTCATCCACAGGCAAAATCCTTCTGGCAGTGAGTTAAGCTTACTACATACAAGATCACATAAATTTTGAATGAGAATACAATGAGAAGAAATTTAGTAAGATTTCATTAATGTATCTTCAGATCACAACTTCAGTGGAGGTAGTGAAGTCAATTATACCTCCCAAATATTACAACAGTAATTAAATCATTACCTAAAAGATACATTGCTTGCTTGCAGAAGGTTGCATGGGTTGATTTTAGTGACAAAAATGTTACTATGGTTTTTAATTTCTTATAAATTCCAGTAATTGCTCAACTAAATACGTTGTAAGAGTTTACTTTTTTGTCTTTTTTCTTATTCTTCCATATTCAATTATTATTTTTTTTTCTAAATAGTTACACCAGAGGTACAACATTTACAAGACAGGACTAAAATAATACTAAAGCTTTTAGGACATTTATTACTGAAAAATGACAGAATCCTTTACCACGTAAATATATCAAGCTAGATTCAAGTATGAAGTGAGCATCACACTAGTAAGTTTCAGCTGTTTGACTGCCTGAATAGAATGCAGAAACATGAAAGTAAAAACTGGCACCTAAGATAAATCTACAATTGGTATTATTAGACAATAAAGAATGAAGATTTAAAGCTAAACTTAGTTGATTAAAGAAGTCATAATGGTAATGCTTACTCATCGTCTAGGGACCTCCCTTAAAGACAGACCAAATTTCAAAGACAGTGTTTGCCAAAGTAATCCAAACTAGTGTTAAGATCTCTTTTTCTTCTGAAAGCTCATCAGAGGTGCCACCCACCCACATCCAATTTCACCCAGTAATGGTTTTCAATGCCTTACTGTGGGAACTATAATTTTTTAAAAATTTTCTTTCAGGATGGATATAAAAGCCCTATTGCATATGTATACAGTACTATACGGCATATTAAATCATAAATTTCTTGTGCATCTTTCTCAGATCTGTTATGGATAATCTACAGCCAGAAGACCAAAAGCAAGAAGCTGAAACCGTCACACAGTGCAAAAGAAGAATGCTGCAATGCATTTGTGTTTACAAGTTTAATGGTAGAAAAAAAACCTAACTGGATTATCTTAAGGAGTAAACACTCTTGCTCATCAGAAATGGGATGTTTTAATCATGGATCTTTAATAAAGATATATATATATATAAAAAAAAAAAATATTGGGTTTTTTGTAATTGATGATATGACCCAATTTGAATAATTCCAAATGTTTTTCAAATACATTGACTTTCCTTATATCACTATATTAATATGCTGGGCTGCTAAGCACTGTCTTGATAGTGTTTAGATTTTTACATGTACTGTTGATCGGAGGCTGGATAGGAACCTACAGGAACCTCAACTGTCTCATTCTCTGCTATCAAGATTTTCATATGTAGCAGCCTGCTTCATATATATTTTCACAGTAGCTTTAAAACAATCCAGTTGTCTTGCTATAGTAATCTAGCAGAGTTTTATGTCTGTACTGATCAGCTGCATTCTTTATTTCAAACTGTTATAACTTCTTTGAGGATTTCAGTTCATATCTTCATCTAGTGTATGCTAATTGCTCCCTTCCCTAAAGCTTCTCTCTTCCACTTGCAATTTAATAGTTGTCTTCTATAAGATACCTAGTTTTAGAAATGTTGTTTCATCCTTCCCTAGAAAAGACTGCTGCTGTTTTCTCCTTTACAGACAGTACCTGGAAGTAGGTAACATTTCATTTTATTGTCAATAATACATGAAACAAGCAACCACAAGCTTTCATCGGAGTCTAGGAGTTTAAGCTGAGAATTGAAAAATTGCCAAAAACTACTGCCAAACAACAAAAAACATCAATTTCTTTAAAAGAACAGGAGAAACAAGTGGATTTTATGAGAAATTTAAATAGCATTAAATGGTATTTGCAAGGTAGGATATTTATTTTTTTTTTATTTCAGGACTTACCACAAACTGATGATATATGTTTTTTTCCTGTGGTTTGAAAAGGAAATGTAAAAGGTGAAAGATTGCTTGTCTACTTAAAGAAGCCATTAAACTGTATTTTCAAACTCTGTACAGATACAGTTTGTTGCAATTGAATTTTGTTCTTGCTGTTTTACAATTTTTCCCTGCAGTCAGATATAGAAAAGGAACTTTGCAATGGTGTCATGTAAATTTTTTCTTAATGAAGCTAGACATGTTTGGTTGTTTTTTTTTTAAAATCTGAAGATATGAATTACATAGTACACTTCTTGCTTAGCTTACCATTTTGATTATTTTTCTGATTCCACAAACTACATTTCTGATAAATATTTCACTATTAAATGATGAAAATGCTACAGAAAATTTACTTTATATTATTACATATAGACAGCAGGTTTTTTTTTAAATTATGACTTTACAGGTCTTCTTTTTAATTAGTATTATCTTTAATTCTTGTCAGGCACAGACTCAGGCATACAGTGCCCTTTGGTTAGCTTCTGAAATTGGCTGTCTCTTAATGTTGAAACACATATGTTGCTACTGTGGTAAATGCAAGGGTAATGATTCTTGATACAAGGGTAACAATCCTGTTGTAACATTTCTGTGTCTTCAGAGTGAAATATGTTTTCTTACTGAAGTCAAACTGCCTTGAAAATGGCATCAGACTCTTCCAAGGCAAAGTCATTAGTTTAATACACAAGTTTCCTTTTATATATATATAAATAAATAAACTGTAGAGGATTTTTATCCTGTACTTCTCTTCAAATTTCTTAAAATGGTATTTCTCAGCTTTTTAACAAAATGTCTCCATTCACAACAGGTGCCACTAAACATCATGAAATACTTTTTTCTTCTGGGGAAAAAAAGACCCCAACACATAGCAAAGGCTCTTAAGCTTTTTAAATTGTTATAATTCTGGTTTTGTCACAGTTTTTGTGACTAACACACACCCCAGCCCCATTCAAAAACACACAAAAAAATATCCCTCAAATTATTTAATATATATTCCAAATAAATACAAAAGCATTTGCCTGTTATTGTGCTTATGCCAAGAATGTGGTGGCACTTTAATCTTTGCTAGTATTAACGTGCACATCATGAAGGTATAGATAGGGCATAAGAAATTAATCTTGAATTTCAATTAGATTCAAACCTTTTATGTACTAACTGATAGAATAAAATATATCCAGGGGTTTCTAAAGAGGCATTTGTCTCCATTAAAGATCGAAAAAGTTTTAATTTGTGCAGCTGAACAATGAACTGGTGACGATTATGTGTCTAATGATTTTCTTGGCAAGTCACTAAATTCATTATCCTCCTACCTGCATCACAATTAGCTACTTGAAAAGACTCATTAGTTGTGCATACTGTCTACTTGAATAATCATGATCTTAAGTATGACCACGAAATTGTAACTTCCTTTGTATTTCATAAAGAAAGAAAATTATTGAGAAAAATAAGACCACAGTTAATTTGCCAACCTTTGATTGTATAGAGGTGATTCCATAGTTAAAATTATGTTGAACATTTAACTTCAAAAAGAATTAAAATGATTTGGATTGACTCAAATAATTACGTTAACTTTTGAATTTACAAACGTTCCTAATTCTGGAACTACTAAATTTTCAGAGATTCCTTTGGTGGCTGTTTCAATACTTCCTAACCTAGGAAGGGATTTATCTAACAAAATGTAGATACCTACTATTTATTTTTTTCTGAAGGTATATGTACTTAGTCATCATAATTGATCTCATCTAGAAGTTGGCTTCTAAAATACAGGAGATTAATAATTCTCTAGGAGTGTCTGGCTATGACAGACTAATATGGCTATCAGCAATTTCAGATGTGCATATCTGTGGGCTGAATGTAATTGTTCATTCAAAAGCATCTAACTTGTGAGCTGTATCAGCATACCCCTCCTGAGAGAGGCTTCCTGTAGAAACTATGCCAAATCTATAAGTTCTACATGGCTGTCTCAGAAAATTTTAAAGTAGCTGGAATTTCTCTAAGGAACGTATATATCATTTAAGGTTCCATACTAAAATCCCTAATTTAGGTTTCTAATCATGACATTAGTTTCAGGCCTCCCACTATTGTCCTTACAGATCTTATCAATACAAAGAATGCATTTTAGAGAACAAATCAGCTGATCAAATGGAGATGCCTATTTCTGGTTCAGGGTGAACTGAGAAGTTGCCCAAACTTGCTTACATAAAGGTGTCAACATGTGGACAACATTTTTTTTAACTTGTAAGCTGAATCACATGCTCTGAAATGTGTACAATCGCTAAGCATAAATATTTAGTGCTATGCAGTATCATTTGCTTCCAGCTGGTGTCTCAGGAGAAAATAGTCTCTGCAGGCCCTGGGTCTTCTCTCTCTGTCAGGTGTTTCTGTTTTAGATACATATTGTATGCCCAACAACACTGAATAGGTAAGATTAGACAGGACAGTTGAAATCCTGGTATGAACAAAAATATACTCCTACCTCATGATAAATCTTAAGGTGAAAAAACAGAATTAGTTGGAAGTAGTTTCTTCAAGAACTATGCAGCAACTGAGTATTTTTCTCAAATATCACAGTTTTGGAAACAGGCACATTCTGCATATATCCATTTTGAGAACGAGTATTCCTTTCTGGTAGGTCAAGCATCAAGCTGGTGCTATATATTTCAGCTGGAGGAGAAAGGATGCAGAACATCTCTGACATATCATTGCTATTTTAGCCATTTCATAGGTATGATTATCAAGATATCCTCTCCTGAAACATACCATTGTGTGCCATTTTATTGTAGTTACATATTCTTTGTTCCTTACATGTGCTGGTTAAAATAACATTGGCCACTATTTCCTCTTCCTTTTTGTCAACTTTCTTCAAACTCTTTCCTTCTTTTCTATCTCCATCGAGATATTAAGGGCAGTTCTCATATCTCAAAGGATTTCCAAATTCTTTAAGTTCTAGGGCTTTTTGCCTTTGTATTGAGTTCTTTACATCCTCCTTTGTGAGACAATATTTCCTTTTTTTGTTAGCTTATTTTGTGTATGTTTTTAGCAACTGTGATAAAATCTGAAAGCCAAGTTGTCTTAATCGATAAGACTTCCTGGTTGAACCATAGGTTATCGGTTTGAAAGCATGAAATATGTTCTTGTAAGGACTACACAGACCTTTTGTCTTTCACTCAATAAGGAATCAAACACACCATTTTAGAAAGCTCAGCTCATCTGCTTATATATTATAATAAATATATATATTGGAAAATATAGCTTTAATGTGATCACTTATTTTGACCTGTTTGTGAAAAATAACTTTTTATGATTAAATATTTCCTTCTGAGCCTATAAGCCACTTTCTGGAAACCAAAGCTTCATCACATGTAACAGTTACGTGGGAAGACAACTGCCATAACCCCAAACATAACACCTTCCTCCTTTCTCTCAGCTTTTATTGCTGAGCGCAATGGCATCACTTTGGTCAGTTGGGGTCAGCTACGTCTCTTCCTAGCTTCTTGTGCATCCCCAGCCTACTCATGGCAGGGGAAGAGTGAGAAAAATAGAAAGCTTTGACCCTATGCAAACATTGTTCAGCAGTAATAAAAACACTGTTATCAACACTGTTACAGTAACATATCCAGAAAACAGCACCATATGGGCTGTGAAGAAGAAAATTGACTTAATCTCAGCCATACCTAGTATATCACCTTTGAAAGGTCATGGAGGACAGGAGAGGTGCCTGAGGATCGGAGGAAAGCCAGTGTCACTCCACTCTTCAAAAAGGACAAGAAGGAACACCCAGGAAACTACAGGTTGGTCAGTCTCACCTCCATTTCTGGATCTCAAAGCATGTGGAGGAAAAGAAGGTTATCAGGAGTAGTCCACATGGATTCACCAAGGGGAAATCATGCCTGACCAACCTAAAAACCTTCTGTGATGGAATGACTGGCTGGGTGGACGAGAGGAGAGCAATGGATGTTGTCTACCTCAACCTCAGCAAAGCTTTTTACACTGTCTCCCATAACATCCTTATTGGCAAGCTCAGGATGTGTAGGTTAAATGAGTGGACTGAGTGGATTGAGTACTGGCTGAATGGCAGAGCTCAGAGGGTTGTGATCAACAGTGCAGAGTCTGGCTGGAAGCCTGTGGCTAGCAATGCTCCCCAGGAGTCAGTACTGGGTCCAGTCCCATTCAATTTACTCATCAGTGACCTGGATGAAGGGACAGAGTGTGCCCTCAGCAAGTTTGCTGATGATATAGAACTGGGAGGAGTGGCTGATACACCAGAAGGCTGCGTTGCCATTCAGCAAGACATGGACAGGCTGGAGAGCTGGGTGGAGAGGAACCCAATGAAGTTCAAAAAAGGCAAGTGTAAGGTCCTGCACCTATGGAGGAACAACCCCATGCACCAGTACACGCTAGGGGCTGACCTGTTGGAAAGCAGCTCTGTGGAAAAGGACCTGGGAATTCTGGTGGACAGCAAGGTGACCATGAGCCAGCAGTAGCCCCTGTGGCCCAGAAGGTGCCAATGGAATCCTGGGGTGCATCAGGAGGAGTGTGGTTAGCAGGTCAAGGGAGGTGATCTTCCTCCTCTGCTTTGCCCTGGTGAGGCCATGTCCGGAGTAGTGTCAAGTTGTCAGCTCCCCAGTTCAAGAGAGACAGGGAACTGCTGGAGAGGGCCCAGTGGAGGGCTACAAAGATGAGGAGGGGACTGGAGCATCTCCCTTATGAGGAAAGGCTGATGGAGCTGGGCCTGTTTAGCCTGGAGAATAGAAAACTGAAGGTGATCTTATCAATGTCTATAAATGTCTTAAGGGTAAGTGTCAAGAGGATGGGGCCAGGGTCTTTTCAGTAATGCCCAGCAACAGGACAAGGGGCAATGGGCACAAACTACAACACAGGAAGTTCCGTCTGAATATGAGGAAAAACTTCTTTACTTTGGGGGTGACAGAGCCCTGGTACAGGCTGCCAAGAGAGGTTGTGGAGTCTCCTTCTCAGGAGACATTCAAAACCTGTTTGGCTGGGGTTCTGTGCAAACTGCTCTAAGTGAACTTGCTTTAGCAGGGAGTTGGACTAAATGATCTCCAGAGGTCACTTCCAACCTGACCATTCTGTGATTTTGTGATAGGGTCACTCTAAAATAAGCATAAAGATTGAAACTCAGCTGTATAAACATAACCATGTAGTGAAATCTAAAATATCTGAACTCATAACAAGTGACCTTTTATGTGCTGTTCAGAATGCTGAATGTCTCTCTGAGCCTCTCAGCTAGTGCTGTGTAGGTATCTTTGATACCTCAAAATATCTGAAATTTCACCAGATGCATGCTAGGTAATGCAATTCTACTACATAGGTACCCACTTCAGCAGACCGATAAAAAGGTGGAACATCAGAAACAGTAGAAAGATGAATCACACATCTTACTTCCTAGATACCCTTCTTCCTCCTTACTTTGTCAATCAGTTGTAGGTGCTATGCAGACGTAGTTACATGTAGCAAAGAGCTTTAGGTTATGAGAAAAATATGGCTGTGTTAATGATGTGACCCTCACTAGAATGAACTTTTATAGTAGTAACTTAGTCCTGATGACTTTACTTCTTTTTTTAATATTTCCTTTTGAAAATGTGGTCTTGTTCAGAAAATCAATGCATACCTTTTTTTTTTTTTTTAAATTCAGGAGTAATTTCAGGGTTTTTTTAGCTCATTTATAATCTATGTTTCCTTACAGAAATAATTCAGCTTGACTCCAAAATTTTATTATGTATGGGAAGAAGAATCTTAAACTTATTTTTATGCACATAGTCAAAATGATGCTGTCATGTGCTCAGTTCTTGTGTACGGAGCATGCATATAACACGTTTAGTTTTAGTGTCTATTTATTATAATTTGTTCTATTTTTTTTTTTATACAAAACAAAAAGACACCTCTTTTTATACAAATTCACAGATAATTCAGTGGTATACAAATTCACCATAGTAAAATCATGTGGAAGTAATATATATTGAACCTCTTGTTTGGTATAATTTTGCAATTTAAAAAATAGTTTTGCATCAAGCCAATATTGAGAGTATTTTATTTCAACTTAGGACTTATGTTTTATTCATTTAGAGCTGATTTACACACAGTGAAAACACAGAGTAAAAAGCAAAATGGTCATGAGTAGAGTTTGATTAAGAACAATGGAGAAGCAAGTAAAGAATATAGGTAGGTGTGGTGACGCAAGTTGAGGTGGAATTAAAAGAAACACTATGTCTGCGCGGCTGGGTTCGGACAAAAATGGCATTTATTGTTTATACAAACTATTGATGTATCTTAGACAGTGCAGGTGTTAGACCCTGATAGGTTTTTGTGTCCTTCTTCTTGCTTGCTATTCGCTGTTGCTGTAGGTGCCCGTTTGCTGCGGTTGTAAGTTCCGGTTCTTCACATCCTGTTTACATACCTGACAATTTGTGGCTGTCTTAAAGGTACACGGCTTAGTCTTTGAAGTCAACTAACTTGTCTGCAGACCCGCTGCAGACCCCAAGAAATCCCCCTTTTTGTTTTTTGAACAGCTAGTACCAGGTTTGTCATGTTCTGCAGGGCCCTTGCAAACATGACGGCAACCAAGGCAATAGCAAACAAACAATATTGCCAATTGAGTGAATGGATGCCAAAAAGGCTGACATTTTCTCAGATTTTGGTAACATGTTGCTGCAATGGGGCGCCTAAAATCCATGCAGCACATACCATCAAAATCCTCACAGCCATGTTCTTGAGCCAACAACAAAAAGCCAATAGTTGCTCTGTTTTGTATATAATGGTGGCAAATTTGACTCACAGTCTTAACTGCCTAACAAACAAGGTATCGACATTCAAAGTGCAAACAATATTGACTTCTTTGGGGTTAACATTATACAGAGGTAATCAATTATTGAAAATATCAAGACTTTCAGTAGGATTCTTCATTCCCCGCATACATTCACATTTTTGCAACAATGTTTGCAAGTCAGTTTCAAGGAAGGGCACACCAAACAAGGGCTGGTTCAGTAAGGAGGCCACACATTAGTTGTTGGGTTGACTGGCGGCAGCAGCGCTCCCATGATCCGGCACACTAAGCTCAGGCCGCACACAGCGAGCAGGTATCCATCGCGGGCCTTCATCTGTAGAAACACAAGCATAACCTCTCCCCCAAGTTAACAATTCATGCGGTCCCGACCAATGCCCGGTACGAGGGTCTTTCATGCATTATAAGACACCTTCATGCTTTCTGTAAGCGTGCCTCTGGGGTCATTCCCTTCATTCCCCCCCCCCCCTTTTTTTTTTTCTTTTCTTTTCTTTTCTTTTTTTTTTTTTTTTTTTATAGTTAGTGCCACTTTATTAATAGACTCACACCAATATGTACCCCCAGCTAAAAATACACACGCTATGCAGACTTTGTTATTTAAAAGGTGATAGGTTAAAACTACTTATTCACATGCTTCTATCTCATCCTAGTTTCTACTCACACTCCCTTAAAGTTATTTAACTCTTTGCTGAAAGATCTCAGCTGCACAGCATGCAAAGCAAGGCCAAAACTGCACATTATCAATGTCAAAACAATCCACTGTCTCTGTTCCGTACAATTCTACAATTTCTTTTTTTTTTTTTTTTTTTAACAGCAAAATACATTTCAACCACTGTAATACAGTAGATTATAGACAGCTTTTCCGCGTGACAGAACACAGTCACCCTGTACTGCGAAACAGTTTTTTGCAAGTCCTGTACTACTTTCCAAGCAAATGGTGTGTGAACGTGAGGATTACCAGCAGACGCATCTCCCAGTACAATAGGATATGCATGCGGTGCATCGGTGGAAGGTGTAGGAAGATCAAGGAGCGGTCTGCCTATCAGTTCTACTAAATCCCAGTTCCCGTCTTTTAATGCCCCATCTCTTACAGCCAGCCAAAATTGGCGAGGGTCGCGCATCATTACTGTACCACTGGAAACTGGATTTTTACCACCTCCACCTTCTTCATTGCCTGTGACTGATAACGTTGTCGTAGCTGGAGCCGAATCTGGGTTTTCAGCATTTCGATCCTGCGCAGGCAGGGCTGGAGCCGAGGGGGCAGGCGGGACGGGCAGTGCCGAGGGCGCGGGCCGGGGGGCCGGAGCCGAAGGGGGAAGGAGTGTGGGCTGGGGGGAGTCAGGGGGATGGGATCGGTCCACTGAGGCTTCTGCTTGTCGTCCTCGGAATCGGTATCAAGTATAAGTCGATGCAGTTGGAGAGATTTAGGGGATTCGGGGCATTGGGGAGTGGCACCTGGTAAGGGACACAGACTCTCCCCCACCCCTTCATCCTCTTGTCTGTTTTCCGGAGGGGAATACAGGGGAGGTTTGAACGATGTACCTTCATTCGCATTTTGCTGAATTTTTAAGCCCCCACTCGCATGTCGCTGACTTTTTAAGCCCCCATTCGCCTTTTGCTGATTTTTCAAGCCCCCATTCACATTTTGCTGATTTTGCAAGCCCCCATTTGCATCTTGCGGATTTTTGAAGCCCCCTACAGCATGTCTAAGCAGTCCCCATGTAGGCAAAAAAATGGACTCCTCTTTGTCCCCTTTTTCCAGAGCTTCTGACAGTGTTGATCCTAAATTGTTCCAGGTCCACACACTTAAGAGCAGTCACTGGGGACATTTCCACTCCATGTGTTTTGGCCCACAATAATATATCTTTTAACCGAAGCCCATGTAAAGTAATTCCACGCTTCTTTAATACTAATTTCCACATAGATAGCACCATGGTATCTTCTTTAGATAACTTACTCCCCATGCTGTCCCTGGTGGCTCACCTTACCGGTGTCACGTTCTCCCGGGATCTTGCAGCCGCTCGCTGCGCTACTCCGATTCACCAGGCTCCGCCTTCCCAGCAACCCGCTGGTCACAGTTTCAGGATCGCTCCTGACACCCCTTACTGGGGTTTACATTGGCACAGTCTCAGAATCTCTTTTTGATACCCTTTACTGGGATCATATAGGCACGTCGGGGTCACCAAATGTGGTGACGCAAGTCGAGGCGGACTTAAAAGAAACACTATGTCTGCGCGGCTGGGTTCGGACAAAATGGCCTTTATTGTTTATACAAACTATTTATATATCTTAGACAGTGCAGGTGTTAGACCCTGATAGGTTTTTGTGTCCTTCTTCTTGCTTGCTATTTGCTGTTGCTGTAGGTGCCCGTTTGCTGCGGTTGTAAGTTCCAGTTCTTCACATCCTGTTTACATACCTGACAATTTGTGGCTGTCTTAAAGGTACACGGCTTAGTCTTTGAAGTCAACTAACTTGTCTGCAGACCCGCTGCAGACTCCAACAGGTAGGTATTAGAGAATTTGCAAATTATATACTTTATATAATTAGGGATTCATATCAAGACCCATTCCTTTTAGTCTTACAAAAATAATGAAGACTACTGAAATAGACAACTACATAATATTTGGGTGAACAGAATGTCTTAATATAACACAACTTTCTTTGCTTTCCACTTCCTAGAAGTTTAACAGTTTAGAGATGGAGACAGTATGATGGTTCAGGCTAGGCTTTGGATTCTGAACTTCCTGTTCATGCTGGAAGCATATGACTGAGTAATGAGTCATTACATCTACTACTCTAGCTGATAAAAACATAAGGATATGGACTAAGACACAAATGTCACCAGCTGTTACATGCTAGCAGCCTCAGTAGGAATGAAGAAAACTTTAGTAAATTTAATAAACAATTAAATAAATAAATATAATAGAGAGAAAGTATTAATTAGTGTAATCAAGTTCCCAGTTCCTTGATGGGACATTTAGAAGTCTGATTTAAATCTCTAGGAGTATCTGAGGTCTTCAGGAGTTGCATTCCATGAGCTATGATACTTTGCAAAGGTTGCTCATGAGGGCTATTTCTGAAATCCAATTCTTCTTTCAGGTATAGTAGGATTCTTCAGTAGGAACATTAATAGGAGCAACACAACTAGTCCATAACAGGGTTGCTGCTGACTTTCCCTCACTCCTTTCTTTCCCCAGTGCACACTGCGAGGTGTATTCTCTTATGTCTTATCTGGAGCTCTTTGTCTGTCGAGCAAGCAAAGGAGAAGCTTTGTGTTGTGCATTGGCACTGGCCTTGCTCATTCCCCTACCCGCAGTGGGATAAGGGAGAGAATAGGAAGAGCAAAAATGAGAAAACTCATGGCATGAGATAAAGGCAATTCAAGAAGTGAAAGAAAAAACAAAAAAGTGATGCAAAGGTAATTACCACCTCCCACAAGCAGACTGATGCCCAGCCAGTCTCTGAGCAGCAACTACCTTGGAAGATAAACATTCTCCATCCCTTTATTTTTGGTATTTCTGGGAATGATCTTTTATGACACAGAATACCCCTCTGGAAGAGAGCAGAGTGAGAAACTGAGAAAGCCTTTTTGCTATGAAAGCACTGTTCCAAATAGTAATATTATTAACTTATTTCTAATTAATAATAACAAAACACTGGTATGTTATCAACACAATTTTAGTTACAAATCCAAAACATAATATCATGTGGGTTGCTATGAAGAAAGTTAACTCCATCGAAGTCAGACTCAGAATAGTTTAAAGTCTGTTCTCCTAATCCTGGAGAAATTTGAATCCAAGTAAAGTATTTCTTTCATCAGTCACTCTTGCCATTTATTGGTTGTCTTAGAAGGATAAGCTCTATTATTTTTTAGTGTTAAACTGCCGTGCAGCTGTCAGTGTTATAGTTGAAGGGCTAGCTGAACAGTGAGCAAGTATGAATGTGATTCCAAACTAATGAAATAGGGAACTGTTTTCTAGAGTGTTCCATATCCACTGCTTAGCATATGTGCATAAATACTTCTATAAAGACTGTTTTCCTACAATGTTATTTACTGACTGCTTAGTATAAATGCAAAATTAGTACTAGGAAGAAAATAAAATCATTAGAGTTGGAGTGCTTTTAGTTTTCTGTATTCAAATTAGGCTACTAATCAGACAAAAATGTGAACTTCATGAAGTGGAAGTCATTATAATTCACTTGGCTATGAAGATGAGAATTCTAGGCTCTGGTCTAAAGACCGCTTATGTGGTTTTTTCCTACGATTAACACCCCACCCCACCCCAATTAAAGAAGGAAAGAGCAAGATCAATGACTTCTTTTATCAGGAGAATGTCAGAATCATTAGGCTAAAGAGTCATGTTTTCTTTTGTTTAATGCCTCTGGACCAATTGATTTTGCACATTTTGTTATTCATAGCTGAGAAACAACAAGGAAGTTGAAGTATGACTGTTTACACTTATATTAGTAGTCATACTTTAACAGAGCATCTATTTCAAAGCAAATTAATTGAACTTTTAGCTTTTTAATGATTAAGCTGTTAAAGAGTTGAACTTTGAAAAATGTGGAAATATTTGAAGTTAAGTTTTTTTAAGCACAGATGACTTACTACAGTTTATGTGCTATAGTTTATCACATCTGGCTTCTCATTGTCTTCTCTTAATATGTTAGGCACCTGCATCTCACTATTAGTAGTTCTACTCACTGAGGAGTATGTTTGTGTAAATTACCTACAACGGAGCTAAACATGGATTAGGGGATTTGGATTAAATCTTTCCTTTGGAAGTCAGAATCTAGAACTTAATTTGTTCAAAAATTAGGTCTTAATTCTGTTACCTAAAGCTAGCTATTTGGTGCTGCTTGATATTTCAGTGGTTATACTCCTAGGCATCCAGCTGTCAGTCTGGAAGTTTGCATGTCTCCTCTGTCACAATATTCAGCCTCCTGCAGTTACCTCAAATGTACTGAAATATTTAACATATCACTATGAGGTACTTGAGACAAAGAATGAAGAATAGAAAGACAAGAAGATGTGCTGTATTCCATTTTAAATTATGTTACAAATTCATTCCCTGTATGCTATTACCATTTTCACACCTGCAGAGTTTAGTTAGCCATCCTTCACTATAATACTGTCATGATGTGTTGTTTTCACCTAAGTGTTTGTATTTGTCAGAGATCATGTAGGAGGTCCTTAAACTGCAGCACATAAAATGAGATGAGATGCCTATGTTTAGGCATATGAATTCCACCCTTATGATCCAGTTACCATAAGTGGCAAATAGCTGCTTATACATTTAATTTCATTGTATATGTTGAAAGTTAGATTACTTTAGCACTGTCCCAAAGGCTTTATATTACTACTATAGCCACAGAAGTATATCACATTTTAGTACTTAGAAAGTATTTGACATGGTTGCAAAAAATGAGCATGAAATTACTCTGACATCTTCTTTGCATGAATATTGACTGAAAGTGAAAATTTTGCAGCCAGTCAGGGAAGTATATAGACAGAAATTCCACACTCATTACAATTAATATGAAAATTCTGTGTATTGTGGGTTGACTTTTGTTAGGGTTGGTTTTGTGTGGAGTTTTTTCCCACTTTTAAATGAGGAGAAGGATAATTTCATGCATAGAAAACATTATAAGCATTCATCTCGGGAAATAAAACGGGTTTTGAACCATTTGAGCTTGCCGCTGAAAGATCTCACAACACAATAAAGTTTCCAGATCTTCTCTACATGCTTAATAGATAAAAATTTGCCTCAAAATGTCTGTCGGTATCATTCTGTTTACCAATTTCATGAAGAATTTTCTTAAATCCCAGTGTTTCCAGATTTTCTAGGAAACAAAGCTATAAAAGATTGAATTTTCACTTCTTTTTGAACAATTGGATAGTGATATTATTTTTTTTATATATTGTGAATGATATTTTTGTTTTCCCCACATTGCTAAAGCCTTAAATTTAAACTTGATCCTTTCACTAACTGGTGTGAATCGAGACATTGCTAAAGCCTTAAAACAGGGGTCCTCAAACTACGGCCTGTGGGCCAGATATGGCCCCCCAGGGTCCTTCATCTGGCCCCCGGTATTTACAGACCCCCCCAGCCCCCCCTCCCCCCACCCCCCCCGCCGGGGGTTGGGGGGGAAACCAAGCAGCCACAGATGACTGCCTGCCACTTCATCCGTGCGCCAGTCCCCTGTTTAAAAAGTTTGAGGGCCCCTGCCTTAAAAGTTCAACTTGATCCTAACACTAACAGGTGTGAATAGACAAACATCTGCTTTGGGCTTTGACTTATTAGGGGCAGCTCCAGAAGAAAGCTGGAGCTGTGATTTTCTTTAAGTATCCCTCCTTTGCCCACCATAAAATCAGAAATTATTTTAAGCCCCTGTCATATGTCTTTTTTCCCTGTATAGAGTCTACTGCCAAAATTTTAGGGGTAGGATTCTGTTCAGAACTAAACTGGTCAAAATGTAGATGTTTATATGTGAGTAAATTTTTAATATTCTAGTGCCTTATGAGATGTCTTCGAGTATCCAAGACATCTACACAGTTCTAGCAGAGATGGCGCAGTGCAGAAAGTATAGCCAAAGCACTCTGGAGCAGGAGTGATAAGTGAAGGCTAAGCAGGATATTCAAAAGTGTTTTAAATGGCATTGAATATCTACTCATATATTGGTGAATCCAGTCCCTACATTTGAGCAATTTATTCTAGGATCCATTCAGTTGCCCACCCATAGATTTCCAATGTTAATTCACAGGGTAACTCAAATGTTGCTAGAACTCTTATCAGATAGAATAAATTTACTAGACTCATTAGAATTCTGTGAGCTTCATCTCACCATATATTCTTCATTTCCTCTGGTGTTTACCTTCTAGCAGTTTCCACATACTTCTATGAAATGAGCAGATAACTGGTATGAGCAGCTGGTTGTGCAAAATTGAATCAGCAAATATATAAAAATATATTAATATTAAGAAATAGGGGGGTTTTGTTTGTCCTTTATTAACTTAGAGGCAAGGGAGTATATTTAGTAATGTCGGATATCATCAGTCACTGAGTGTGCACTCAATGTAGACCTTGTTGCAGATGAATGAATAAACTGAACTGCAACACACCATTTTATCACAGGCTCAGTCTTAGCCCTAACTGGTTTGTATAGCCTCCTTTTGAAGAGTGTTTTGTACCTCATTCTGATGGTTATAAGCTCTTTTAATTTTCAATAACATGTGTTAGCAGGTAGGCAATAGCAAAATGGACTGCATTCTTTATACTTCCTTGTTGCTGCAGACGGCATTGTCTCTCCAAATTGCTACCCTTGGCAGAAAACATTAAATGTCTCACCATACATTTGCTGTATATCTGATGTTACTCTGACTATATATGTTTCTAGAGTTGGTTTATCACCCAGAAGTTAAATATAGGATGCAGGGAGTGATTGTGGATGTGACTAAATGATTTGTATTTTTCAAATATATTGATAAAGGAAATAGAAGAAGCTCTCTCCAAATACCGATCTGATTACACTCTTAGAATGTGGATATACAGTCAACTGGACATACATGAAGTTCAATTCTTTGGTTCACATAGTGTATGGGAAAATGCTGTAGTTTAGTATTTCTGCTCAGATGTTTGATTTTTCATTTCAAACCCCATTATTTGTGGAGTGTGTGGAAATACTGTAGAACAAAATTTATAGTATTGCTCTATATACTGCTTTCCTCTTCACAGTAAATGCTTGTGTTCTTGTCAAAAACTTTTGTAGAGTTTCAGGCTCTTTTCAGTTTTATTACTTGATCACGTATTAGCTAGGGGACACTACTTACGTAAAATACTTCATTCAAAACAAAAGTGCAGAAACCAATAAAACAAGATCAACAAATATGTTAACGATACTCTGTCATGGAAATGAGTGATGCATTTCACTAATAAGAGATAAATAGCAATATATTTATTGATATAAAACACCAATTTAGCAAAGTTTGTTAGTAAATATGAAAGTGGTTTAACAAGAATCAATGGCAAAGCAGATTTGATTATTTACTGCATAGAGTACAGGATCAGACAAAACTGTCAGGGAGACCCTCCTATTGAGTCATGAGGATCAAAGAGGATCCCCTTGCTTTCTAAACTCCTTCTCAGAGAGGAGTCTAGGTACATCTGGATCCAGTCCTGGTCCCAGACTCAGTCAACTGTTTATGTCTAAAGGCTTATATATGTGCAATCAATCCTTTATATCACTTAGCTAAGATTTCAAAGTTTAGCATGCTATTAATTGCTTACCAAACGCTAGAAATCTCTCAGCCCTGAGGATTAACCTTGGGAGGTGTCCCTACTCAAGGGGAGATCCTGGCATGCAGCCCAATGCCATGCAGGAGAACTTAATAGGCCCTGGGCTGTCCGCTCTTTATGGAAGATGGTGATTGACTTATAGTCATATCTGCATACCAGCTGTATGTTGGTTGGCACATGTTCAACTAGCCCTCCACGGTTGAGCAAGATTTATGGCCCTTAGCTATTGTGTTGCTATCTGTCTCCCAAATTCCAGCTTAAGCCAGATGCAGCCATCACAACGACCATTGGTGGCTATTGCTTAAGCAGAAAAGGGTGGGAGGCGCACACACCACCACATACTCATCAGACTTTATAACATCACAATGTTTCATTAAAAAACAGTTTTGATTAAATTTCTACAGTCATGGCTACTTCAAAACAGCATTAGAAATTATTACTAAATATGTAAATATTTTATTATTTTGGGGGTTTTGTTAGTTTTAGGTGGAAAACTACTCTTGAATGATGGAATAGCAAATATTCAATTAAGAAATTGACATTTCTGCATAAATTTACAATATCTACTGCAGGTGCCTGCTTCATCTACAGACATAAAGCCTTGAGAATAATTCACATTTCATTTCTAAGCAATTTAGTGAATATTTTTCCCACATATCAATAATTAATTCTGATGAATACTGTAGAATGAATTAGAAGTAAAGCTTGAATTAGCAATAGAATAAATATGAAAAGCTGTACAAAAAATATTATGCACATTTAGTGCTGTTTTGCTGAAAATCCTTAGACAACTTATTATACTATTGAGAGTTCTGCTTTTAAAATATATACTTAAATATAAGCTTCCATAAAAATTTTCATTCATTCAAGAAGTTTTGGTTTCTTTTGGTACTTTCACAAAATTGATCACTGCCACAGTATCATTTGTTAGGACGCCTCCATTTTCTGATGAATAACTAAGAATATTTGCATCAACAAAAGTGCAGGTTATTTGAAGCTTTCATCCTATAAGGTAAACCAGCCCTTAACAATATGACAAAGTACTGAAAATAGTATGCAACACGCTGTTCATGCATATAATTCTTGTACTCTTTTTTGAGAAACCTGCCCTAACACCTCATATGGGAGACTCTTGATTTTTCAGGAATGTTTTAGCTTCTTTTCTTTGATAGGACAGTCTTCCTGCCACTCTGCAAGTACTAGTACAGAAGTTGTTGCTGTCTATAGCAACAAATACCTGAGGAAAATCCCTGGTCTTTTGAAGTATTCACTTTCCCTTTCTTCACTGAACTGTAACAAAGAAGCATTAGTAAATTCAACAATGCCTTGGAACTTGGTTTGACTTTTTATATCCACTGAGCTGTCATAGCACTTCTTGGCAGATGCTGCTATTATCAAATGGCAGGAAAAGGCTCATATTAACCAAAAAATGTCCTATTGGCAGAAGGGCTAGAGGTGTTTATCAGAAAATTTTTCATCAAATACAATATTTTTTGTTTCACCATGACTGGAAAGATAACTTCAGAGAATTATTAGCATTTTTTTCCTCTCTGCAAATCTACCATTAGTCTATTGTGATTTTTTTTATATATATCATCATACCTCAAGTGTAGTGGTCTTATGAGATGTACCTGTCACAGCATCAGGAAGGCTCAGGAGCAAGAAAATAAAAGCTTCAGAGGGATATCAGTGTGAAGATGTTAAAGGCAAGCAGGATAAAATTTCTGTAGAGTAAATGTACCCTCTGTACCTGTGTACCCTGGGGAAGTATGGCATATTGCACCTGTAGCAGGATATAGAAGCACTCACAGAGTGACATTTTTAGCATTACTCTCAAATCCTAAAGCAGCTGCTGATCATGCAGTGGAAAGCTAGGTAGTCTTCCTCAGAAGCATTGAAGAGTTCTTGTGCTGATGTTAGGGTTGAGAATCTTCTATCTGCAATTTTTGAAAGATATCACTGTACTTGTAAATGAAAATGGCACAGATATTCCTTGATGACATGTCAGTAAGTTTTGTCCTGTGATTTAGTAATGTCTGAATCATTCATAAGAAAATATTCCTTCCTTCTGTGGGGCTTCAGAAGGTGATACAAGAGCTTGAAAACCTGCTCACTTCATGCCATAAATTATTACCTGTATGTTTACTATGAAGATAACCTCGGTAGAAGAATGTAAGTAACAGCTCTTCCAAACCTAATAAGAATAGTTTCACCAAAGAATTTTTGGTATGAGATAATTTTCCACAAAAATGTTAAAAACAAACATATGCCATCATCTTCTACAGAGCAATTGTTACCTTCATCTATAACAGCAGGGCTTCTTTTATCCTCTAATCTCTGAACTGCAAAGCATGAACTCTCTCTGTAGAAGCCAAAGTAAAAAAAAAAAAATAAAAAAAATTACATGATAAAGATAACATTGTTGATTATCTTAGGCTTGGAAAACTTCAATCCCACCAGTCTTTGCTATTCTTTCAAACACAGAAATTCCAGCTACCTATGAATGCCAAGCATTTCTTCCAATTATCAAATTATGTAGATAGAAGGCAATGGTATAACCCATTGGGCAGAAGGATGCTGAAAGTGTTTGTGGTGTTACACGAAGGATGAGTAAGGATGATCTTAGAGTCTGAGGGCAAGTGACATGAAGTGGCATGTCTGTAAACCCCATTTGTATTACCCCAGCAAGCATAACACGTTCTAGGGCAGACTGACACTATCCATACTATGTAATTCTGGATCCTGGATCATTTCTGGGCTCCATAAGTGCTCCTATAGCCCTTAGACACAATTCTTCTCTTTAAGCCTCCCTCATAAAAAAAGCACAGCTGTGAGGGGTATTTTTTACTTTCACAGAATTGTTCACAACGGCAGTGTTACTTGTTATGATGCCTCTGTTTGGTAATGAATAACAGGATTAATATTTTTCCTTCTGTTTTGTTCTTTCTTATTTCAAATTGCCAGATCTTTTTCTTGATTTTTTTTTTTTTTTTTTTTTTTTTTTCCCTGGTGGCTACTAGTATAGGGCTTAAAGTAGGGCATACAGCCTATTGTATGTGTCACATGCCAATATGCATCTGTGGCATCAGGAGGTGAAAGATGCTGAGGGGAGGCAATGCCTGTCAAAAATATTCCAAAACAATGTGAAGTCAGCCAAATGCAGTACAGTCTTGTTCCTTTGATTATTTTTTTTTCCAAATTACCTTAAAGTCTTGCTCCAGTTTATATTCTGAGATTTCTATTTTATGGCACATAGATACCTTCTGTAAAGAATGTGCACTCAAATCAGGCAGGGTGCCTGACCCTTTAGTCCAACTGTGGCCAGCACCAGAGACTCAGAGAAAACAGGAAACTCATTCCAGTTGTCACCACATCTGAAACCTGGCTGGTGGTCTGGCTTTCACACATAGCAGTTCAACCTTGAGCACAACCTTATGCACCATGTTGGAAGTCTTGTGATTTATTTCCAGTAAGACACTGTTGACTAACATTTTCACAGCCTTTTCCTATTATGATCATAATTTGCATTTTAAAACACGGAGTCTTCTCAAACTTTCATATCTTAATGTATAAACAAGGTTTAAAAATGCAAGTCTTATACTCTGCTTCCAAATTTAAAACATCTTTGAAATGTTTTCCATTCCATTGCTGGGTATCACACTGACAGTTTCTCTTGTACTTTTGGTTCAATGTCACTTTTATTGTTAAATAGTTATAAGTTTTCTCTCCAAGGTACCCATAGTGGCCCACCATTGCATAACTTACTGGATCCCTCCTGTGCCAGTCTGGACACTCTGAAAGACGTTCCTGTCAACGGCCTTGACTTCTTTCGTCTAAAAATTAAACTAAAGGTACAACAACTGATTTTCAGGTATCTAATGGGAAGTTACAGAGAAGTAGGAGTCAGACTTTCCTCAGAGATACGCAGTAATAGAACAGGAAGCAATTGATAGAAATTGGAACACGAGAAATTTTGCTTAGATACAATCTAATGTGTTTGGGGGGGGGGGGGGTTTGTGTGCTGTATTTTTCATCATGAAAGTGATTAAATACTTGAACAGGCTATCCAGAGATGTCGTGGGACTTCTTTCCTTGGAATTTTCAAGACTGTGCACAAGCCATAAGAAACATAATCTTTTTGGACCTGCTTTGAGCAGCACTCTGGATTGGGTGACCTGTAGATGTCCATTACAACACGTGCTTGTGTGTGTGTGTGTGTGCACTGGATCTTCCTAACGTTAAGTAAGAACATAAGATCCAGCATCTCAGGTACATTCCATTTATGAGATACATTTCTGTGTGCAGCAGCCTGTTCTGTATTGAAGTTATGAACATACCTTGAAAACTTCACTCCAGGCTTGTATCTGATAAACATTACCCTCTTGTATGAGTTAAGTACGGTTTTCATCTCCCAGAAAAGAAACCACCTCCTGTTATAAGATCAATCTATCTGAGATGGACTATCTAGTTCTTGGAAATCCAAAAGGAGCTTGCTTACTATTGCATTTTAAGATAACATGATGTGAACTATTCACCCTCCCCTTCTTCTTCCTTTCTCCTTCCATTACAAAGGTCATGGGGAAAGCTGAAGTACGCAACGCCTTCTCTATCTCAGTCTTTACTTGTAAGACTGATCTTCAGGAATCCCAGACCTCTGGGACCAGAGGAAAAGTCTGGAGAAAGGGAGACTTGCTGCCACTGGAGAGGCAGGTTTGGGAACATTTAAACAAACTAGACATATGTGAGTCTATGGAACCTGATGGGATGTACCCATGGGTGCTGGGGGAACTGGCTGATGTCTGTGAATCTTCTCTTGATTATCTTTGAAAGTTCATAGTGACTGAGGGAGGTTCTTGAGGACTGAAACAAATAAAATTCCATTTCTTTCTTTAGGAGGGACAAGAAGATAACTCCAAGAAGCTGCAGGCCAAGAGGATGAAAGACAAGAAGGTAATCCAAAGTAGTCAGCATGGGTTTGCGAAGGAGGAATGCCTAACCAACCTGGTAGCCTTCTATAATGAGATGACTGGCTTGGTGGACAAGGGCAGAGCAGTGCTCATTGTCTGTAACGATTTTAGCAAGGCTTTTGACATTATTTTCTGTAACCTCCTCATACACAAGCTGATAAATATGAGTTAAGTGGAAAGGGAGGTGGGCTGAAAACTGGATGAATAGCTGGACTCAGAGCATTGTGATCAACATTCAAAAGTCCAGCTGGAGGCCAGTAACTATGGGGTTCCCCAGGGGTCAGAACTAGAGCCAATACTGTGTAACCTCGTCGTTAATGACCTGGATGATATGTCAGAGTGCATCCTCAGCAAGTTTTCAGACATTACAAAACTAGGAGGAGTGGCTAATACACCAGAAGGAGCTACACTCAGACAAGAATCTCTTGAATTTCAAAAAAGGAAACTGCAGAGTCCTGCATCTGGTGCATAAAAGTCACTGGCACCAGTACATGCTGGGGTACAATCCCAGTAACTCTGGAAAGTAACTCTGAAGAGAAGGACCTAGGGGTCCTGGAGGACAAAAAATTGAAGATGAGCCAGCAATGATCATTATGGCAAAGAAGTGCAAAACCATGCTGGGCTGCACTGGAAGGAGGATTGGCAGCAGACTGAGGGAGGTAATTCTTCCCCTTTACTCAGCACTGGTGAGGCCTGATCTGGAGGACATTGTGCAGGTCTGAACTCCCCCAGATAAGAAGACATGGGCATATTGGAGTGAGACCAGCAAGGGACCTTGTAGATTATTAAGGGCTTGGAACATCTGACATAAGGGGAGTATGTGATGATATATTTCATATATCATGAAAATTTACAGTGATGGAAGAGGAACTTTCATACAGTGACATGTTTTCAACATAGAATACCTGGAAGGTACCTTTGCCAGAAACCATCACTTTTCATCTAGCGAAAGCTGTCTTCCACAAATTATTGCTGTAACTGATAACAATTCAATATCTTATGAAGCAAAATAATTTATATGCATGAAAACAGCATTCAGTAATCTGCTCAGCGAAACAATAAAAATCACGTATTTGCAAATACTTGTATTCTGCACTTGGTGCCTCATTTGGTTGTAAACCAACAACTTCATAACTAGAAATAGAATCAAATAATAGAAACATAGAATGATTTGGGTTGGAAGGAACCTTAAAGATCATCTAGTTCCAACACCCCTGTCATGGGCAGGGACACCTTCCACTAGAACAGGTTGCTCATAGCCACATCCAACCTAGCCTTGAACACTTCCAGGGATGGGGCATCCACAGCTTCTCTGGCTGATGTGTTCCAGTGTCTCACCATCCTCACAGTAAAGAATTTCTTCCTAATATCTAATCTAAATCTACCCTCTTTCAGTTTAAAACCATTATCCCTTGTCCTATCACTACATGCCCTTGTAAAAAGTCCCTCTCCAGCTTTCTTGTAGGCCCCCTTTTAAGGTCTCCCTGGAGCCTTCCCTTCTCCAGGCTGGAAAACCCCAAATCTCTCAGCCTGTCTTCATACGAGAGGTGCTCCAGCTCTCTCATCATCTTCAATTCTGTAATTTATTTAAGTTGACAGCAATTATTCTTTATACAGATAAATATTTGGTATGCAAATGTCATATTTTGGGAAAAAAAGTCCATCTTATTTATTTGTGGTTCAGTGTTTTTCATTCATTAAGTCCCCACTTACAGTGATGAGTTGTGTTCACTATAAATAACATATAACCAATACATGGACAGAAAATAACTGATTCATGAACAGAAATTAAAACTAAAATAATGAAATAATTGGTCTGAAATGAGCAGTTTGATTTAGTTACATCTGTCCTATTTGGTTTAGACTGATCGTCCTTTTTGAGGGAAGCTACTAATTTTCCCTCCATCTACATTTATTGTCATGGAATAGAATGAGAAAAATAAAAAAAAATGCTTACCTTTCAGTATAACTTGGACTAATTATAAAGAGCTAATATACTCAGATTTTGCTGTCATTTGATGAATTATTGAAGATAAATGTTTATATAAACAGACAGTAAGCATTTTCTATTACAGCTTTTTGTTTCACTTTGGCTAAAATTTACTTGCTTAGGTCTTGAAGTTTGGTTTCTAAATGTAAAAAAAAGACTTATGTATCAAAGTGCTGTGATTAATAAATCAGCCCTGACTGTTATACCAAGTGCTTGAATCGCTTTTCTGTATTCCAATAAAGTACCTTTAATCCAGAATTCCAATATATAAACTGGAAAATATCTGCCTAGTTTTATTCACTTAGATGGATAATTAAAGCACACTAATAGTCTTTGCATATAAATGATCATATTTCTGAATTAGTAAACATGTGAAGGGTAGTAGTGTTAGGTATTTTTAAAAAGGATGATAACAGGGCTACAGCATATAATTGCTGCTGTCCTAAATCTGTAGTACATAATAAGTAATACTTCTGTCGGGTTTTAAGCAACTGGATTTCATCAATACTCTACATAAGAGTTTCACTGACCACGATTTTTGTTGAAAACAAATGGTTACCTCTGGAGTACAGACATAAGCACTTTTTCATCAAATAATCTAAGTATTTTGAAAATGATCATGAAGAGGTAGGATTAGCTTACTAAATGCAACTTGACAGTGATATAATCTAGCAATAAGAGTGATTTATGTGGACAAATAATTTGAAACTGTCCAAAACCAGCAGTGGCATTTGAAAAGAAATTTCACTCTGTACTTAAGTACTAGGTTCAGAGAAAAGGTATTATGTGAGCTTTTTGGAAAAGATAGCCAGACATAGCTAAACTACCGAAAAACAAACTACACAATCATAAGTCTAAGAACGCTATAAGGGTTACAAACTGGCCCTCAGATATAGAAAAGTATAATGTTTTCCAGTGGGAATGGTATTGGTTAAAAATGCAATATCACATACGCCCACAGTGAAGCTACTTTCAGGGAGTATGTGCAGGCTCTAAAGGCAGTGCAAGAAAATCCAAGACAAAACAATTTGTTTTCAAGACCTGCTGACATAAACAGAAACCCTTAAAATTGCATGTTGGATGGGGCTAAGAAGAAATTAAATTCCTTTCTGCAGCTGCACAAGTTACTACCATAAGAAACTCAGCAAAAATAGATTTTATTTTATACAAAGACTTCTGATCTGCTAAGTGGAAATGTGACAATAATTTCCTATCCAAGTAGTAATTTTTTCTTTCTCATTCAGTATTAATCGTATGTGGTAGCTAGAATATTTAAAATAAGGATTAAAATATCAGTGTTATAACATCAGTTGAATTTCATAAAACTTCAGTAACTCCTGCTGACTGTTTTTTTAAATATATATTAATGAGCACATAGGAGCTAATACAGAGGAGAATTTATTATTATTATAATTTGGTAAAGTTTCTTAAATAAAAAAGGACGACACTTAGATATATTGACCTCATCTTTGTCAAGAATTAGGTCAGAATAAACATGTAATTGGCCATGCTCTTGTTATATGAAATTAATTCCAGCCAAATATCAAAGGTAGTTTTAGTTACAAGTTACACAATTTATCATGTTATGTTAATTTGTTTAAAGCAATAAAAGGTTGTTTTACTAGATAGAGAAATGTATTCCCATTTTGTCTCAGCTAAGCACTTGGGAAAGAAAATTGGGTGTCTCATCACAGTTCTAATTTTGTCCTTTATTATGCTGCATTTTCTGGTGAGCAAGATGCATAGGTTCAGTAGAATCAAGGCACATAAGCAAGAGAGTATTATATATTATAATGCTAAGTAAATGGTAGATTTATTGGGCTTTCATCTCCTAATCATAGCTAGGCTGAAATCAAGACTATAACCCTAATGACTTGAGGACATTCTAGATTTTATTCAATCAGTTATTTAAAGTTCCGGTTTTCCAGGAGTTAAAACAGTGTGAGTAATGCAACGGCCACATGAGAGAAACCTTGCTTCCCCAGCCTCAGTGCAGAGATGTGTGCAGAGGAGCCCTGGTACAGGTGATGCATGCCATGCCTTGCCATGGCTGCTAGCACCCTCCAGCTCACACTTCAAGCAACCTCCTGACCCACCTTGTGCTCATCAAATGCACTGCTTATTCTCACTAACTTCAACACACTTGGGCTGAGACGCCCTGTGCACTGCATGTGGGCTCATTCTCACAGCAGGAACAAAACCAAGATTGTAGTTTAGAAGAAAACAAGCTGTTCTAAGGCAGAACAAGAAGTTTGAAATGCATAGTAACAAAAGGAGAATCCTTTTTTTTCCCCTGCAGAGGTGGAGAGGTAGTGCCAGATTGCTTCTGGAGGCTTCATGTGGCTTCAGATTTCACAAGTTTACTCTTCTACAATAATATTACCATGATACTATCAATAATATCCAATAGTGAAATGAACATTGTGATGTTTTTGTGTGTAAATAAATTAAATTTGAGTTTACTTCAAAAAATAACAGCAACTACCCACCACAACTAAGCAACTTCTGGAAATGTTTTTAAGCAAGTGGATTATGTATACATTTACTTGGAGTGAAGGGGGAAAAAGAGTTCTTGAAACACCCACTCACAGAGATCTGAGTAAGTCTGTGTTCCTGGTGTAGATCTGTCTTACTCAGCTGTTTGTGAAGCCAGAGTAGGGATAATCCTTGGTTTTCCTAGTTTCCTTCCTTAGGTTTAAATGTGGTGGGCTAATCAGCCACATGCTGGGTTTAAAATCGTAAGTAACACACTTTGGAGAACACCTCTGAAGATGTATTTTTTTATTATTATTATTATTTGCTAATGTAACATTTGGTTTGCACTGTTTAATAGATGAAAAATATTGCTTGCTTGTAAATGGCTGAACAAAAGTGGGGAGACAGCATGGCAAGGTGAGGGGTATGAGTAGTGTACTTCATGGAGGTAAAGGACAGAACTGTACATAATGCATTTGGACTGGGAATTTCTATGACTATTTAGCAGTAACTGAAATAAAATTCATTCTTTTTTACACCTTTAAAACACCTTTAGAACTGTGTGCAACTGAACAGAAAACGAGACACCTAATCTACACAAATGATTAAGAGGGTTATTGCCCATATGACTTAAAAATTAATTAAAATATCACCAACAATCAGCAACTCACTTTCTGTTGGAGAATCTTTCTAATAAACATCTTTAATTTTTGCCTTTGCTACTCCAACTGTTACAAAACCAGAAAAAGATTGATTCCCTTTGCTATGCTGAATTATGAAGTGCCTAATAAAAATATGCATTATCAAGGAGAAGCTGGAAGTGTTATTGTTGGTATTTTGTGGATAATTTTTATTTCATTCTTATTTTGCCTTCAGATCAATTATTTTTAATGTGGAACATCATGTATACCCAGTTACTTGCAGTGTTGTACAGCCACAAACTGACAGTAAATATACCTTCTTATAATGTAAAATTAACTTTGTCTTATGCATCCAGAGAATTCCTTGAGTTAAGGCTATCAGAGAGTAATAATTCATGTAACAGTAACAGGTGGAATGGATATTAATGAACAATGAGTATAATTTAATAGTTTGTTTCATTGTAAAGTTTGTCAACTATAAAGATTATCAAATAGTTATTTGCTTTCTAGGAAATACAGTTTTCTCAGGCTTTAATGAAGTCTTAGTGTTTTTCATAGGAAAAAAAGAAATGTTGATGAATAGACATCTATTCTGAAGTTAGTAATTACAGTAAGGAAAACAAACAATAATTTCAATGGTCCAGGAATGCACGCTTACACTACAGACACACAATTTTTAATTGAGGCAGAGACAAAGAACTTATTTTTCCCCTTTTGACTATAACATTTTTTCAGAAATCTATAAAAAGGGTATTCTGTCAGGTGAAAGGCCTCAATTTTATTTTTCAGATGAAACTGAAGTGAGAGATGCTTTGTCATCACACAAAACCATGTATGAATAAATTAAAAATCTCACTGCAGCAGGTGCCTGTACTCACAAAGAGATGTATTTTCCTTCAAATTTGAAAGCGACATGAACTACATCAATACACTCATTTGCATCTTCAAATTTGGGATTTTATGTCTTCATTTTGTCTACAAAAGACTACTCACAAAATTTTGAAAGAGGTTCTTATGTCTTCCATATCATGTAGATCATCTGTAACGTAAAAAATCCCTCAGTATTACTACACATTAAGTGCATGAAGAATATAGACACTGATATGGATGGGTGGACAGTCTTTATCCAATCAATTAAGTTAAGCTTTGGTCTCTACATCTCTGCCTCCTTGCCTTCCCTCATTTATTCACTTTGCTGAGGTATTAAGGAGAAGGATGTGGTAAAAGATGAAGTTAGCGTTTATGTCACTAAGTCACTGTACAACTCTTCAGTACTACCCTTAATACTTACTCAGGAATTGATCTTGTTTCTAATCTTAAAGGGTAATTTCCCAGTTAGCATGATTTTGTTTTGTGCTTTTGACTTAACTGATTTTTCTTCCTTATGACCACTGAATTTTTTGAGTCTTACTCATACAGCTTTTGATGCATTGAATTTCAGCAGTTGAATATGTGTTAGAAAGCCAGAAGCAGCTTTTTGATTTGCTGCCCAGTGTAAACCCACCAGGGGTTGCTGTAGACTGTGCAACAGACCATGCACCAGCTGGGAATTGCTGGGACCATATGCCAGACGGAATTTTATCAAAAATGCCTATTGCAATGAGATAAGCCTGTTGCATATTTCTCTATAGTTTAGCCAGCCACTGGAATTTATGATATTCTATGACCTTGTAGTCCCAAAAAATGCTTTGTTAACACAAATTACAATTATAGTCTCTGGTTTTGTAATATAGACATTGCTGAGTCTTCTTTTAATCAAGAAAAATTAATCGTAAGAATTGATCAGAATGCTTTTGGCTGGAAAAATAAGAAAAAAGAAGGAATTATTCAGAATAATTTGAGAAACTGCTAACATTATAATATTTTGAGAAATAAAATTCTGCCTAGGTAGTAGTTTCTGAGCAACGTTTTCTGAATGGAATCTGTTGACATTTACTGATAATTCAAGTTCTTGATTTCTTGAGGACTTAATACATATTCCTCCAGGAGTCATCAGACATGCAGCTGTCTTGAAATACGATTTTATTTTCACCTTTCTAAACTATGGTCCTTTTTCCACAAATTGTCTTCACAGTAGTACATCAAGCTCCTAAAAATTAAGAAAACCAAAAATATTTATTTACTTATACCTGAGAAGAAATGATTTTATTAGAAGTGTTAGCATTTTAGATATCTGAGAAGCAGTGTTTTTTAGAAAAAAGTAATATGAAAACATACATAGTTATTTTAGTCTTTCAGCAGCAGCTGTTCTAAAAGTATTGTAGTCATCTGCAACTGCTCAGTCTACCATTTTTTAGCCTGTTATGGCAGCTAGTTAGCCTCCATAATGCAAGAATGTCCCAGCTGCAAAATTTCTATCACCTGGTATTTTGTTGCTTATTATAACTAAAAACTATAAATATTTAGCAAAGGTCCATGAGCTCAAGAAAATTACATTGAAATCATCAGCAGAACACTTCATTCAAAACATAAAACATTTGAAAAAGAACTGAGAAACCCTCAGACTAAAAGACTAGTAATATTGTCACCAATGACTAATGTGCCTCTTCCTCAATTCAGGGGAACAGCTTTCAGCTTGCAAATTTTAATCAGTGCAATGCTGTTATTTTTAACAAATCAGTTCCTGATTTTTGCTGATGCAAACAATATTATCTCAGATTCTATTATTTACCAACTATAAACCAAACTATACCCAGAGATCCTGTTTTACTGTAATTCATTGCATATGTTATAACTTTTGTGTAGTTTTAGACCAAAACTTAGCTAGTTTCAGAAAGTTGTAAAGGTTTAATTTAAAGTAAAATATTTTATTATAAAATATAATAGCAGTTTCAAGTTTCCAGTGAAAACTGCTGGAACACATTTCAAATTTGTCTTAGTTCCCTGATTTTTTGTCAGTAAAAAATACATAAATACTTTTTACCACAATAACTTGCTAAAGTGGCTAAACATATAGAACAGAAATATTTTCTCTATTTCTGATTTCAGGGCCTGATGCACGCTATTTTTTACTTTATTTGGTTAATGTAGCAAGATTTTGGTAGCAGGGTAGGGGAGTTGCATGGGTGAGTACTGTGACAAGACACCAGAAGCTTCCCCCTTGTCCAACAGTTCCAGCTGGCTCCAAGATGAACCCACCACTGGCCAAAGCTGAGCCCATCGGTGACATTGGTACTGCCCCTGTGATAACATATTTAGAAAGAAGTAAAAACTGCTGTAATACAGCATCTGGGAGAGAGGAGTCAGACTATGTGAGAGAAAAAGACTATGCAGACAACACCAAGGTCAGTGAAGAAGGAAGAGAAAGAGGTGCTCCAGGTGCTGGAGAAGAGATTCCCCTGCAGCCCATGGTGAAGAGCATGGTGAAGCGGGTTTTTCCTCTGCAATCCATAGAGGTCCACAGTGAAGTGGATAGCCACCTTCAGCCTGTGAGGCACCCCACACCAGAGCAGGTAGATGCAGCCAAGGGAGGCTGCGATCCTGTGGGAAGCCAGTGCTGGAGCAGGCTCCTGGCAGGACCTGACCCTGTGGAGAGGAACCCAGGCTGCAGCAGGTTTGCTGGCAGGACTTGTGACCTCATGGGAGACCCACACTGGAGCAGTCTGTTCCTGAAGGGCTGCACCCCATGAAAAGGACCCACACTGGAGCAGTTCATGAACTGCAGATCTTTGGAAGGACTTGTGTTAGAGAAGTTCATGGAGGATTGTCTGCTGTGGGTGGGGCCCCACGCTGGAGCAGGGGAACAGCGTGAAGAGGAAGAAGCGACAGAGACAATGTGTGATGAACTGACTGCAGCCCCCATTCCCTATCCCCCTGTGCTTCTCAGGGAGAGGAGGTAGAGAATTTGGGAGTAAAATTAAGCCTGAGAACAAGGGAGGGGTGGGGGAAAAGTGTTTCAGGCTTTGGTCTTATTTATTATCCTACTCTAGCGTTAATTGGTAATAAAGTGAATAAATGTCTAAGTCAAGTCTGTTTTGCCTGTGATGATAATTGCTAATTGATCTCCCTGGCCTTGTCTCAATCCATGAGCCTTTCATCATATTTTCTACCATTGTTCTGTTGAGGAAGGGGAGTGATAGAGCAACTTGGTGGGCTGCCGACAGCTACACAAAGACAACCTGCCACATTTAGAAAGAAAAAATTGTTTCCCTTCTAGCACATATTGTTCATCAACAAACAAAATAATTGTACTCTTTCAACTCATGCTGAAGCTATGGTTTTACCACATCTTTCTTATATCTTGCTTTCATTTTCTTCACTTATGAAGGGATGGTTCATAAACTGTATCAGTTAGGAACAACTACATAAAAAAAAACTTCACTTAATATTCAGTGGTTACCATTAGGATATTATTGGGGGGCGGGGTGTGTGTGTGTGTGTCATATACATGCAAACAATAAGGAAAAGAAGACAGGAAGCAATTATTTGAAAAAACAAGGGCAAGCTTAAAATTTTACAGGTTCATTTTTTGGTCTCCACTCTAAAAGCTCATTCTTTAATTTGTGGTTTGCAATTAAACAGCACAGGTTGACTGGATCATGTAACACACAAAATATCTCTAATAGGAATTCAGGTCAGTTAGGATGGCCTTATAATTGAAATCTCTTGTCCTTCACCTTGCTGACACCTATGACTTTCAGCTACCTTCTTTCTCCTGTATGTGGTGGTTTGTTTAGTAATGGAAAATGATGTAATTTTGGCTGTTGTTGACCAAACAGGTACAAATCATGTTCTTTCTGCCCATTAAAAAAAAAAAAAAATCCTTTTTGCTGCCTCAGGAAACAAACACTACATTGCCTTGAAGCGAGATGCTTCTAAGCATTCTAGATCATTACAGTAACTATTGCCTCTTCTTCTGAGGAGGATGGGGCCTATTTTCTCATGGAGCTTGAAGCAGTGCTAAAAAGCTACATGTAGGCAGTTGAGATTTATGGTTTCAGTCAAATACCCATAGGTAGGTGTGTGCATTGGAGATGCTTTACCCTGAGATGCAGTAAGACCTAAGTGTGCTTA
The DNA here is from genome assembly GCF_015220075.1 of Falco rusticolus. Classification (NCBI taxonomy): domain Eukaryota; kingdom Metazoa; phylum Chordata; class Aves; order Falconiformes; family Falconidae; genus Falco; species Falco rusticolus. The sequence goes on along the minus strand of NC_051188.1, from coordinate 51,268,619 downwards.
AAAAGAAATTGTAGCAAGATTTGTCTTATTCTATGCATATAATGCTCATCAGTGTGATTGCAGCTTCTCTCAGTCATGATTGACACAGATCTACAGGGTTTACTCCTGGAAGCTGCAGAATCTCTGAAGAATATTGAGTGCAACATCTTCTCTACTTTGTTATCATTATACCCTGCTATGTAATTTATATTAGGAAAACTTTCACTTTAATATTTTTCTAGTTATAATAACTAGGATAAATGAAAAGATGTTTTCTCATTTCAAAATCACAGCAATAGTATATTTAGTATATTTGCCAATGTTCAGGTACCAGTGTTACAGGGATTTTTCAGGGTGGGGGCTAGGAGGGTGGGAGAAAAATTTATCATATAAGAGAAAACCAGGTAAGATTTGTTCTAGTTTCTGTTCAGTTCCAATGAAATACTTGTGTATGTGTAATCACATGAAAGTACAACTTACACACTTCCGTTCATTCATGCATTCATTCGTTCATTCGCAGATTTCTGTTCAATCATTCATTCTATTGCTTGTCAAGAAGTGCTTTCATTTAGTGACTTACTTTTATAGATCATGAACTCTTCTGTAACAGTCATAACTATTTATTACACCAAAATGGAATAATCTCAATTTTCTATTTGAAAATTCTCCTGGAATTTCAAGAATATTAGTCTTTCCCTGGCCATTTGATCTATATTTAAAATAAAATAATCCATATATGATTTTCAATTTTACTTTTACAAAATTTGACATTCAGTGACTTAAGAGTACATGATACTATTTATTTGAAACACATATCAATATTCACAAATCCATTTAATTCCAAGTGTTTTTGTCTTTGTCAATTCACATATAATATTAGAAATTGGACATTGATCGCTAAAAAAACAAATGACACATAGATGTATTTAATATTTTGAAAAATAAGGGGTCAAATATGAAATATAAAAAAAGAAAGATATAACATATACCATGTTTCACTGGAACTGTATGAGTTCTTATTATTTTATTGATTTTTTTTCTTTTGCATTTAACTCGTGAAGGTTTTTTTGCTGTTGTTTTTTTTAAGAAATGAATGTGAGGTAAATAAGAAGGAGTCACTGGATCTTTCATACTTACATTTTTCATAGTTACAGTTACAATAGGTTTCACAGCTATACACCTAAACTCTAAGACGGTAGGAATAATTTTAGATCATACAGTAACACATCTTCTGCAAGCCATGTCTTGTGAACAGCCACAAAAAAAAATTACTTCCTTTATTATACCCACATGTTGCTGAACTGCTATTGTTTTTTAAAACTCTTCCCTAGTAATATCTGTATTACTTCATGTTTTGAAATGTAGTAAATCCCACAAACACATCTAACTCCAGATTAAGGGTATGCTTTCTCACAAAATTCCCTTAAACCTCTGCTTTCACAATTGTCTAAAAATTAATTTGCCTCTGTCTTCCTAGTGCAATGAAGCCTAAATGGCTTTAGGCAGTGAAACAACATGTAGTTTCAGAAATAATCAATTCAAAGGATCTTAGTCCTTTTAAAAGTAGGTGTTTTAGAAGCCTGGCAAAAATCCGAAGATTGATGTAAAAAAAATGTATTCACATTAAATTTTTATAATAAATACTTTCATTCTGGATTGAAAACATAGAGGGCACTTTTTCACATTTTATGGCTTCTACATACAGAACATACAGATTCCCATTTTTCACCTTTCATGTTTCACTTCTTGCAAAGCTCAACACAGCATCATGTCTGTCCTAAATAATGAAAGGTTTCCAGCCTTTTAGAAAATGTAAGTTGCCTGAAATGTCAATGGATGCCTATTTTAAGCAACTGAACCTTGAGATACCAATTAGACTGAACTGAATGTGTTGACTATAATATGAACTTAGACAACAAAAAAGGTTTAAAAAAGGCATTTTTATGATTTCAGATACCATGGGGTACATGATACATCCACAAAAGAGCTAGTAGTTGCAGGACAAGGAAATATGGGAAATATACATCTGTTTGGACTCACTTCAGGAAACCAGGCAGGTTGCCCAGTATATCTCAAATGACACCGGACAACTATGTTTTGGTAAGAACAGAGCCTCTACATATAGGCAAAATTAAATCCACCTTGTATGCACAGATTTTATTCATGTGTGTCCTTTGTTACTTCATTTCTTCCATGTTTATGGACATAAGGGTAATCTCTACTTCCAGCTTGCAGAAGGAGACTGCTGAGTTTTAGGTTTCAGCTGACTAAGGCCTGTTAAACAACTGACATTCTGTGGAGTTTACTTCTTTGCCATGTTAATTTCAAATTGATTCTAAGTCAAAAGACTCAAATTCAGATGGTCTTTAGCAGATTTTATCTGAGACACATTAATTCGAAATGTCTTTCTCAATTCTTTGTTGGGAAGAAACAGCAAAAGCATTCATTCATCACTTCCATCTTTCTGAAAGTCTTTTACAGTTGTCACTAGTACTATCAAAAAGACCAGAAACTTTGACAAGATCTCTGTTTTAGGGATCTCTGGAAACCAGTCTAAACATGTTTCATTATACCTGCTGAAAAGTGTTAATCAGAAAAGCTAAAATCCACAGGGAGCTAAACATTCATGCAGGGCAGCCTATAGGAAGGTTTATGGAAAAAAGAAGGGTTACACTTCCGTGTTTCTCTTCCTAGCTGATTGGCTATGAAGATGAGAGGATTACTTACCTTCTTTGCTCTGCTTCTGCATGATCAACTGCCTCTTGAGAAAGGGGTGGAGGGTGGGGGGGAAGGGGGAAGCCAGGAATATGACTTCCACTGGGTATAGAGATAAATACATTGCTTGAAAGACTAAAGATTGTAAGGTTCTTATTACACGAATTGAATGTGCATTCTTTATTTACAGTTTATTTTAGTAGTACAAAAAATGTACTATTTTTTTATTGTAAAGTAAAATCATTATTAGAAAATCAGCTGTTGCTTGACTTCCTTAGCCAATACTTCTGCATTTATCAGTGGTGAGAAAGGAAATGAAGTGGCACAAATCTGTAATACTTGGGGCTTGTGATGTAACACAATTTATGCAGACTATTATTGGAGTGTAAATACATGGGTTGTTAAGAAGTTGAAATGCTTTCCTTTATTTTTTTCAGGAAATGTTTGTCTCAATATGGCTGGTTTGCTGAGAAAGAATAAAAGCGCACTGCAGATCAGAGCTGTACTTTAGCTTTTGCTCGAGTAATATAACCATCCTAAATTCTGTGGCAAAGTGGGATCATGGAAACCCTGAAAACACTCTGTACAAGTTTACTATGATTTGTGATGAAAGCTCTATGGAAAGCTATGGCTACAAACAACTTTTTAACAGAGAGACTCTTTTCAAGGCAATTTAATTACAAAGTTGAGAATGACAGGTCTGAGAACTGACTATTTTAGGAAAGCCAGAAGCAAACCAGAAAAAAAACAAATTGATTCCTTTCTGTGCCTGGTAGAATCACAGACTAAAACCATCAAGTTATTTTTTCATCAAGATGTTTCAAATTTATATATATATATAAAACATATGTTGCTGTCTTTGGTGAGGTTTTATTTTGGTTTATTATTATTATTATTTTATCCCCTTCTAAAATTTCTTAATTCCTTTAATTCCTTCTTTTGTTTCTTTACACATATGACTGATTTATATAGAGTGGGAATAAGTGGAAAAATTTGTCACATGCTTTAAATTCCAGCAAAGCTTGGCACCTTCATTTGCAGATTTCAGGACAAGATGATGTAGGGTCATATATTATATGTCATCACAGATCATTGCATATCACAAAGTCTGTACCTTGACACACATGTGTCAGTTGCTTGAGAAAGCAATTACAGAGGCCTGACAAGTTAAGAGCTTCAAGAAGCAACAGGAGATATTGCAGGATTTTGCTAATCCCATATACAACTTCAGCTGTGTTACACCCTAGTACCATCTGTTAAAGAAATAGAATCCGACATCAAAAATTTACAACAAAATTTCCAAACAGCCTGATATAAGCTATATTCCTCGGGGTGAACTTGCGCATATCAACCCTTGCATACATATGGTACAGACAGAACCACAGGCAACCACATGATGAATGCCCTGCCACAGGTGACAGATGTCCTAAGTGGAGCTAGTATGCATACATATGCTGCTCATGGGCTGAGTCCCATTTATATGAGCCAGCTGCAGGTGATAAACTGGAATATCTTCCTAAAATATGCCCTGGCAATTAAAACTCAGCCAAGTTCATTATGCTGAGGGCATTATTTTTAAAGACACTTCACTCTGCTTTAAAACTAACTCAAAAGTGATGTTGCAGGTACACATGGTAATAGGGGTCTCAGACAATTCATCCTAATCTCTCCCTAACATTGAATTGAGAACACCCTGGGACCCACTGCATGGAATGCATAGAATCATAGAATGATTTGGGTTGGAAGAGTCATTAAAGATCGTCTAGTTCCAACACCCTGGCATGGGGGGTTGTGCTGTGCCACACTTTCTACTAGAAGAGGTTGCTCAGAACCACATCTGACCTCACCTTGAACACTTTTAGGAATGGGGCATCTGCAGCTTCTCTTGGGCAACCTGTTCCAGTGTCTCACCACCCTGATGGTAAAGAATTTCTTCCTAATATCTAAGCCTATTCTCTTCTAGTTTAAACCCATTACGCCTTGTCCTGTTGCCACAGGCTCTACTAAATGCATTATATATTGATGTCCTTATGAAGACTCAAGACTTCTAATGACTATTGTTGAGCTTTAAGGGAAGTAAACAACAGTTCAGGAACAAAGGTTGAATGTGTATCAGTCTGTGAGGATAATTTTGTCTGAAAGTTCCCAAGATTGTTTCACTGACCACAAGGTCTAACATAACTCTTCACAGCCACACATTAAAAAAAAAAATAAAATAAAAAAAAAATCCCTTTTCCATTGTGTCCATGGGTGCCACTTCTTTTTCCAAAACAGTTTCAACTTGTACTTCACAATGTAGTTATAGAAGAAGCTGATAAGACTTCTGGTAGCCGTTTACTCATAGACACTTTGGCAAAATCTTCTACAGCCAAACATGCACACGTGAAAGGTATCCACATATGAGCCAAACACCTAATGCCAGATGTCTAACATGATATTCATTGACATTATGGTCAATGAAAAGGTACTCAAGAAATTACTATGGCATAACTCAATTCACTAAGAGTAAGTTTCTGGTGCCAGTTGACACATCCTATAACCAGCTCTCCACTTGCCTGTTTTAAAGTGTTTCACGTTCACCAGCTCTCTTATAATCTCTCAAGTAGCTTACAGTATTTTAAAGAACAGTAAACATTTGTGCAGGCTGACCTTTCTTCTTAGGTTCAGTCTCACCATTTTCTTATTTCATACATTTAGCACTTAATACACTACACAATTCTGCATTTCTAAAGAAAATGGATCATGTCCTCAAACCATAAGTAATCAAACAGGATGTTCTTTAGCTAACTGAGGAAAAGATTTGATCTGTCAGATACGTCAGCCCAATATCTATTCCAATTTGAATCAGAGCATCTACATATTATGTGCAGTTTGTGTAAAGCTGCACATACCAAGTAATACTGAGGTGTTGATAACTGATTTAGCCATTCTGCAGATTGCTTCAGTGTTGCTCTTTTGCCAATAACTGTGCAATCCACTGCACCTAAACTCACATTTCTTCACAGTTCGTATAGAAATTATCTTGATAGGAGGGACACAAATCAGATGTCATCTAGATGGTGTATTATCTTCCCAAGCCTATTAATAGATGGATTTTAACTTTAGGTACAGGAAAACTTTGAATGACAAGCATTTAGATATTCTTCTATCTATGTGTAAATGACAGAGTATTGATTAAAGAGTATTTATGTGTCAAAACCTCAGGCTGGCTCTTTTTTAAAAAAAATTACATTATTAATATTTTGTAATTTCTACAGTGTGTACTCAGCTGCTGGCCACAGGCTTGACTCACATTTGACATTTTTGCTGAGTTCCATATCCTTTCTGTTTATATGTCTACATGTGTGTATGTGTGCATGTATATGTAAGTGCATGTATCTATAAAATTTATTCCTGTATGAAAATCTTCAGTCATTTCTCAACACAGATTTCTGTGAGCTGCAAAGATCTTTGCATTATAACAAACAAACAAACAAACAAACAAACAAACAAACAAACAAACAAAAAATCATTATATCAATTGTCTATCTGTTGCTTGAAATACCCCGTCCCAAAGTTGGTTGGTTTGGGTTTGGGGTTTTTTTTATAACTCTGTGTGGAAATTACAGTCATATTATAATTTTCTTTTCACACACACACCCCACACCCCCCACACCCCCCCGATTTTCCTCATTGGTCAATGAGTTTGAAAGGGAAGCAACTGGGCCTAGTACTCACTGTACACTCATGTACTTCCATACTACGTGTTTGTGTACGCATATATGCATACACAGAGTCACCAAATTGCAGAATCACAGAATGGCTGAGATTGCAAGGGACCTCTGGAAGTCACCTGGTTCACCCCTCTGCTCAGGCAGGTTCACCAATAGCCAGTTGCCCAGGACCATGTCCAGACAGCTTTTGAATATCTTCAAGGAGGGAGACTCCACAACCTTCCTGGGATCTCTGTGTCAGTGCTCACTCACCCTCACGGTATAAAATTGTTTTCTGATAATCAGAGGGACCCTTCTTCATTTCAGCTTGTGCCCATTGCCTCTGGTCCTGTCATTGGGCACCGCTGAAGAGAGCTTGGCTCCCACTCAACTTGATGACCACCAGGACCCCAAGTCCTTTACTGCAAAGCTACTTTCTAGCTTGGTAGGTCCCAGCATGTACTAGTGCATGGAGTTATTTTCCCCCAGGTGCAGGACTTTGCCATTTCCTTTGCTGAACTTCATGAGGAACCTGTGAACCCATTCTCCAGGCTGTCAAGGCCCCTCTGAATAGCAGCACAAACCGCTGGTGTACCAGCCACTCCTCTCAGTTTTATGTCATAAGCAAACATGTTGAGGGTACACCCTGTTTCATCATCCAGGTCATTAAGGAAGATACTGAACAGGATTGGAGCAAGTATTGACCCCTGGAGTACACCAGTCATTGCTAGCCTCCAAATGTTTTTTGTGCCACTGATCACCACCCTCTGGGTCTATCCAGATACTGTGTCTGCTTCACACTCCTTGCTAAGTTAGAATAGTTAAGGAAAATAAATGAAGAATTCTATTTGAACATATCCTTCTCTTAGATTGGTAGGAATGTAAGAAAATATACTTTTTCAGTATGATAAGACACTTTTGCAAGTTTATATGGATAGATATACAGGAGTGCAAAATGAAGATGTAAAACTAAAAATGAGCAATAGAAAGGAGGCAAAACATAAATGTATATATATGTGTAAGTATATATATAGCTGACAGTGTGTCAGAATATTTTCTTACAGTTATTCTTATGGAAGAAAATAATGTAACAAGTGTAGAAAATTCATTAGAAAAAATGATGGAAAAAGGGAGAAAATGGTCCCATTGTCTTTGGTCAAGTCTTTTTTTGTTTCTTCCTTCTCACTAGTCCTGTGTTGTGATAAACTTTCGTTCTGAGACTATACTATGCCAACCCTTCTGCTCTGTCCTCTGAAAAAAAAGAAAATAAACCACAGATTTTCTCTTAAGAATGGTGCCTTAATCAGAAGATCACTAGAATATTCTCTCATTTGTTTATCATTTGTTCCTTTCTTCAACAAAAGAAATGAAAGACTGAGTTTCAATACTTTATATCCTTATGAAAATCCAAACCCTGAATTCCCACAAATATGTCTTTTCACTATGGCACATTTGGCATATTTGGATATGAGATAAGGAATAGAACAATTAGATAATTTTTGTGACTATTCTCATTTCTTTGTGAAGTATATACACATTGCATATAGAAATTATCAAAAATATCATATTATTTTCCTGAGTACATTACTGCCTCTTCTTCTCAATCAAAATGCTGATATCCTGGCTGAAACATAAGTGGCTGAATCTGCAGGGACTGACACACCTAGGGGATATGTTTATATGTATTCAGATGATGAAGACAGAGACAATCATGTGCTAGATGGTACCTTTCTTTTTGTGATGTAATAGAAAATATATTTACAAGTATCATATAAATGATGTGTCATAAAAAACCCAAAAAACTTAGGGGGATTAATGTGTTCCTTTGGTATGAGAAATCATTGCCAGAATAAAAGGGTGAAAAACAGAAAAGTGATAAATGTGCCATGAAACTTAACACTGAATTGTAAAAATTTTATGTTAAAGCTTTCCAAGGACTGGCTGACTAATAAGGTGAAGACCCAGAGGGCTGGTATTTCCCAAGGATATCAGTAACTGGCATGCTGATGAAGTGCTGTATCCACAAATCAAGGTAAAAGGAGAAGCAAAAAGGTGTAGTATATTAAGAATCCTGTAACTCAGATCATATCTAAAGGGCAGGGAGGTAGGAGAAAACTTCTCGTTTGAGTGAACAAAGGCTTCAGAATTGTATGCAAGATGAACAGAAACAAAACCTTGTGAAAGAGCTTTCAGCACTTAGAAGCAACTGATGTACTCATACAGCTTCTACTTCTAATCATAGAATTTGGACTGGACTCCCAATTACTGCTGCAACTCTGCAACTAAGAATGAGTAACTGACTTGTATGTGAATGGCTATGTGTCATTTTACCGGTGTCTGTTTATAATGATAAAGTGAACAGAAAGCATCCAATTTTTTTTTTTTTTTTTTTTTTTTTTTTGGATTATGGCACACAAGAAGACAACAAGCTATTTTAATTTTTGCAACCAATAACTTGATCACATGATGGAGATGATACAGGTAAGCTTTGCTTAACCGCTTGGGCAATATCAGAAAAATGATAAAAAAATGATTCCACATGACGCACATAGTATTTGCTGTCTAACACTGAATGTCATTTTAGGAAGGAATGAATGATTGTCTGAAGGTTGCTATGTGTCTTTATCAATCAGGTAAGGAAACACTCTCACTTAATCTAGGTGCTTAATTTGCAGACAATTAAAGTCAAGTGGTATGAATCCTGCCATAAATGCTTGAGGGAATTTTAAGGTATAACAGTGATATGCCTTTAGAAGTGTCTACTGTTATGCACTCTCAAGAGAGTTGAAGGAAGATTTTGAGGAATTTTAGATGCCTGACTTCAGTCGAAATCCTACAGTGCACCTAATGCTTCTTTTGGGATTCTTACAGTCTTCAATCCTTTATATTTTGCTGAATGTTACACTGTTTGATTACACAATGTGGTAGACAAGTTTGCATTATGCCTGTTTTCTTACTGCAAGATTGTGGTGAAGATGGTTCCTTCCTGCTCTCTTTAAAAATTTAAAAATAATTTATTATTAAATAGGTTTCAATTGATGCATTAATTTATATCAATTGGGATCTGGGACAACTGATTTCACTTTTTGTTTGAAAGAATTACACATACCTCGTGGAGTTATTTAAGACTTCAATATTAAACATTGTGTCAAAGCACCAAGTTGTGCGATTTCAATATTTTCCAGAGCACATTAAGAGACAGTCACTTTTAGTGTAAATGTTTACTGTTTGCAACATATCCTCCTGTGTGGATACACCTGAAAAGAGGATATATTTGTTTGTTTAGTTAATGACTTCACAATATTTTGCTTGAGCACTATCTACATAAATTGCAGATGTCTGTCTGAATTTCTCACCTTCAGCTCTCCTGAATAGTTAATGACAAGAACTCATATCCTTTTTTTTATGCATAGTTATGAACTATAAAAATAATACATATTTCATGTCCATTTATTAATTAGATATTATTTTTGTGTGTTATTTACATAGTTCATATTATCATAAAAAACAGCATTACTGTCCAATTCAGGGTACACTGGCAATCTCAGAACAGGAACTCCCTGGACAATATGGGTACAAGGCATGAATGTGGAAAAATGTGGTTTGCCCTAGAGAGCATAGAGGGAGAAGATGCTGCTAACACTGCCATTTAGCTGTCTGCATTCTGTCCCTGGTTCTGCAGTTACTGCCAAGCACATTTCCATGTATATTACCAAAGGAAATGCCTTTGCATTTTTTAACTAGCATTCATTTTTTTCTTTTTATACAATAGTTTAACTGTACCAGCCTGATTTCCCGTAGCAGCTGCCCCAGCATCTTCTCTGAATGCCAAGCGTGATTCAAAACAGAGCCAAAGAAGTGGGTTTTGCTTCTTGTTCCTTCTCCCTTTTTAAAATTTACTTTTTTAGCTGTTCCAAAAGCATTTAACTTCCATTTACATAGATTTGAGCAAGAGAACATGATGTTCCAGTTTGCTTACTTCCACATATGAAAAAATAAATAAGTGTTTTTCTTTACAGATTGTTTGCTTTTCTTCACATTAGATGCAAGGAAAATGTAATACAACTGCAATTGTATGCACGTACACCATCACCTTGGAGATTCAGTATTGTAAGTGGGAGAGCAATCATATACTGAAATCCAGAGAATACACTCAGCCAGCACCACTCTGACATTTTAAGTGTACGTACTTAATGTGATTTTTACTGTTAATTACATGGGCTTTATGAATTCCAGTATCATCTCCTTTCCACTGCAACTGGATGAAGGGAACCATATGGCCATTTCAGATCCTATAAGACAGATTAAGTCTGAAATAAACAGTGGGAAACTTGCCCTTGTTTTTGCACCATTGGTTTTGAACTAGCATGGAGCACACTAATACTGCACTGTGTCAACTATGCGTCCCCATTTGGTTTTGCTTCAACTATCAAAAGGGAGAGGCTTCTTAAAAGAATTGTGACAAAGTCATAACACTTAACTTCAGAGACAGAAGGCATACAGAAGGGGGAGAAGCAGACCTGAATGGGGTAAAGAGGCAGCAAAAGCAACGTGAGCAAAACTTGCTAGAGGCAACTGCTTACATGAACCACCCCTACATTTCATGACCCTAAACTTGGGGAAAACAATCATCTCCAGTAGGGTTTCTTGTAAAGAAATCAGTCGTCTAGTTTAATCTATAAAAATAATTTCCTGCCACTTCTTAGCCCTGAGGTCAAATTACCCAAACAGCTCATTATTAAACTCTCGTACTCTACAAAACAATATAGCCACATGGCAGCAATCCTTTAACAGTAGTCCCCATCCTCTGTTAAATCCTGGACTGTTCCCAGATGGATGTTTGAGAGACTGTTTGTTGGCATAAGCTAAATATGTTCTAGGGATCTTTTCCAGTAATATAATCAAACAAATAGTAACATTCTGATGCCTGGAAACTCACTGTGAGTCTTTGGTTTATTAGAACCTACATAAGTTTTCTTTTGCTTTCTCCCTCACATGGATGTAGCATATGAATCAGGTCCATTGTACTCTTAGATGTAACTGTAATTCTGCCTTATAGCTTATTATATGTCTATGCCAGTATAGTGCTCCACAAAGAGGTTCAGTTGTTTCTGAAATAATCTAACTATAGAACCAAAATAAGTAAGAACTGTGATATCCTTACATTATACTGACAGAGTATATGCTATTTGGTCTGAGCAAGTTAGCTAGGGCAACAAACAGAAATGTGCCTGTAGTTCTGTGCCAGAACCTGACCTCCTGTTTGACTAAGGCTTTCCTCTGAACTCTGCAGATGTATTACCTCAGTAGGACCAAGGGAATTTCAGTCCCTTTGTACTGCTCTGTGAAGCATAGGCATTCTTTCTGACTTTTACAGTCCAAAATTTGCAGTCCAACCAGTATATGGAAGGTAAGTGGGGAAGAAATGTAGGTAAAGTTAACCATATCTTGTTGTTTCCTAGATTTGCATATAATTCTGTGTTAAGCTTTTTTCCTTCTTTCTTTTTCTCTCTCTTTCTTTCTTTCCTTGCTTCCTTCCTTTGATAGACTTTCTTTGTTAATAGGCTACAAACTGCTTCTCTAGCAAACTACAGCATTTTGAGAGGAAGAATATTTTCTCAGTGAAAATGGGATAATAAATTTTGCAAAATTGTTTTTCATCCAATTACACTCCTCGAGAATGCAGGTGATTTTGAAAAATAAGGAATTTATTTTTTAATAATACTTTTTGGTCATTTACTGATAATATTTTACTTATAATAGCCCATTGTAACATGATGATTAATTTCTCTCCAGCAAATATGTGGGAGGCATGATAGGAGTGAAAACTGGGATACAACTTTTTTTTTAATCCAAATACATTGACGCTTAAACTGTATTCAGAGAATTGATATATTCTATTTTTGAAACACTAATTTCTGAAACTGTAAACAAACATAGAGAACAATTGGTTGAAATGTAGCATGAAAGCTTTTTCATGACAGAAAAAAAGATTGTCAATCTTGTATAGAGAGCATGCATAGAAAAAAGTTTCTGTTTTATATTTGCAGTGACAACTCCCTTAAGCATATCATTAAGAAGTCATATTTGAGGTACAGATATTTACAGAAATTCCACATGTATTCAAAATCTTTAGGTTCTTCTCAAATTGTCCAATATATTATTAAGCTAGCCTAAAAAGTTTTAATAAGTATTCAAGAGTTCAGCTACTAATATTTATTTATTTTAAATCATGTACTCTGATCTAGTATTTAAACATACTGCTTTTTGGTTGATTAATTGATTTTTCTCATCATTTAAGAGGCTTCTTGATCACAGAAACCCTATTTCTATTTTGGAATATGGTACCTTTAAATAGTCTCATACTGCTTTGCTCATAACACTGTCTTTTTCACTTAGTTCTCTTTCACAAACTAGTTCATTTGACCCTTGTAAATTCACAGAAGGTAGACTGAAAACCAGTAAGCTGGATAATAATAGAAAAGCTTTCTTAAAGGATTTATTTCCTAACTCTGTGTTGCTGGCATCCACTTATAATGTGGATGCCACACTAAAACATATAACTGTGTAAAGCAACAAATGCAAAAAAACCCACTTACATTTGGCCAAACTTTTTCTCATGCACATAATATAAGAGAGTGGGTTTTATATGGAATGTATTCAGAAATATTCAGACCACCTGGTGGTGGGTTTTTTTAAGAAGAAACCTTTTGTTTATTTATCCATAGATAATTTAGAAATATAGGACACAATCAGGAGTAACACTTGGATACTATTGAGTTCACACATCTAACCTTGGAAGGAATACATATTATTTAAATTGCTATAAATTTATTTATGATAAAAACAACAGCAAAATACAGTATATAATATAGGAAATTAGGCTGAGCCTTAACTATTTTATTTCATTTTAAAGCATGTTCTGAATGTTTTATATATAATAAGAGAGGGAACTTGAATTAATTAGTTCAGATAGTACAATTAATTATCTTCTATGATTGTAAGGTAGTAGCACCAACTTTATCAAATTTGACATTAGAAGATTCATTTTCAAGGTTTTAAAAAATTTCCCATCTTGAAAATGTTATTATGGACACATTTTGAGAATGGTAATTCGTTATAAATTGTTGCACTTAAACTAGAGGATTGGTAAACTCAGAGGACTAGTTCTTTATTGCATCTATGCAGTTTGTCACACCTGACAGGTGGAAGTTAAAAAGTAGAGTTGCTCCTCTCTGTTTCTAAGAAATAAGTAAGGTCAACAGAGATTGACGGGTAGCAACAGAGGAGTGTAAAACAAGTAGCATTGAGCATATCAGAAATCTTCCGGTCCAAAGCTGGAGCAATTGCCCATCCTTCCCTTACTGTACAACCATGGCATTCAGGTATCCCCCAATTAATTTTGATGCTGTGATTTTTCTAACAAACTTTTTTCCAGAATGGGGTCTCATTTATTCTTTTGCTATATTATGATTGGGAAGTGTTGTCTTTGTGTAACTTAGCACTGAGGAAAGCTGGGACCTATATTTTATGTTATAATGTACAGTGGTAAACTGGTGTTGATGTCATTGGTCAAGGATGTATAAAAACCCAGTAAAAGCTCCAAGGGACAATTTACCACCAGGATAAATTTCATTCAATTTATGTTGTAGCTACCTTTATCACTCTTCAACATCTTCTGTGCTTTCAAATTTGCACAGATAATTGATTTTATGGATTCAGAAGAACTCAACAGCCTTACAAAAATACTTAGTTTGCATAGTTAATGCAGAGAAAATAAATGCAATACAATGAAAACAAATTTAAGCTTAAGAACAGTCTTTCGTCTGTAATAGCAATACATTATTTTCACTTAGAGTGACATACCAAGTCCTAGAAACATATTGTACATTAGAGGAAAGAATAGACTTCATGGCATAGTAGGGGCTGTAATTACTGATAAGAGCATGTGTATGAAGACTGTTTATTTTCTGACTTAAATATCATTAAAGGATATGCGAAGTCAAAACAGAAAATCACATGGGTGATGGGGATATTATACTTCTAATTTTTGTTTGCTGAATAAATTAAATATAGAACTTCCACAGAAGATGAGATAGAGCTTCCTACAATTTTCTACTCATATTCGCTTCTTCCTGTGAAGGTTTGTTTATTTCCTTCACTACTCTGGATCACATTGTTTAAAAGTGCTGTGACTTAACTGATTGGTTCTGAAATACATCAGTAGAGGCAATTTCAAGTAATTGAAAGGAAAGAGGCTTTTTTCCAGGATTATTTTTCTTTCCCCCATGTTAAGGAGTTGAACCTTGGTTAGATATTTCCATCAAAATTTTCCCTAGTCATACAAAAGCATAAGCTGACTTCTAAAAAATTGCTGTTTCTTTATCTTTAGCAATGTAGACATACTACACAGAAACTTCCATAATGATTTCAAGAAAAAAGAATTCTGATCAAATTTGAGCATTTGCTTGTCTAACATTAGAATAACTATAGTAATTTCTGGAGGAATTAATGGATGTTCTAAAACATTTATCTGATCGTTACTACATCTTTCTTCTTTCTTTTTGTTATTTCAAATTAACACATAAATACAGATTTAACATATGACAGAATTTGTTATTCAATACAATTGAAACTTCTTGTTCACAGATCTGATTCCCCTCCTTTTTCCTAAGCCTAGTTCTACTTTTGGTGTACTTTACAAGAAAAAGAAAAGAAAAAAAAAAAAAAAAAACCAGAAGGAAAAAAACCAAAACAAAACCAAAACACACCCAAGATCTAGGGTTTTTGCTTTTACAAAGTTAGTTTTGAATTTAATTCTAGATAATGATGGCATATTAAAAATAAGTCACTCTTTGTCATTTAATGATTTAACCTGTTTCATAACTCTGTATAAAAACAAAGCATAATGTTGGAAAAATAGAGAAAACTGAAGTATAACAAATAAGTAAGAATTTTCTATTTGATATTTCTGTACAAACTTGGATCTTGGGTTACAGGCAATGAACCTTCCTTGTTTAACATCCTGGTTTTATAAGCTTTTAAATTAAAATTACTTACTCATCTTAATCTAATACATATATTTTTTTTACTGTTTTGTACCGTGGTCTAGGTCTAATAAAGCACTTAGGAGGTTAAAGTATCATTTAGTTGCAACAGGAGATAAAAGTCTAGAGAGCAATGCAAGAAAACAGCTGTTCATGGTGTTTCCTGTTGTCTGGGTTAAACATCACAGTGCCCCAAGCATTAGTTGTTCTGAATGATCAATCAGCGTTGTTAATTATATTAGAGCTCTTAGAGTAAATTTTAGATGTTGCTGGCTGTTGCAGCTTCAGGTCCCCTAGTGGAGCTGGGACTATTGACTAACTTGTCCAACTACAACTTCTTGTGAAAAAAACATATTCTGTGTTAAGGAACTGAAAAGGTCCTTTGGATTCCAGTGACAATGCTCCTCAGGGAGCAATAATTTTCAGATTCAAGCCAATTAGCACTCTGCTGTTACACTCAAATTACTTCAGTGCCAGAGCAAATACAGACAACACCTTCAAAATATACAAGTATTAAAAGTACCTAGTTCTGATTGCTAGGTTGAAGCAGGATTTTCCCTTCATAGTATACTAGACCATCAAGTACTTTAATATACACATAAAACCTTTAATGTTTGTGTAAAAAAAAAAAAAAATTCTAGGAGGAAACAAAGGATACATACTGCTGGAAGTGTAAAATAAAATGCACTAGGTCAGGCTTCATACTTGTGTCAAACATAATCACTCTATTCTATTAACATTCATTTTAAACTAGCTGAATTTCAAAGATTTTAAAAAATATTTTGTTTCTTAAGACAAATAGAAAGACATACATAAAATGAATATTTATCACTCAGAAATGATACTTCAGTTTTAATGAACTAAATCTGTATTGAATATATACACCTATAAACACATAAATATTACATAACTGTGTAACATGCACAGATGAAAATATAGTGATTTCATTAAAAAAAAAAAATTACATTTTGAGAGCTTTTAAAGCAGTGTTTTAAATATTTCAGGGGGGGTGTAGGGGTGTTGTGTGTGTGTAGGTTAAGAAATCAGATCAGGGTTTAAATAGTTCCAGAAAATAGAACTGTGGAGCCAGCTGGTCAAAATAAATTTGCTTTTTTTCAAAGCAAGGATTGGCATTCATTTCGCTTAGTTGTAGGACTCCAAAGCTTTGCCAATAAGGAGGATGATATTCAAATAACAAAGCATGGACATGTTCACTGTAGTTGGTCACACTAGTCTTCCTTTACAGTCAGTGAATGAAAATATTTAGGGAGACAGGGAAGGAGAAGGAGAAACTCTCTTAAAGTATGAGTCACCTGATTTTTTCACAGTGCTTAAGCGGACATAAAAGTAAATGTATCTTAGAAGTGATATGTTTCCCTCCATTGTGTGGAGCTATAAGGACAGGGATATCATCATATTCAGATCAATTAATATGTTTCATTCATTTCATTCAAATTCAGATGGATACATTTAACATTCGGTCTTCCTCTGGAAAGGTCAGGAAGGAAAAAAACCTCACCCTATGTATGAAACCATATAAGGAAGAGAAAATATTATACCTAACACCAGAGTTGATGGCACATGCTTATTTTAGATTTACATGTCACACCTTAGGCACTTGCATTAGGGAAGGTCAATCTCATCCATGATTACAATAAATTTAGCAATAAGCCATCAATTATTCATCCACCCACATGCTCATCAAATTGGTAAGCTTCTTCTAGTAGCCTCAGAGATATTTTGTCTGTATCTTTTAAAGACATTGCATAGTTTGATATAAGAAATGTAGCCCAAATTCCTTGAGCATACTTAAGGAAGCTAGTGCTCCTCTGAAGCTCTGTCTTTTTACCACCATGACTTGATTTCAGCATTGTTCAGTGGCTGAGGTGAGGCCCCTTTAGATTTGTCTCAGTTATGTTGTCTTTTACAGCTTCAGCAAACATTCCTCTTTTCTAAGACTTCTCTCAACAGTGTGAAATGTCTAATGTTGAGAAAACAGTATTGTATTCTTCTGAGGGTGCTTTCCCACTATTAAAAAAAAATATTAAATTCTTTCTTGTTTGCTATTGAGCAGTTTGTATACATTTACTCAGGGGAAAGTAGGTGGTATGAAACTAAGTTCTGTGGAGCAGGTATGTTGTTCTGAGATAATCACCAATTATCCTCTACAGAGAAATGAACAGAAATACTCAGTTTTAAGACATAGTTTGTGTAATCTGAAGTAGACATCTGAAAACATCATGAACTCTGTCATAAAGTGTCCATCCATCCACTGTCGATAAAGACCTAGCCAGCTCATACAGATGTTTTCATCACAGATGTCTAAATTTAGGTCAGTTGTTTCTATGAATGTGAAAAGTAAAATAAATAAATCAATCAATCTTTAAAATTGTGTTTCCTTTGCATTTCCATATATACAATAAAAATATGTTATTCTCCTTGAAACTTCCATTCATCTAGATTTCTATCTACATATTTCAGCTTAAAATCCTAAAAAAAAAATATTTACATGATTTTCAGTATGATAGAACAATTTAGTGAAAAAAACAAAAACAAAATCAACTTCTAAATAACACTAGGTTACTTGTTGCTTATCCTGGTTATCAACCCAGTGATGTGGGGGAAGTAATAATCTAGTATTTGTCACTATAAAACAAGAGTCATATAGGCCAATCATTACTCACTATGATCTTTCTACAGACTCTTCCTCTCCAGCTTTAGATGCCTAAGAGTTAGGAAAATGCAGTTCTAAACTAGAATTATAAAATGTTTATTGTATATATATAAAAGTGCACAGGGCAATCCAGAGAATTTAAATTCCTAATACTTAATGGTACTTGTTCTGCAAGTACTTCCAAGTATTTCCCTCTATTACCTTAGAGGAAACTTGCTGCTAGTCAAACTTTTAGGAAGCTAAATTTTTGTGAGGTTCTAAGCCAAAAGCCTGAATACCTGTTTCTTAACACATTCAGAGAACACTCAGTCTGGATTTAATGAAAGGTAGAAGCTTAGTTCAACCACAATCCTAGCAGGGACAAAAATTATATTTCTTTTTCTGATATATGGGATATAGTCAGAGGACCTTTATTGAACTGGCATCAAAAAAATGTATTACTGGAAGAAGGGTAATGGGATAGTAGTTCATTTCAAGTGAAGTCATTAGGTTATCACTGAACCGGAAAGAGTGGAGAATAAGCTAAGGAAACAAGAGTTTTGAGCCTCCTGGTTTGGAAAGTAGAAATTTTGGGATCTAGTTCTTCATGTAATAAAAGTTTACCTTAACATACTTAAATATTAACAACACTAGCAGCAAAATATTCCTCCCAATTACAGAGGCACACTTGTGTCATGTAGTTCAGTAAAAAGGACTGAGGGCCCTACTATAGGGCAGCAGCACTCTGGAGGTGAGTGCACTCACACACTCAGAAATACAAAAGAGATAGACATAAGAAAAGATTTAAGCAAAGATTTTGATATAGCTCTGATGTGTGGCTGAAAATATCACACCTTGGAGCTGTCAAATGGTTTTAGAGTGTGATTTCTCTGAGGTATCTGCAATGTGAACACTTCTGTAAGGTAGTAATCTAAAATCCTTCTTACAGCCAATTCAAAGAAATGGGCTTTCCAAAAGCACTCTATCGTGTTTTAAAGTAGATGTCCTTATTTAGAAAACTGAATAACTTTAAATATGCCAATTCTTCTTATTGATTGTAAGTGAAGCGTAAGTGATTGGTTCAGATGTAGACCTTCACTTTTCATGAATACCATTCTAGCATGTCAAGTAAATTACAGTGTTCATAACTACTGTTACATCCATATTACATACATTTTCCAGACTTCTTACCAGTTGGGCATCGTTTATTTAAAGAATAAATAAATTTATTTAAAGAATAAATAAACTGTGTACTGATATGAGCCGTAGGTACTTACACTGGTCTAACAAAGTTATAACCAAGGAAAATTGCACAGCTGCAAATACCTCAGATACATGCTAAAAGTTAGGAATTGATTTAGGCAAATTAACGATTTTCTAAAATAATTCAAAACATGATACCAAACTGAGTTGGGAAATAGAAACTTTAGAAGGGAGACCCACCCTGCAGAAAGACCTGGATAGGTTGGAAGAGTGGGCTAAAAAGAACCTTATGAAGTTCAACAATGACAAGTGTAAGACCTTGCACTTGGGAGAACATAATCCAGGAGCGCAGCACAGGCTGGGATCTACCTGGCTGGGAAGCAGCTCTCTGGAAAGGGACCTGGGCACCTTGATGGACAACAAGCTCAATATGAGTGAACAGTGTGGTGCTGCGGCAAAGCAAGCCAACAGGGTGCTGGGTTGTGTCAGCACATCACTACCAGCAGAGATAAAGAAGTCATTATCCCACTCTACTCAGTGCTTGCCAGGCCACACCTGGAACACTGTTTTCAGTTTTGGTCCCTACTATGCAAAGAAGTTGTGGACAGGCTGGGGAGGGTCCAGTGAAGGGCCACAAAGATGATCAAAGCATTGAGAAGCCTGCAACCCGAGGAAAGGCTGAGAGAACTGGGCTTCTTCAGCCTTGAGAAAAGAAGACTTAGTGAAGGCCTTATCACCATGTTCCAGCATTTAAAGCGTGGCTGCAAAGAAGTTGGAGAGTCCCTTTTTACAAGGAGTTACATGGAAAAGATGAGGGGTTACGGGTACAAGTTACTCCTGGGGAGATTCGGACTGGACACAAGAGGAACATTTTTCACAATGAGACCAATCAGCCGTTGGAATAATCTCCCCAGGGAAGTGGTGGATTCCCCAACACTGGACACTTTTAAGCTTCAGCTGGACGGGTGCTGGGCCATCTTGACTGGACTGTGCTTTTACCGAAAAAGGTTGGACCAGATGATCCTTCAGGTCCCTTCCAGTATTCTGTGATTCTGTGATAACCTATGTACCATTTCAGCAGATTAGTCATAGGGTAATTCTTAATCATTTATTCTCCCTTCCAGAATTATTTTTATGTAATCAGAGTATAGCCCAGCAAGTAATATTTTTTATGTTACTGATAAAAGGACTTAAACTCTTCATTGTCTTAACAAAGCAGGTTCACAGGACTTTTCTGGGGTTCCTTTAGACTGAGATAAACTTTACTTGTTTTACAAATGAAGTTTTAATTATACTGTTAAGATATGAATTAGACTAATAATAGATTCTTGATGAAATGATGAAACAGATTTTGTTACACTAGGCAACGTAGAGACACAGAATAAAGATATTTGTAGCCTGAGAGAATTTAAATTCGTAGATGTATGGCATGAGATAACAGATGGTCATAGACAAACAGATGTGCAAACCCAAAAAAACAATGAGACAACATGATTGATTTTGGCATATCTGTTACGGTTAAAGGTTTTAAATTCATAATGGACCAGAAGAAATGGGGGGGGGGGGGGGGCAAGGGGAGTGGAATAAAGAACACTTTTTAGATAGTTATAGAACAATAGCCAGAAACAGAATCTACACAGAAAGGCATAAATGTTAGTTGAAAATATAACATGTCTGGTAGAAGCTATAAGATAGCTACTAAACCAAAAAAAAAGATATAAACATTAACTGTGAAATGAGAAATCTAACATAATCAACGTTATGCCTTTTCTTTCTACAAGTTTTACATATAGATGTAAGAAAGTAGGGTCTTGATTATGTAATGTTTATACAGTTAGAGAAGTTTGTCTCTGTCAAAAAATGAAGTGTTGTCACAGAATTATTATGGTGGCCATGTTAAACTCAAGATATTCTGGAAAGGCTATTGTTTCTGTTAGGGTGGGGGGATGATGAATATTTTTGTAAGTAAGTATGGAAGAACAGTGGAGTTCTTCCTGTAAGGAAAATGAAACAACAGTAGGAATGGAGCTGAGTATCTAACATCCTTTAATAAAAGATTTTGAGCTCATGTCTATAATCTCATTTCAGTGACTTTGCTTTTTTTTTCTAAGCCACTGGAAAGTGGTCTACAGGATCACACAATTCTAGTTTGTTGCCTTTGATTGTTCCATCATGAATTTAAAATGTCAACAATTACTCGAAAATGGAAACAATTAAATAGGAATACATGACAAATTCATGATGTTTCCTTTATGATTCAAATAGCTGAGTCTAACATGAGTACTGCTAATCTTGCTTTTACTATACAAATTGGCAACAAAATAATAAATAATTTTAAAATGTCACTAACCATAATAAATTTGTGCACCAGTAACATAACACTATTTTGGGGTTATACTTTATATTACAAAAATTTTGTGTAGAGGTCAATTAGTTTTATTATTTATATATATGTCAAGTGCTTTTAGTTTCTAAGATTGAAAGTGTAATTTCATAACTCAAAATTGTGTAAATATGCCAATGTTTATATCACATGTCAATATCACAAACTTTATTTTAATACCTTGTGAATACTTAGAATGTCAGAAGAGTTATAACTGTGTTCTCATTATTGATTATAAGCATACTAAATTGCCAAGGCAAGCAGCTCCAGTGCTGGCACGATGCACAGTGGAGCACTCTAGCACAATGTACAGTGGGGTTCTCAAACCAGGGAACATGTGGCATGTACAGGACAAACAGCTGATCAGGCCCAGTCAGCATTGTTTTTTAAAAGGCAAGTCCTTCGTGACTGACTTGATCCTGTATGACAAGATGACCAACCTAGCAGATGAAGGAAAGGCTACGGATCTTGTCTACCTATAATTTAGTAAAGCCTTTGATGCTGTTTCCCACAGCATTCTCCTTGAGAAACTGGATGCTCATGCCTTGGGTGAGTGTACTCTCTGCTGGGTAAAACACTGGCTGGGTGGCTGGACCCAGAGAGTGATGGTGAATGGATGGACTTACACTGAACTGGTGGCCAGTCACAAGTGGTATTACCCATGGCTCAGTACTGGGGCCTGTCCTGTTTAATAACTTAATCAATGCTCTGAACAAGGGGATTGAGTGCACCCTAACTAAGTTTGCAGATGACACCAAGGTGGGCAGGAGTGTTGATCTGCTTGAGGATAGGAAGGCTCTAGAGAGACATGTGGACAGGCTGAATAGATGGACCAAGGCCAATCATACAAGGTTCAGCAAGGCTAACTGCCAGGTCCGGCACCTGGGAACAACAACCCAATGTAACTCTACAATCTTGGGGAAGAGTGGCTAGAAAGTTGCCCAGTGGAAAAGGACCTGGGGGTTTTGGTCAACATCTGGCTGAACATAAGGCAGCAGTCTGTTCAGGTGGCCAAGAAGGCCAACAGCATCCTGGCTTGTATCAGAAAACGTGTCGCCAGCAGAATTAGGGAAGGATCATGCCCCTCTACTCAGCACTGGTGATGCTGCACCTTGAATACTGTGTTCAGTTTTGGGCCACTCACTTCAAGAAAGACATTGAGGTGCTGGAATGTGTCAAAAGAATATCAGCGAAGCTGGTGAAGGGTCTGGAGCACAAGCCTTATGAGAAGCAGCTGAGGGAACGGGTTGTTTAGTCTGGAGATGAGGAGACTCAGGGGGGATCTTATTGCTCTCTACAGCTACCTGAAAGGAGGTTGCAGACAGGTGGGTGTTGGTCTCTTCTTCCAGATAACAAGCAATAGGACAAGAAGAAATGGCCCAAGTTGCACCAGGAGAGGTTTAGATTGGGTATTAGGAAAAATTTCTTCTTTATTAAAGGGGTTATTAAGCACTAAACAAGCTACCCAGGGAAGTGGTTGAATCACCATCCCTGGAGGTATTTAAAAGACATGTTGATGTGGTGTTTAGTGGCACTTGAAAGGAAGCAAAATATCACAAAATCTCTGTGATTAAGAAAGTCTAATACAACCTAAAAGATGCAGAGTAAGCAGGGTAACTTTTAGAAATATTAAAAGGTTTTCTTTACAACTAATATAAAACCACAATTCCACATTAGGGCACAGGAGTAGAACAGCAGGACAGCGTTCCTCAAAGGCAATGAAGCTGTGTATCTCTCAGCTTCGAAACATCTGAAAGTTGGGCACTGCAGTCCCTATTTACATTCAAGTTAATTTGGGGAAACTTAATTTAGTAGGATGGAAAAGAGAAGAAGTCAGTACTCTCCATTTTGTTCAAATAAAAACTGTTTTATAATGCAACAAGACAAAATACTGTGAACTGCTTGGTAAAAAAAAAAAAACAAACAACAAACCAACAACAAAAAACAAACAAAAAACCCCACCAAAAAAACAAAAAAACCAAACAAAAAACCCACCACACCTAAAATGAGAATGATATTGATCTCATTTTATTTTCTTTATCTAGGATTGTTATTATTTCTTCATGCAATTAATTTAGTCTCTGCACAACTACATATTATATAAAATTGCAGAGTTTTTGGTTTGGAGTTATTTATTTATTTATTTATGTATATGCTGGTTTTAATTTTCTTTAGACTGAAAAGCATTTCATTTGTCAGTCAGAGTTAACACAAACAAAGTTTGAGTGCAGCATTTGTGCACACAAATGAGAGGTAGGAATTAGGGGATATCCAATGTACCCAGTAAGTAAAGGACAGCTTTCATGCAGGATAAGAAAGCAACGATACCATGGCACTCACATTTCTGGATCCCTTGGGCCTAGAAGTGCCTCACCTTTACCAGCCATGTGACAGGATTACCCTGTCTCCTTTTGCTCCCCAGCAGCTGCCACTTCTGACACTGCCATATACCATGTGATCCCAGCATGCCCAGTGGCTGGATGGCAGATGACACCCCACCTTCTAGTTTACCACAGAAGATCCTACTGTAGCCCAACAAGGTGTGCCGTTTTGTCATAGCTGCCATTATGTCACATCTGTATTCCATGTGCTATAAGGTTACCTAGTGACTTCTTGGCCACTTCTATAGGAAGCCCCCCCCATCCATCCATCCATCCATCCATCCATCCATCCATCCATCCATCCATCCATCCATCCATCTTATGTTTATATATAGCCACATTTAAATATTTCTATATATAAAAGTAGCTAGCTGTGCAATTAGTCATAATTTTATTTAACTTATATAAATATATAAACATTTATTAATATGTATATGATGTATAAAATATTTTAAAAGAAATAATGAAATTAATAAAAATATAAAATTGTTGCCTACTGTAATGAAAAGCCAAAACAAAATGGCAATGTCACAGGAGCATGCCTTTAAAGGGACAATGAGGAAAAGTCATGGAAAATAAAAAGATTTGAAAGTGAGAGAAACACAACATACTCATAGAGGGGAAGCCAGCCTGAATCCATTAGAAGATGAAGTTCAGCTGACATGAAGAAGCATTCTCATGAGGAAAGGAAGAAAAGGAGCAACAAACGTTGATCGAAGGCACAAAGTAAGTGGGAAACACAGAGAAAGAGGCCCTCTTCTGCTACTAGAAAAGGTGACACTTTTTAACAGGGATAGATTTCATTCCAAATTACTTGGAAGAATATGTTAAATTCAAGCTGATTTGTTTGAAGTGAACCTGATGCAGACCAACATCAGGAAAGCCTGTAGGCTGAGATAATCCTACTTTCAGCTGTCACAGGCTGCAACCCTCGGCTTGTAATTAGTTATGAATGGACAGGATTATACAGGCACAACAGTCTGCTGTATGTTTGCTGTAAAACTGGTGAAGCTGATGAGTCCAACCTGAATGATAGGTGCTCATGGGTCTGGTCAACTATCTGTTGGCAACTATTTTCATCCAGGTGGATGCCACACTGGAGAACTGGCTTATAAGCCAAAGCAATAATTCTTACTCACACTACGCATTTCTTAGGTTGATTCTCAGTTGCAGCCAAGACATGATGTGCACACACTTTTGCATAGGCTTGTTTTATAAAGATACAGCCAGGCAGCAGGAATTGATCATCTTTCTTAAAGTCTGACATCTTTAATCAGATTTAGGCAACACTTGGCTCTGAAGGCCCAGAGTAGTAGGCTTGAACATCTTTCTGTTTTTCCAAGAAAAGGTTTTGTTGATTAGCATAGATGTAAAATTTAAGCTTATCAAAACCAACTCTTGTTTGATGAACTCCCCAGAAGCAAGGATGTTATTACCTTTCTCTCAGCGTTTGTGAAAAAATAGGTCAGATAGCACCTGATTTTGAAAACAGCTGCTATATGAGGGAATACATAAAGCTCTTAGAGATGACTGACAGCCATATGAAATACCATTTTCTGATGGTTTTCTGGGAGGCATTTGCCTGTGGGCTGTACTCTGCCTTTGACTGATCTCTAGACCAAGAATGTATTGATCATTGCTTCCTAACTAAAATAGGGAACCTGAGAGCAGAAATTGTTCAGGAGCTTTTACTATTCGTGCAATCAGGTTTGTCCAACTCATCTCTTCATATTTCTGAGTGATTCCTCTCACACACACCCATCCCCTGCCAGTTGTGTCTTACAAAAACGTGTGAGAAAAAAGGTCATTTCTTTGCCTAAGAGCTTTTACATGGCTAGAAAAATTTACATGGACAGATACCCATATGGAGACTTACTGACATCTTGAAATGATTCTTGAAAGAACCCAGTCTTATGAACATTTCATGTGTCCTGTTAAGGACACAACCTGGTTCATAAATAATTCCATGCGGTTTGCATTTCATTGAAGTCATGACTCTTATTAACCCTTAAAAAAGCATACAGGGTACTAAGCTTCTGGTGATGCACATGCTTAGTAAGTTTTTTTCAGTTTTACCACTCTTATACAGACAGTTCATCAAATCATTGACCACACCATGTTTATTTTATTAAGAGTAAACAAGCTGATTACCACTAAAACGCTTCGATAATTCCTCCCCAGATTTGATAAAAGGATATTTGTAGAGGTGATAGAGCAGTTGCCAGCAACATTTGAATTGCACATAGCCTTGTCAGACCAAACAAAAGAGTAGAAGATTAGTGTTCCCTAGTCCTATCTGTAACCATACCTGCCTATTATCAAAAGCTGTAAGGGAATGCTATTAACATTTCCATTCAACATAAGACCCTTCTTTAAAATCTTCTTTTTGTTTACAGAGATCCATTTAACTTTTAAACAACAGTCATTTTTCTAACTTGCAAATATCAGGTCATGATAAAGGTTAAGTTTTTGAAGGGTATCCATGAAATCATAAAGCTCTAGGTGTGCACACACAATGGTGAAGCATGCTATAAAATTGTTAGTTTTGCATTCCAGGGTCACATATCCTTTACTATGCTTCCACAAGACAGTGGTCATATTCTCATCCACAAAATCTCAGGAGGTTGCATCATAAACCAAATAAAACAGGTAACCATATAGATCGCCTGTTTTTATTATAAAGATGCTGCTGGGGGGATTGGATCCCTGAAAAAAATCCCCCAGAGACTTTTAAAACACTTGGGCAATTCTGTGTTTTGTAGAGGTCTTCCTTATAAACTCAGGCTGCAACGCAAAGCCGCCTCTCTGCCTGTGACCATTGATGTATTGGGCTTTTTTGTCAGCATCTGTGTGCCCGGCTGGGTAACTTGAAACTTTCTGCTTCTGATAGAGTTAGAGGTTTATATAATCTAAAAACAAACACACACACACACAAAAACAAAAACAAAAAAAAAAAACAAACCAACCAAAACACCAAACACTCAACCCCTCAAAAAACAAACTGTTTTGACTCTATTCAAAATGCAAAACATCGTAGATTTCACAAACCTTGTATGCCTCCTCAAGAGCCCTGTTTAGTTCCAACAGTACTTTATGATTTCCTGTATTATGTCTG
The DNA here is from genome assembly GCF_015220075.1 of Falco rusticolus. Taxonomy (NCBI): domain Eukaryota; kingdom Metazoa; phylum Chordata; class Aves; order Falconiformes; family Falconidae; genus Falco; species Falco rusticolus. Next base: position 51,241,451 of record NC_051188.1, on the reverse strand, counting down.
TAGATACAGTATATTTGAAGGGTTTCTGCACAGGTGCAGTACAAGAATAGCTTGCCATTTACCCTGACAGAAACCACGGGGCGAAAGCCTGTGAATTGGATACACTTTTACTTTGAATGTACCAAAATAGGCAGTTGTGATGTCAAAATTGTCAGGTATAACTTCAGGGTGCCCAGGAGAGTATTGTTTTATTTTGCTGCTGAAGGACTAGAGGCTAGTAAAGTTCTAGTAATTATCTTTTCATCAGGGCGTGTTTTTTAATACAAGCAGACTACTTTTTGGTTTGCCACTAAAAAAAGCATCACTAGAATTCAACAATGTAGGCATTTTGTTTCTAAAAACTCTTCAAACTGCACATCTGATTTTGTTATAGTGGTCCATTCATGCTCCTGCACAGGTGTAATGTTAAAGCTTACACTTTTTACATAAGCTAATGTGGTCCAGGGTAACATTTGGTACAACTGTGACAAAACCACTTTTCAATTCATTGAAAACTGTTGGTGACTACCTACATCCTCCTTAATGAGTGGCGCAGGTGAATGGAGAATGGGAAACGTGCAGTCAGTTTATCACAGTTTGACTCTGCTGCTCCTTCCTCCTCACACTTTTCCCCTACTCCAGATGGGGTCCCTCCTACAGTCCTTCCAGAACTGCTCCATCATGTTCTTCATCACTGATGGCAGGGGAATCTCTGCTCATGTGCCTGAAGCACATCCTCCACCTCCTTCTTCACTGACCTTAGTGTCTGCAAGGCTGTTTCTCACAATCCTCCTCAGAGATAGCCATCTGGAGGGGCAGGAGTGCTACAGTGTTTACAGAACATAGTACATGACCATACAAGCAGATACCAGCATGGGATACTAAAAGGGATCTGTAGACTGATCTAGCTGCATGTTTCCATCACCTTCTTTCTCATAGAATATATTACAAATCAGCATCATAACCTCATACCTGTATAAACTACAGTTCTCGCTCAAAGTTTTCACTTCCTGTTGACAGTAGTAACTCGGTTCTTTTTGCAAGTCGAAAAACTTTTTATTAGCTGTGAACCATGCAAAAAAATTGCTTTCCCTCCCCAAGTATAATGCTGTCCAGTCCATAATATTCTGGTTGTGGATGAGGGCCTGCAGAGTTTTGATATTCAGAAGTACTGAAGGCATTGGGAAAATAACCTTTCCACCCCTCAAATCTCAGTGCTTAGGAAAAGCTGCTTAAGTTTTATAGGTTAAAAATTTAGAGCCTGTGAAACGTATACTCAGGGGTGGGGACTTCCACACACATGAATTCATCATCTTGCCTTCTTGGCTGCGTATCCATTTTTTCTTTGAAAAGCTGGCTAACTAAAAACTAGTCAACGTAGCCTTTGGTGTTACATGGTTATGAAACTGTAATGCCTAAACTTTGCATCCATAAACAGCCAAATAAAGTCCACAAGATGTGTGTCCCCTTTAAACCCTCATCTTCCTTCAGTTTTCCTTTTCATCTCTTCATACCATCATGGTTCTGTTGCTAAGTCAAAGTAAAAATTTAATTAAAACATATACCCCGGTTTATGCATGTATTAAAGGTCACAGAAATTATGGCCCTTCTCTGTTTCTGGACTTTTTATGACGGACATGAAATATTTGGGCTGGTTAGTATTTAAGATCTGTTCATAGGATACACCATTTTTTACAGCATTTGTATTTATGAAGGTTTTCCACGTAAGTTTTGCAAGTCACACATAAAATCTTAGACAATCTATTCGATTTTTTTTTAATTACCAGGACCTTGTCCCACTGTAAACATTCCCCAAACCTGCACGGCAGTTTGTAGTCTGCACAGTATGGCAACAGGAAAGCACAGCAGTAGTATTTACATTTGTGAAAGCAGTTGTACAATGTCTGACAAACCTCACATTTTTTTCCCCCCACATAGCTTTAACAATATATTAAAGTTCAAAATGGAAAACATTGTCATTTGGTTAACACATCACCCAGTCTATTTTTGAGCTCAGTTAGGATAACAGCATGTATATTAACATAAAGCAAACCTCGAACAATAGAATCTTCTTGTGCACTGACCACCCTGGTTTGTCATACAGCACTTTTGCACCTTAATAGTCCTGCGTGTTAGATCCCTCGGCACTGCAAGACTTCCAGCAAAGCAGAGTTTATTGGCCTTGTTACATACATTATTTTAGAATGAGGAATAGATCTAGGCTTCTGTGTATCAAACCTCCAACTGTTTTTACAGGCAGACACGTGGAAAATTTGATTGAGAAAAATCTCCCTTTTATTTTGTAGACTACTGATGTAGTCTAAAAATTTTCCTGTTTTCACACTGCTTAAATGTATACATAGAGAATATAGAGAGTCATGCATGCTGATGGCTTCAAGACAAAGTTCAACACAAACACCAGGTTCAAACAGCTGGTGTAAATCCTAAAAACAGAATTCATCTGCTCTACATACAAACATTTCAGAAGCTTCATGTAGAAATACCCAGTCCAAATTAACAAATCTGCATCCTTCTGTGTATTACCTAGCCTTGAACCTCTAGTTTGGCCACTGCCACTGCTGCACATTCTCTAAACCACATACTGCACTGCCTCCACTTCCCCTGAAGCATTTGATAGTGAGGGTAAAGTTGGGTATTTGAGAAGTCTTTGATATAGCAAATTCTGTACCACATAATGGCATTACAAGCAGAAAGTTCACTCACAGCTGTGGTCAAAGTGTGCGTCTGCTACCACCCACCATCTCCATGTGGCACTTATCTCAGTCTTCTGTTCCCAAATCCCTGGCCCATCCATAATTTTTTTCTGAAGAATGTAATTTTTTTCAGAATACCCTTGAGGATTTTCCTGTACAAGCTTATGTGATGTTATCTTTTTTGTTCTGGCTTTCCATGATAGTAGACAAGGATGACTGTATCTTGCAACACAGCACAAATGCCAGAGGTTTCCCCCAAATGCTCTATGTTCACCCTGGAAGTCTGGGGCTGAGGGACAAGGACCTCTTGATCAGACTCCCACAACTGGCTCATCTTTGTATGGCACAGGGGTTCAGCAGTTGTTTTATGGTTGGCTTCACAGGAATGATCCCTTACCCCGCAGACATGTTCAGCTTTCTTCATGTCCATCCACCCTCTTCAGGACATGCTGCCCGCCCCTAAAGTAGTGACCCCAAGATGTCTTTAAATTTTATTTTCTTATTCACATTTAAACTTAATTTATTTCATTCTTTCAACTTAAATAAGAGTTTATATCTAATACATTAAAAATTAATAAATATGTACGCTAGTTTATATTATTTTTCTAATATTTATAGACATAATTATCAAAAGTTGACCTTTATATTTATATATAAATGTATTTATACACATTGTATACCCTTTTAATGTATACAGTTATATACATGGCTAGGTTTGTGCTTCTATATAGCATATATATCATAGAATCATAGAATGGCTTGGGTCGGAAGGGACTTTAAAGATAATCTGGTTCCAACCTTCCTGCCATGCTCAGGCACATCTTCCACTAGAACAGGTGGCTTAAACCCCATCCAACCTGACCTTGAACACTCCAAGGGATGAAAGATTTTCTTCCTAATATCTAATCTAAATCTACCCCTCTCTCAGTTTAAAGCCTTTCCCTCTTGTCCTATCACTACATGCCCTTATAAAAAGTCCCTCTCCATCTTTCCTGTAGGCCCCCTTTAGGTACTGGAAGGCTGCTGTAAGGTCTCCCTGAAGCCTTTCCTTCTCCAGGCTGAACAACCCCAACTCTCTCAGCCTGTCTTCATAGGAGAGGTTCTCCACCCCTCTCATCATCTTCATGGCCCTCCTCTGGCCTCTCTCCAACAGGTCCATGGCTTTCTTGTACTGAGGACTCCAGAGCTGGATGCAGTACTCCAGGTGGGGTATCACCAGAGCAGAGTAGAGGAGAAGAATCACCTCCCTTAACCTGCTTGGTCACATTTCTTTTGACGCAGCCCAGGACACAGTTGGCTTTCTGGGAAGCAAGCACACATTGTTGGGCCATGTTGAGCTTTCATCCAGCAGCACCCCCAAGTCCTTCTCCTCAGGGCTGCTCTCAATCCATTCTTTGCCCATCCTGTATTTGTGCTTGGCATTTCCCCAACCCACACGCAGGACCTTATACTTAGCCTTGTTAAACTTCATGAGGTTTGCACTGGCCTGCCTCTCAAGCCAGTCAAGGTCTCTATGGATGGCATCACTTACCTTCAGCTCCACACAGCTTGGTGTCATTGGCAAACTTGATGAGGATGCACTAAATCCCACTGTCTGTGTCACTGACAAAGATGTTAAACAACACCAGTTCCAGTATGGACCCCTGAGGAACACCAGTCATCACTGGTCTCCACTTGGATATCGAACCGTTGACTGCAACCCTTTGAGTGTGATCATCCAGACAATTCCTTATCCACCAAGTGGTCCCCCCCTTTCAATCCATGTCTCTCCAGTTTAAAGACAGAATGTCATGCAGGACAGTGTCAAATGCTTTATGCAACTCCAGGTAGATGATGTCAATTGCTGTTCCCTCATCCATCAGTGCTGTAACCCTGTTGTAGAATGCCACCAAATTTGTCAGGCATGATTTGCCCTTAGTGAAGACATGTTGGCTGTCACCAATGACCTCTCTGTTTTCCATGTGCCTTAACATAGTTTCCAGAAATATCTGCTTCATGATCTTGCTAGGCTCAAAGATGAGACTGACCAACCTGTAGTTCTTCCTTATTTCCCTTTTTTTTAAATGGGAGTTATGTTTCCCCCTTTCTCTTCAGTGGGAATTTCAGTGGACTGCAATGCTTTCTCAAATATGATGGACAGTGGCTTAGCTACTTCACCTACCAGTTCCCTCAGGACCTGCAGATGCATCTCATCCAGTTCCATGGACTTGTGCACCTTCATGTTCCTTAGATGTTCTCGAATGTGATCTTCTACAGTGGGCAGTTCTTCATTCTCCCAGTCCCTGCCTTTGCCTTCTGCAACTTGGGTGGTGTAGCTGGAGCAATTTCTGGTGAAGACTGAGCCTAAAAAATAATTGAGTACCTCTGCCCAACCAGGTCTCCCAGTTCCTTCTGGAGGGAGCCCACATTTTCCCTAATCTTCCTTTTATCTCTGACATATCTATAGAAGATTTTTTTGTATTCCTTGATGTCCCTGGTGAGATGGAATTCTGTCAGAGCTTTAGCTTTTCTACCTAGTCCCTGCTCAGACAATTTCTCTGTATTTGCCCCAGGCTACCTGTCCTTGCTTCCACCCTCTGTAGGCTTCCTTTTTGTGTTTGAGTTTGTCCAGGATCTACTTGTTCAGCCATGCAGGCCTCCTGGTGGTTTTGCACCATTTCCTTTTTTTGTGGCACATCACTCCTGAGCATGGAGGAGGTGATCACTGCAGATTTACCAGCTTTCTTGAACGCCTTTTCCATCCAGGGCTCTACCCCATGGTATTCTACCAAGCAGATCCCTGAAGAGGCCAAAGTCAGCCCTCCTGAAGTCCAGGGTAGTGAGCTTGCTGCACACCCTCCTCACTGTCCTAAGGGTATTGAATTCCATCATTTAATGGTCCCTGCATCTGAGGCTGCCTTTGAGCTTCACATTCCCCACAAGCCACTCTTTGTTGGTGAGAAAAAGGGCCAGCATGACACCTCTCCTAATTGGCTCCTCTATCATATGGAGAAGGAATTTATCACATTCCAGGAACCTTCTGGACTGCCTATGCCCTGCCGTGTTGCCCCTCCAAAAAAGAGCACAGTTGTTGAAGTCCCCCATGAGAACGAGGGCTTGTGAATGTAAGGCTGCTCCTATTTGTCTATAGAGGCCCTCATCCACTTAGTCTTCTTGGTTGGGCAGCCTGTAGCAGACCCCCACTATAACGTCACCTCTCCTGCCCTCCCTTAATTCCTGACCCATAAGCTCTTGGTTGGCTCCTCATCTTTCCCCAGGCAGAGCTCCATGAACTCCAGCTGGTCATTCACATAAAGGGAGACACCCCTTCCTCATCTCCCCTGCCTATCCTTCATAAAGAACCTGTATGATTCTATTCCAACACTCCAGTTGTACGAGCCATCCTACCATGTCTACATGATGTCAATAAGATCATAGTCCTGCAGGTGTGTGTACATCTCTTAACTTCTCTTGTTTTTTCCCCATGTTGCGTGCATTCGCGTGCAGGCATTTAAGTTGGGCCCCCTATGAAGCTGTCTTGCTAGCAGGAGTGGTTGGAATTCCTTTCTGCTTATTTTCAGGTGCTCTCCTGCTGACCTGCAACCCCCTTCCAGGCTCCGGGCATCTACTGCTGGCACTGGCATCAAACTTGTAGAAGTGGGATGGACTGAGGTTCCCCCTACCCCAACAAAAACTTTAGTTTAAAGCCCTCTTCACCAGCTTGGCAAGCCTATGACTAAAGATGCCTTTCCCCTTCTCTGTCAGGTGGACCCTATCAGCCCCAGAAGTAGACCAGACTTCTCAGAGTCTCATGGTCTAAGCAGCTGAACCCCTGGCTGTGGCACCAGTCTCATAACCATTTGTCAATCTGCCAGATTTGACCGGCCCTTTCAAACCCCTTCCCTTTGACCAGGAGGATTGATGAAAAATTTACCTGTTACCCAGTGTCCCTTACTACCACTCCCAGGGCTCTGTGATGCTTCTTGATACTCCTAACTAAATGTTTTTACATCTCCTGAACAACTTCAGAAATTCAGTTAATCATCATTATGTATAAAACATAATAGGTAAATAAGGGGTTATTTTTCATAAATACAACCTCAAGTACATTTTATACAGAAAGACTTTCCCATTGATGGTTCACAGGAAAAATCTATAGCAATTCAGCTGGAGAAAAAGAGTAAAAAACCTTTCTGATTAAATCTTAATGCAAATTGATTAAATTTTAATGGAAGTAGATTAAGTCTATTTTCTTTTTTGTTACTTCACATATGTCTAATAACTGTCGTAACTGTGTAGTCTACTCTGGATTTTGATTATTTTACCTTAACAAGACATAAATGTCTTCAGTGTAGCTGGACAACATTTCTAATCTGGTGATAGGGCTTATATAAAATGTACTGTAACAATATAAAATGGATCATTACCACTCTTGATTTTCTAGAATAGCCAAATAAAACCAGAGTAAGTTACAATAAAATATCTTGGATGGGGAAGATCTACCACAGCATGCACAAAGAGTGGAAGTGTTTTCCAGTACCGATGATCATCAAATTATCTATCTACTATACAGCAAGATATAGGGAATACATTTTGATCCCAAATTTTTCAGGCCTGTTTGTCATAACTTCATCCTGAACACTAAAATCTTCCTAAAGTAGACTTAGTAATACATCGTATATAATCTATGAAGGGACACTCAAACATAAATAATAGAATCAGAATCATAGAAATATAGAATCACAGATTTCTTTAAGTTGGAATGGACTTCCAAAGATCATCTAGTCCAATCCCCTTCCAGTGGGCAAGGTCATCTTTCAGTTCATCATATTGCTTAAATCCCCATCCAACCTGATTTTGAACATTTCCAGTGATGGGCCACCCATAATGTCTTTGGCCAACCTGTTCTAGTGTCTCACTACCCTCATCATAAAAGATTTCTTCCTTATGTCCTATGTAAACCTACCCTCTTTAGTGTAAAACCCTTGTCCCTTGTCCTGTCACTACAGGTCACAATAAAAAGTCTTTCTCCATCTTTCTTATGAGCCTGCTTTACATTGAAAGGCTGCAATAATGTCTTTGGGGAGACATTCTCTTCTCCAGGCTTAACAGCGCCAAAATTCTCATAAATAACATGACATAGCTCGGTAATGGAGTAAGAAATGAAGGTATGCCTAAGGTCCAAAGGTAGGAAGACTCTTAGATAATTTCTAAAGGACTGTGCAGAAGTGAACTTGAGACAAGAGTTACTGTTTGTATTGATATGTGCTGTAAGGACAGTACCTGAGGGTGTATCTTTGTCTCCCCTGTTCCCTCCAGCCCATAGTTAGTCTGCCAGAGAAGCAAGAAACTCCAGATCAGAGTGAGACAATAAGCCAATAGATACTAAAAGTAGATAGCACAGAGGGATTGCATTCAAGTCCAAAGAGAAGTCAGAGGTGCCACGCTAATTGAGACAAGTACTAAGAAATCCTAGGCACACAGATAATGTCTGAACTCTTACTTTCATGGAATTAAAGCTGTTCAGTAGGGTAAGGATTCATCTTACATATTTCAGATGTCTACTTTATATTTTGAATTATCTTCATCAGCTATACAAGAAGCCTAGGATGATGAGCTCTGATGTAGGTATCTTCCCTACATTTGCATCTGGTTGGATGAATCCTGTCTGATGTTCCTCTCCACTCAAAATACTGTGATTTTTTTTAAGAATAAAAAAAAATCTTCAAAACTTGTTGATCTTTGGTAGAAACATGTCCTTTTAGCTTAATTCATTAGCAGCTAATTAGTCACTTAGGAAGTCAGATATCTAGACTTTCCCCTGTCCAATAACACATTGTGAGAAAATACTTCACCTGTCAGCCTGAAGGACATTCCAGAAAGGGGCACTTTGCTGCTTCTCTTTTATTGAAGCATTATGTGCATAGCAGTGGACCTAAAAGGGCAGAATAAAGTTCCTCTGGAGGTCATCAAGTCCAAGTCCCTGCTTAGAGAAGGGTCAGATAGAGCAAGTTTCTCAGGACCATACCCAGTTGGGTTTTGAAAATCTTCAAGGACAGAGACTGTGCAACATCTCTGGCTAATTTTTTCCATTATTTGACCATCCTCACAGGTATTTTTTTTCACCTTATGTTTAAATAAAATTTTCTGTATTTCAGTTTGTGCCTATTGCTTCTTGTCCTTTCACTGGACACCACTTGCTCCAATGTGTCTATATGTTTTTGGTACTGGGGAGTCCAGAACTGGACCCAGTGCCATAGTTGTGGTCTCACCAGTGCTGAGTAGAGGGAAGGTCAGCTCCCTCAGCCTACTGGAGATAGTCTTAGTAATGCAGTCCAAGAGGCTTTTAATCTTTGCTGCAGAGGCACATTGTGGTTCATGCTCAATATGTTGTCTACCAGGTCCCTCAGGTCCTTTTCTGCCAACCTGCTTTCTAGCCAGTTATTCCTCCCCAAATTAAGAATCTTGCATTTGTCCTTGTTGGAATTTATGAGTTTGCTCTCTGCTCATTTCTCCAGCCTGTCAAGATCCCTCTGAATGTTGTCTGAACCATCTGGTGTATGCACCGGTCTTCCTAATTTTATATCATCCATAAACTTGCTGAGGATACACTATGTCTCATCATCCAGGTTGTTAAGGGGGGATGTTGAACAGCTTTGAGCCCAGTATCTTTTAAATCCAGTTTACAGTCAAAGTATCTAGTCTGTGATTCATCAGTTTGGCAATAAGGATGCTATATCAACATTAATAAGTTGAGATAAACAACAATTACTCTTCTATGCCCATCCACAAGGTCAGTCATCTCGTTGCAAAAAGATACAAGGCAAGTTAAGCATGACTTCCCCTTCATAAATCTGTGCAGACCACTCCCAAGCACTTTCTTGTCCTTCGCGTGTCTTAAAATAGTATCCAGTATTAGTTGTCTCGTCACCTTTGCAGGAATCAAGATGAGGATGACCAGCCTGTAAGCTCCCTGGATCTTCCTTCTTGCTTTTCTTGAAGATAGGATTTTCTTCCAAACCTGAGGAATCTCCCAAGGTCATCACAACCTTTCAAAGACAGTTGAGAGTGGGCTTGCAAGTGACATCAGCCAGCTGCCTTAGCACTTGTGGGTGTATGCTCTCTGGCCTCATGGACTTCCTTATGTCCAGTTTGTTTAAATGTTCCCTAACCTGGTCCATCTCCAGTGAGGGCAAGTCTTCCTTGCTCCACTTTCCCTGTGCTCTCAGGGGTCTGGAACTCCTGAAGGCTGGACTTACCAGTAAAGACTGAAATGAAAAAGGCATTGAGTACTTTGCCCCTTTCCATGTCCTTTGCTACCAGGGCCCCTGCTCCACTCAGCAATGCATCCACATTTTTTCCAGCCCTCCTTTTGCTGCATGTGTACTTGTAGAAGCCTTTCTTGCTACCGTTCGCATCCCTCACTCAATTCAACTCCAGACAGGTTTTGGTTTTCCTTACACATTCATGCATGTTCAGATAGTGCCTTGATTTTCCTCATGGGTCACTTGTTGCTGGTTTGACTTCCTTTATGATTCCTTTTATCCATGCAGGCCTATTGTTATGGTTTTTTGCCCTGTTCTGTCATTTTAGGGTCCTGAACTCAACCATCTCATGGTCACTGCAGCCTAGACTGTCCCTGAGCCTCAAATTCCCAAACAGTTGTTCCTCATTTGTAACTGTGAGGTCTCCCCATTGGCTTGCTGATCACCTACATTAGGAATTTTTCATCAGCACACTGCAGAAAACCCTGGCGTTTCTTATGTCCGGCTGTTCCGTACCTCCAGCAGCTGTCAGAGTGATTAAAGTTCCCCATGAGGACCAGGACCTGTGAGTGTAAGGCTTCTTCCAGTTGTCTAAAAGAGGCTTCAGCTGCTTCTTCACTCATGCTGGTCTGCTTGCTAATCCTGACCCATAAATTCTCAGGTGGTTTCTCACCCACAACCAGAGAAAGCTCCACACATTCCTGCTGCTCTCTCACATAAAGAATAATTCCCTGCTTTTACTGTCACAGTCTGTCCTCCCTAAAGAGCTTGTATCCATCCATAGCAACAGTCCAGTCATGTGAACTATCCCACCACATCTGTGACCCAAATGAGACCATAGCCCTCCAACTGAACAGGGACTTCTAATTCCTCCTGGTTTTCCCCATGCAGCATGCATCAGTGTAAAGGCAATTCATAAAGGCACCTAAACATGCTGATTTCCCAGAAACAGCATGGGAGTATTCCCCATCATGTTGTCCCATAGGCAGTTCCTTATTTATGTGCATACACTTGGAGTGACCCCACTTCAGCCCTGTTCTGTTGATTGTGAATTTCCTCTTTTCGTATCACCCACATAGTCTGCTCGCCAACTCTATCCGTCACTTTCTCACATGATTGTTAATCATTCTCTCCCTTCCCTGTTGTTCCTACTTTAAAGGTATTCTGGACAGTTTGTTGCCAAAGATATTTTTGCTTACTTAGTCTGTTAGATTGCATCTCTTCCATGTAGTTGTCATAGAAATCAAAAGCATGTTTCTAACACCAGTTCCACAACTAATTCTTGTCCTACAGGATCCAGCCACTCCTCAAGCCCTTCACCCTGCACTGGCAGGATGGAGAAGAAAACCACCTGAGCTCCCCCACCTTTGATCATTATTCCCAGAGCCATATTTGATACTTTCCAGGTCATTCCTGAAAGTACAATTGGTGTCCATGTAGAAAAGCAGTAGCAGGTAATAGTTTGAAGATTGGATGAGTCTCATTAGCCTGTCTACAACAACTCAAATGCTAACCTCCAGCAACCAGAAAGCCTCCCTAGATCACAGGTCAGGTTGGCAGATGGGGAACCCCATTGCCTGCATTAGGGTGTCTCCCACTAACACTCTCCTGATCCTCCTGGTGCTCCTGTGTTGCTCAGACACAACTGGCTCAGAGGTTTCTTTTTACAATGCTCCCAGTTTCTCATTAACTATGAGGACAGTGAACCTATTATGCAGGTGCAAGTCCTCAGGAGTAGCAGAAGCCATCTTCCTGGTGCCATCTTCCAGCCTTTCCCATCATAGGGGTTTCTACTTGCCACCCTGGCAGGGACAGACCCTGCCTGCCCCTCTGCTACAGTTGGAGGTTTGAGCTCCTGAGTCTGCAATCTTTTCAGATGAGAGCCATTCAATTGCTTTCTTTTCATCTTTGATGCTTCCCAGTCTGCTGACTTCTGCAGGTCTTTCTCTGTCATTTGGTGTCACAGCTTCTTGACAACTGCACAGCTGCTACAAGCTGTGAGACCGTCTGGCCTAAGAAGTCCCAGGCATTCCCTGCAGCTTGAGATTTGTAGAACTGAATCCTCCTGAATATTTGTCTGTAAAGCCTTGGATGTTGCAGGGACAGTAGCTCTAACAGCAGCTGGGAACTGTGTCCTGTCACCTGTGGCATGTCACCACCACAGCTAGGTACATGTATGCTAGTTGGCACAGAGCTGCTGGCTCCTTCCTTCTTTGTGCCTTTCTGCACAAACGGCTGCATATGTTAGATGGATAACTCAGTTAACTGCACACACACTGCTTTGCTGAACAGAAAAGGAAGGATAGCAAGACTGTGGCACTCACCCCAGAATGAGGTACATTGAATGTAATTATTTAAAAATTAAGCACTTGAGCCCAAGCCATCATTCAAAGTGACTGACTTCAGTACCTGTCTTAACTTCTGAAGCAGTCTGTAGACAATGTTAGGAGATGCGAAAGGGTAGAACCAGATCTAAAACTGCATGTTTAGGTAGCTAGTAACATGCTAAGCACAGTGCTTTGGGGGAATCTCCCCAGTATATTTCTTTCCTCAAATACAGAAGTTGTCATATGGTCCCTTTTATAGCACTTCTAGAAGAAAGTAAAGGAACAGATGATTACCAGAAAATACTGATCTCATTCAGAGAATGAGATCTGCAAGTCCAATTTCACCCTTATCTGAAAGGATGGTATTCTTTTCAGGCCAAAGGTAATTTTTCCAAGTGTTTTGTGGGGATTTTTTATCAAGCAAGTGTTTAGTGAACGATGCATATACTCTTCTGCTACTAGGCAACCTAATTTCAGGGAACATCATATGCATATGTAAAGAGCCAGACAACTGAATAAATTTGCTTTTTTCTCTAGGAATTTTGCTTAGATTTGTACTGATGAAATTTCATTGAGAGTTACAAAGGGTATACTACCAACTATTTTTTATCATTAAAATGCATATGGCTTTCGGCATCCTAAGCAAGTACAGATAGAAGTTTGTCACCAGCATTCTACAAGCTATTCTATAGAAGGTAAGTGTTTCTAACTTAGCTTGTTATTTTATAAAAAGAATTAGCTTTCACAGTCACTGGATAGAGGCAGTTGACAGGCAATTGCTTTGCTAAAAATAGAGTTTTAATATTGGGTGCTGGAACATCTGATTTAAATTGAATTTTTACTTTCATAGGTATTTGAGACAAATTAGAAATTGGCAATTTAATCTGCCTGAAAATGAGGATAATGTTTGAAAGATAAGTATACACAACCATTAGACTCAAAGAAAGTCTTTAAAACTCCTTATCCTTTTTGTTAGGGGAAAGTAAATAATATAATCCCTTTTATTCAAAAATAAACCACAAAAACCCCCACAAAACCAAACAAAAATAAACCTAAACACAACAAAAATAAAATAAATTAGCTGAAAGAACAACACAAACAAAATCAACATAGACAAGCAATAGGCAAACACGTACAAACCTGGAGTTAGGGGAAATAAAAATCTGAGAGACCAAATATATAATCCTTTCTCACAGTTCCTTTTCCAAATAAGCTTTCTCCTACATGTGAAAAATGGAACTGAAAGAGGTGCTAACTAGAACACATAAGGGAAGCAAGCCGTCTTTTAGCTATAGCTAGTCAGTTCTAGTGCTGCTGGAATTTAAGGGTGAGTTTTAAGAAGACAGAACAAAAAAAGCCCTGCAAAGATATGAAGTGCAGTTTTAAGGTTTATGTAGGATATTCCCATGGAACAAGATGACAATGGGTTCACTGTAAATGCTCTTAAGCATGGAAGAAGAATATTTCAGTAAGACTAATAATGCAACCTTAAGTTCCTTTCTACACAGTTTGATATATGCAGTTTTATACTGGTAAAGCAATACTGTTTGTACTTAGCTAAGGCCACACAAGAGAATTAGTTGAGGTATACTCAAATAAAACCATGGAATGAATTCACCATTAAGAAGTGTGGATAGTCAAGGGTCCAGTGCTTCATCTCACTCCCAGGCTGTCTTATTTTGATATACAGGCTTTGTTTTGTAAGACCATTTATATAAATATCTGCTTACCATTGAATTTCTGATTACATAGACCACAGTTATCATTCAGTCTGAGCAATGCTGTACTCCAAAATGTTTCAGTGCTCAGAAATTCTGGAAAACAAGAGCCCAGTGCCCAGAACTCTTATTTACCCTTCATTAAATATCAGTGAAGGCAAACGAAACCGAAAGGGGTCTTTCCTGAGGAAGAAATTAGTAAGAACAGATGGAACAAGATTAAGCTGAGAAATCATCTTTACAATTACATAAGAAAGGCCTGTAGGATCAATCCCTATATCAACTTTAGATTTGGTCTGGTAACTGTGACAACTGAAGAAAAGTTTTATCCCATTTCCCATAAACGTGGTCAAGCACTGGAAAAACATATACAAGTATAACTTCCTGAAGTCATAACAAGGGAAAAAACAAGTTGTTCCCTAACATAACTGTATTGTTTCTTTCATTTCCCTTCCAAAGAAACATTAGTTGGCAGTGTTCTTTTGGTTGCTACTGAAGACCTTTCCTTGCAAGACATAACAGATTTGCACAAATGGTTTAAAGGTGTCTCAGTCATCAAACTTTTCTGCTGGATCTTGTAAGACAAGATTTATTAACAATGGAAGAGTAATAGAAGTATTTTAGCCATACTTTGAGAATTTCAGTTCTGTTACGTCCTGCATCTCAAGTACTGAATTAGCTGCTAGGCAGAACACTAACTTTTTAAAGCTCCCTACACAAATATCGTAAATGTTAAGGAAAAAATGAGACACCTTTAATTTATCAGCAGTCTGTTAATTGGGCCTTTTTCACTTTTGGTGTTCAACACACTTTTACCCTATATCCAATCCATATATTTTAATTGGCCATATTTTTTCCCTTTATGAGTCATTGTACCTATTTTACAAACTGAAGTTATAATTAATTATTAAATGTACAACTCTTTTTCTATTGAAAGACGTGCAATTTTTCAAGTTTAATCAGTTCTACATCAGGACAAAATTATCATTGACAAAATACAAAGAAATTAATCTATTGACATCAAGAGATAACTAGAAGTAAAATAACCTTAACCATTTAAATTATTAGGTTGAAAACTTTATTGCGGTGTTCACTGTTCCTTTTTAAGCTCTATGGATAGGATCCAGTCTATCCAATTTCACTACCTAAGATGCACTTAGTTTTTATCTTCCTAGTAAAAAAGCTGCACAAAGAAAATACTTCTTTTAAGTGGACAGGGTGCCACATCATGTGTCAGACAGTGTTTACAATGCTGTTGCTCAACACCCTCACTGAGCACTACTTCTAAAATGGCAACTGTGAAAACTGATGGGAAAAAAATAAAATGTTTATTTACTATTTTGCCACCACTGCACATCTATATAACCAGATAACAAGAGTATCACAGAAGTATATAGACATTCAAATGATGAGATAGGTAAATCCTGACATGTGGCACCTCTAGAAAATAGCAATATTAGGAATAACAGGCTGCTACGGATAATGAAGTAGGACAAACGTATACACAGAGGTCTAGCTTTGACACATAGTACCATTTACAAGGCAACAATATAAGATACAGCAGGCAGCTAGGTAACTAAGGAAAGTAGTAGCTTAGCAGAATTGCTGAACAAGGTAGAAATTACCAGGGCAATCAAATCATAGACACCAGATAAGGTTATAAAGTGTGGTAAACCATGACCACTAGGAAAAGGGTAAGCAGAAGTTGTTTATGTGATAGGGAATGGGAGCTGTAAAGGAGAAGAACTTGAGAAGGGAAAAAGGAAATAAAAGATTAAGTAAATCAGTGAGAGGGGCTGTTTAGGATACCTGTGGAGGATCTCTGTGCTTCATCATGTCAGACTGGAGCTAGAGAATAAATTTATTTTGGCATTTTTTCTCCACCAAAACTTATACCTGGTGGCTCTGTGCAGTCAGGAAAGTGCTGGGCTCGGTGCTTTCCATAATGCTGCTTGGGGTCATCTATAGGAGGTCATCTAAACACCCTGAGTGCTAAGAAGAGCAGACCTAAATTATTTGAATTTCAAGAATTGTAGATAAATTTTCTCACAGATTACTCTGCAAATTTATCACCTTTTTATTAAGAAACAAAATAAAGTGATGTAGTTCTGCTGAACGACTACAGAACAACTTAAAAAAAAAATCCTGCAAATAATGGATCAGCATCAGTTAGTTCATTCTACCTGCTAAGAGTTGGGGGGTTTTTGCCAGAGATCCCAGCACTTCACACTGGACAAATATTAACTCGAGTATGGTTAGGCATTTGTAAAGTACCTGAAACATTACAGCAGATGCATAACTGAGCATAACAAACATCTAAGTTTTTGTGGCCATAAAGGGTTGGCAAATGTTTCCTTGGACTGCAGGTACATCTCCGACCCAAGATGCTTGTTTTCTGAGCAACCGAGTAATATGGAGGGAAACAGATTCAGAAAGTGTATACAAATTACTTTACAATTCTCTCAACATCTAGAATAGAGTTTTACTAAATCAGTGAATAAAATTACTCTGGAAGGAGATTTTTCCAATAATTATGGGGGTTTTGCAAATGTATATGGAAAAGTGAATAGCTCTTTTGGGTATTTGATTATATTGCACACATAACGCACACATAAAGAGCCTCTCAAACTGTTTAACAGCAAGAGTCCATGAATGCAACCTCTTGCCACCACAGGAAAAATCCCCAAGGAGTTTGGCTGCCTGCACCCACTGATACAGTGCAGCCTTGCAACCTTGGATCTGACTGCTGGGAAAGAGGATGTGAAAGCAGGTGAAATAAGCCTCACCAACGGGCTACTCCCATGCACTCAGGAGCTGCATCTAAGCTCTAGATCTTAGTGCTGGTCCCTGCCTGAACTACATTGTAAGTACTTCTGTGCCTGGCCATGTACCTCACTGATCCTCACCCTGATCTGCCAACTGTTTCCCAGCTTGACCTCAGATCTGTCTCAGTACTTCATACTCTCTCTGGTGATCTGGACTCCTGACTGAATCTGGTTATTCTTCCATCAGCCTAAATGAATAAACCTCTTCTGAAGCTATGTAGCCAAATCCTGCCAAGAAACCAGTGGGCAATGAGTACAGAAAATCCTTTGCAAGTTAATGTAGTCATAATTAGCACAGGAAAAATTAAAATACTTGCAAAATAGAAAACCAGGGCCTCAAGAGACCATTTAGAATATTCCCTGACTTAAAGCAGTAGCAACTACAGTATTCATAAATTGTTCTAAGTTTACTGAGTCTGATTTTTTTTTCTATTTCAGATCTAAACAAGCATTGTCAGTTTGGAGATACACCTATTGTTGCAGCTGAATAACAGGAATTGTGTCTCCCTGCAAATAATCTCACTTGAGTAATTACTAGCAGATATTTACACATTCTGTTTGCAAATTTCTCTTGTATGGGATAATCCATAACTTCCCTAAGCAGTATCCACAGCCTTCATTACGCTTGTCACTGTAAATTTTGTTTAATGTCTAATTACGGTTCATAACTGACATGGAAAACAATATAATCTACATAATGTTCAGCTGTGCATCTTCCATGCTGCCTGACAACAGCTCTGTCCTAGCAAGACTAATGGAGAAGAATCACTGGAGTATATTAGTGTGACAGTTCTTCCTTCTACTGCTAGGCACATTATGGTAAATTATAAGTAATATCACAGCTTATAAAACTAAGTTATGAACCACTTCCTCACAGGGTGCCTGTGGTCTAGATGCCATAGACATCAATAAAAGTATATCTTCTTGATTTTTTTTTGCATATTTTGCCCGGTGATTCAAACCTATGATTCATGGAGCTCATAAACATAAATTTACTCATGTATGGAACAAAGTAATGGTAGGTTGATCTGACAACCTTTTTGAAATTACATTCACCACCACTACTTTACTGAAGGTGTGTGTTGCACAAAGGAGGATAGTTTGACAGCAAGAGAGTATTTATTCATAGCAGACTTACCTTACTGCCACAAGCTGTGGTAGATGATTATCTTCAGTACATAAGAATTGATTTTTCTGAAACACTGAAGTCATTGCTCACAGAATTGTCCTTACCACAACTGCCTTGGAGTGGTCCTGGATCAAGAGCATTGATAGAAACTAGCATATGAATTGAGCGTGTGATCTCATGATTCGACCAAGGTGAAATATGTAGTTTTAAAAATTTTATTGCTAATAAAATCTGTCAAAATATTGTTGCTTTCCCTATTTTTTATACATTGTGGAGACATAAAACTGAGTCAAAACTCAGAATATTTTAAATATAAAAAATGAAAATGTCAAAGGGGGGGGGGTTGTTCTCTGTCAACATGATGTGTAGACTCATAAATTAAAAGATTTTGCAGGATATCTCAACAAAAATGAACCTCACAGTTCTAAAGGACAATACAATGGTTAGCAATCACAGTCAGAAGAGGGTTTTTTTTTTCCTTTTTAGCTGATGAAACTTGTACAAGCCGATACACATTTTTGCAGACAAATTAAAATGTAAAGGCAGGCTACTTTATTTGTGTGAAGTAGTTGCCAGATAAAACTAGAATTGTTTGGTTTATTGTCATCATCACTATTGAAAATTAAATTAAAACCTTTTCTAAATAATGAATTAATTATTTTTACTTTCTCCATTTTAAAATGCAGTATAAAAGTATGCTCACTGACTGAAATTCTGAATTTTTGATCTCTAGTTAAGGCACAATTTTTTAATGGAAATACTGGATTAATAATATTTTAAAGACTGATTTATATTGATATCAAAAGAATGCACCTTAAAACATGTTTATACAAAGATAAATAATATTATTCCATTTTATATCTATGGAAACTTAGATTTCAAAAGTGATGTCAGTTTCATGAAGTTGCTCACAACATTTTCTGTTTCTTTCTTGAGCTCATTCTCTTGTAAACTCTCCTAGCTGTTCCTCTGTATGGAGAGTTGACCAGAGCTCTACACAGAGACTAACAGTAAGACAAGTGAAACTGGAACAGCTGCTAATGTCAATGCCATAAGCTGTGCCACTGACTGCACAACTTCAAGCACACACAGCTTCCCATTCTGTTTCAGTGTGACTAGCTTTGTCTTCCGTTACCACCTTCAGCAAAGAACATACTGAAAACCAGAAAAAAACTGTTTGGCTATCTATGATAACTAATAGCAAAAAGACAAAGACTGCCCACTCCTCTGTCTTTTTTTTTTTTTTTAAATTAATTATTTTTCTTTTCTAGTCTTATTTCCTGAACAGTATTGCTTTCCATTTTTGCTATCCTAACTGCACTGATAATTTTAATCAATTTTCAGATTAAACCTACCACATCACTGTCTTAATTTTAAAATATATTTTCGACTTTTTGCCTTTTAATCCTGTTCTGAAGTTTTCCTATGGCTTCTACCTTTTTTCCATGTATACTTTGCTCAAGACCTACATAATCTTCTTCTTTGTGTTTGCAAGTAGTTCTCAAGCTGCTTTCATATCCTATCTTCACAAATGTATGAGTACCTCACTGTTCCTATATTTTGCCCATACACTCTGATGCTGTCAAAGATCTCACTTGTATCTACTGTTCGTGCTTTCTAGAGAGACTTAACATCTTGCAAATCTTTTTTTCCAAACATGGCAAAAGAAAAAGTAAAATACAAATGGAAGGAGATAGTTGAAAAAGCAAAATGTTTTGGTTTAGTTATGGTAAAGAGGTACATGTGAAATTCAGAAAATTTCCAAATCTTTAGAGGCTTTCTACTGAAGATATGAATTGATTAGTACATGTTTTTGAGTAAAAAAACCAAAAAAAACCCCCCAAAAAACCCAAAACAAAACAAAAAACAACCACCACCACCCAAAAAAAAACCCCCACTAAAGCCAAACTAAACAAAGAAACGAAAAACAAACAAACAAAAAAACCCAAAAAACCCCAACCAACAAAACCCCAAACCTCCCAGCCCCCCAACTAAGTAACTCAAACAATCCAAAGCAAAACAGAACCACAAAACTTTTTTGTAAAAAATAGACTACTGAGAAAGGCTAAAAGGAAGGGAAATTAATTCTTCATATTGATCACAATAAAATCTTCCCCATTTTTATGTGCTGCCATATATAGGGAGGAGATAGCAAGACATGGAAGGAAATCTCAGATAAATTATACATGACATGGTACCCATAAACAATAAAGGAAGTCCACACACAGTTGTACTGGGGACATGTCGAGTCTTCTTGAGAAAGTATTCCAAGGAACTGAAGAAGATTGTTTCCAGATGTAGAGTTTCGTACTCATTTAGAAAATGAAATTGTAAATGTTACCTGAGAAGTTACAGGGATTCAAAGACTCTGCACATAAAACTTACTGAATGCTGATCTTTATAGGCAAACAGATTCCAAAGACTGAATTTTCCCATTTGTGAATTATGCTGTCAAGAATGTATGACTTTGAGAAGAGCAGTATGGCTGATAAAACTTTTTAAAGTTTTGCCAGGGTTTCTCCTCAGCCCCATGATAGGACATAAATTCTGATTTAACTTTCTTTTTTCTTCGGTAACTAGAATCTTACAGAGCTTTACTTGCCACTCTGATGTATGTTTTGGATACACTACTATGTACCTAGCCTTCTAAAAATACCAAACACATAAAAGCGACTGTTCTAATGTCTCTTCTAACAAGCCAGTCTTTAGGCATTCACCAGGGTGCTCTAATCATCTGTTTCAGAACTTTTTATTTTTCAGCTGTCTAGTTTTATGCTGCTGAGTGGTGCTTAAAAACCTTTATGTTCCATTGCAGTTGCATTGGTATGTATAGATGGTAAAAAAAATAAATAAATAATGAAATTACTGCTTTAATTTTAAAGAACAGTGTGTCAATCAGATATTTTCTTGCAAATTAATTCTTGAAAAACATTTCTGTGGAAACACTGTTTGTTAAAAAGAACTAAAGGTACTTTCATGTGTTTCAGACAGGAATAAAATGTTTCAGTTACTGTGAATTTGTTAAGAAGAATTTTTTTAAAAAATTTTCCAGAAAGAACACAATTACGCTTGCTACATATGTTGCTATTATATTCTAGCTTTTTTCCAGTCACATACGCTTTCTTTGCCTTCTCTGTAAATTAGGTTATTTAAAGAGACTAACCTACTTGAGAATGTATGTGTTGACTGTAAAGAAAAATATGTTTTATATTTTTGTGCTATGATGAAATTATTTAATTTATATAATATTAATTTGCATTTTGTATTTTACCGTTAAAAAAACCTACATTACTAACTAATCTATGATTAACATAAGCTTTCCTAATTCTGGTGTTTACTCTGAGGGCAACATCTGTGTTAATAAGTAAATAGGTCAGGGCATGCTCTATGACTCTAAAGTCAAGTGGCCCAGCTTGACAGAAGTATCTATCATGATAATAGAGCATATGCAAAACAATGGCTTTGTCCCAAGTGAGTGTCAACTGACACTCACCCTGCCATGGATCACATCCTGCAATGCTTCTCGAGCACCACTTGCCAAGGCCTCACTTCACCTACCTCACTCATGGCTGGTCAACAGGCACAAAGACACTCTATACATCATAAGCCAAGTCAAGCTCAGAACATGGTTTAACACTCTCCCACTTACAGATCACACACATGCCTACTGTCACCACTACAACTTTTGGTTAGTTCTGTCTGCTGTTGTCACATGCCGGTCTGAGACCGGAGCGTGGTTCTGTTTGTATTCTCGGGAACAGAATTAAGACTCAAAACGGAGTCAAGATCCAAGGAACTTTATTTGCCCAACAATAAATCTGCGAATGCAAAGGGAGAGAGCGAGCGAGAGATAAAGAGAGAGAAAAGAAGGTAAGAAAGAAGGAAAGAAAAGGAAAGAGTTCAAAGCAATAGCTACCACTCTGGAGCTGCAGCGTCCTGACAGTCCAAATTTTTTTCAAGTCCAGTGGGGGAACGTTCCATCCGATGTTAGTTGGTTCCATTTTTTATAGAGTTGGTACAAGCTGTTCTGCTTAACCACACCTTCCACCCAACAATGGTGTATGAGCCCAACATCAAGGGGCCTCCAGGCACTTTGACCCCCCTGACCCCAAGTCTGGGCACATGCACAGGGGTTTGGTTAAGTTTTGCAGGATCAGCCTCCCGCTGTTGCTCCATGGCATCAGTGGGTTTCCTCCTTTAACAATGTATAGATAAATCTCTGCGGTGGCAGCGGTGTTATCTTCCTGCCTTAAATCTCTTCTTGGCAGTAGTCATTCACTGTGGTGATGGCATGAGTTTCCTGCCATAGCAATGTTGAAACAATACATCTGTTGTGGAGATGGTGGGTCTCATCGGCGCAGTTTCTCACACCTGTGCTGCCAGCACAACCTTGCTTCTGTACTCTTTCCATTACTAGCTAGGCTCTTAAATGTCCTCCATTCTCTATGTCAACAACCTTGGTATTTACACAATTACAGCTCTTAAGTTTTATTAAAAAATAAACTGTATGTTGAAAAAAATGGAGGAGGCAGATCAGCTAAAAAAACCTCACATAAACAAACCAAAATCTATTCAATCAATTGATCAATCATTCAGTTGGCCTGGGAGGTACTGAAGGGCTTAACAAGCATTTACCAAATGACTAATTTCAGATCTCTGAAGAGTCTCTGACCCTCATCAGAATTAGGTGTGCTAATGTGGTACTAGGAGGGAAGTGCTGGAGCTCAAGTTGGAGAGGCAGAGCTGCTTCCTTCTTCTTGGTGTGCTGGATGTGAGGTGGCTGCTATTCGTCTTCGCTGGGTCCAACCTGCAATGAGACTGATCACAAATCCGCAGCCCCTACATACTCCTTTTGCAAACATGGCCAACCACCAGCAGGGTAATAGAGACAAACAGGAGAGCTGAGCCTTTATGAGCACCATGTACACACAGGGGGTGCTCACATACACATGAGCAAACCAAAAGGCCTGATCTATTTTAACCACCTATTTACTCTCAAAGCTTGCTGGCAGATCAATCTCAGTACACACACATCCACGCTCATACAAGTCTCTCTGATAACAGATTCAGTCTTATGGTCTCCCTAGCAGCTGGCCCTTTCCTGTGCTATTTGCTGGTAGGTTCAGCTTAAAGTTCACTACTGTCTTGATACAGAGAGCACACACACAAAAAAACAGTTAGGGAAGCAGTTTAAAGCAAAGATGGAACAAACTGTGGAGATCAAGTGCAGGGCTCAGCCAGATACGTACTTCCCAGCTCCTCACCTAAATGTTACTGGTCATTTTATCTTCCGTTCTCTCTAATTTACTGTGCTTATTCTGATGTGATCTGCATTGATCCATCTTTTGACCCTTCCTCTAAACATCCCGTGGTAATATTTATATCCCTCCACAATCATCTTGAACATCTCAAAGTTTTACGCAGTCTCTCAATCCCCCTCAAATGTCTCATAGAGTTTCTTCTTTCTGTGAGACCCATGATAATCTTATCAGTTGTGAAGTTCTGGCTGAACAAACCCAAGCTTACGCTTGAGTGGTTGTTTAATGGCCCTTTGAGAGCCTGAGAGCTATGGCCCTTGTTATTGTCTGTTTTCCTGTTCATGAGGGTTTGTGTGTTTGGTTTATTGTTTTTCTTATCCTTAAAGAAATATCCTAGTAAGTCAGGTGTTCTTACATTACACATATCCTTAAGTTGTATTTCTACTAAAGTGCAGTCTTCTGAGATAGCATTGGACCTGATCAGAGACTGTAACAAAAAGCAGTTTTGGGACATTAATAGATAGCTCAAGAAAAAACATGCAGGAGACCAAATCTGACAATGAAAGAATACAAATGATGAGGGTTAAGTGCCTAGACACATGACTGGAAGTGTTTGTTATATCAGTGTATATGTAGCCAAAGTCTGAAGGATGACTATCCAGTTCAGAGTCAAACACTTTGGTCTGGTCCTGTCTTCCCCTGTCCAGCCTGAAGAATGACAGACTGTAAGGGTATTTGGAGGCTGAGAATATCTGCTTATAACATCCCTTAACACAGACTGGTCTTCACAAATGTTTCAGGTAACATCAGAAGGAAAGATATTTTCAGTCAGCCCATACAAAAGTTTTAGATTTCTGTCTTTCTGTACTCTTGCCAGACTACTTGTGTCTTCCCAAACTGACAACAAATAATTCAATAACCATTCTTTCAGTATTTCTTTGAGCATTTCTGTTCCTTTTGTTTAGTTTTGTACCTCCACAGTAATTGCCTAATTTCATATTTCTTAATGGTTATGAGAATGTCAAGTGACATTATCTCAAAATTCTGTATGAGTCAACCTAAATCAAACTAAATTCCCAGTAATTGGGGAGCTTTAGAAATAACATTACTGTATATTCCAAATTATGATGTCTTTCTCTTTATATTTTGCTACTAACAATCCCATACCTGTTTTTAAATACAGGTTTTATACTACACTGTAATTAAATATCAGTTAATAGTGTTGGGTACACTGGAGATCTTCTCAGTATATTGAAAATTATTTGCCGTTCATTCTGGTTTTGTTTATTAAGGGGCAAAAATTGTTTGCTAGGTTTTTTTTGAATGCAAGTCTGAAGAAAAAGTGGAACTGAAAGCAGTCTGAAAATGCTGTACAATTTTCAACTTATGATGTCCAGATTTGATTAGCATTTTAATGCCTTAGTATTCTTTCCAAGCAGTCAGTGGTTAATGAAGTGAAATAACTTGAAAGCACTTAATAATCTTTGAAAAAAAGTATATATAATGCTTTTTTTCTAATTTCTTTCTGACCCCTCCTTTCAAGGATATTGAAAGGAAAACACTTGAATAAGTAAACAGTTTTCAAATCTTGTTTCAACACAGAAGGCTGATAATTTTGTACATTAGATAAGGGAGATATGGCTTGGGGAAATGCCTCAAGGTTTTGTCCTCACCTCAGGAAAGATTTCAGTCAAGTTAAAGGTAAAGTGATACATTTCCTCCCTTGTTATGTCTGCTATTACCAAGAAAA
The DNA here is from genome assembly GCF_015220075.1 of Falco rusticolus. Taxonomy (NCBI): domain Eukaryota; kingdom Metazoa; phylum Chordata; class Aves; order Falconiformes; family Falconidae; genus Falco; species Falco rusticolus. The sequence goes on along the minus strand of NC_051188.1, from coordinate 51,216,507 downwards.
CACGCTGGCTTGTGCTCATATCAGCCTGACTGAATGACAGAAATACTGTATAATGCTGCTGATGGTACCTAGTTAATGGAGGGTAATGGAGCAGAAAATACATTCATTACTGAAAAGGTGGAGAAGAGATGCTTTTATATTGTTAGCCTAGAAAATCCCAAATGACTCTAAGTATTTGTAGAGTTCAGGAAAGATTGTAAGGATGTTGGCATTACACAATAAATCACTTAAAAATGCCCTTTCCCCTTTTACTTCTACAATCTCTACCTGGCTTAAAGGTTTAGAGTCACCACATTTTGCTCTTCCTTTTGTGAAGATTTTTACCATTCCATTCTAGGACAAGACTTAAAACTCTTGTTTATAATGAAAACCTGTATGCAAATGTTCTTATTCTTGTTTCAGACTTCTGTAGTGTACCACGAATAGCTGTGGCATTTATTGTAATTGTGATCAAATTTAAAAAGCTAATATTAATTTTAAGTTTCATTCAATGACAATGTCTGTAAAAGGTGGAACATTTCACATATTTTCTCCTGTTCTATAGCATTTTATTCTTATATAACATTTTCTACCTGTATCATTTATAATAAAAATAAATTTGCTTCCTAAATCTAGCAAACATGGAAGATTGGCTTCCTTTATGTATGTGTAAAGGTAGCAAAACATTGGATTAACTGTTAAAACTGGGGACACACACACACATCTGTATGGAAGTGTAATTAATCACGTGATATACTCTTGCGATGTTGGACATGAAAAAACAATACCATTTGGCAAGTTTCTGAAACCTAATTCCTGCTCTCATTTATTTCATTTTGAATAGGAATAGGCCCTGTAAGCTTTTCCACTGATAGGCCATTTTATGCAAGTAATACTAAAAGTCAAAGGCAGCGGCTTTTTATACAATCCTGTCTTAATCACTTTATATTCATCTTCTTTAAATCACTGTGGCAAGATGCTTGCAAATATTTCCAACCAAGATGTATTATCTAAGGGGTCATGGCAAGTGAAACTGCCAGTAAATGGTGTCTTAACTATGCTACTCCTCATAACACTGTGCTGCTCACAGTAGTCGTTGGGTGTTTCACATTCACCATTTCATAGATTAAAAGTAAATATTAGACATAGGAAATTTCTGGGTTTGTTCATAACCTACTAATATTAGAAGAAAAATGTGTAGAGGCAACAGAAGAAAATAGCCTAGCTGAATTTGTCCATTTGGAAACAGTTCCCAGATGTTTGATTTAACAACTGCACAAAACATGCAATATAGAGAACAATTATTAATCTGTAAGAGACTAATTCTTGTAATCTCCCATACACTCCACGGAAAAATCTGTATGCATATGTTTATATGGGGGAAAAAATAAGTGTATAAATAGAATATGTGGGTATATTTACAACAATATTAGTAATGCTGACTTTAATATTTCTTTTTCCCAACAATTTTGCTATGGCTACATCATATCCATCCTTGGACCTTAACTGATGGCTGAGTTTGGAGCCCTTTTGCTGCTCTAGATTCCCTCTTAAGTTACTGAAGTAATTTTCTGTATATCTTTCTGTATGGTTGAAAAATATAAGATTTAGGGGGTCTAACAATCTTCAGTTTTCTGTCTTTGATGGGCATAAACACAGTTTGTAAAGAGTAAACCAACACATCAGGCTTCTATATTTACTTCCCAATGTAATCAGTATAAATTCAGCTGTCACTGCAAGAGGAGTTAATACGTTGCTAATTATAAACCTGGTTTTCTGCATTGAACTTCCTTGTGAACAAAAATCTTTATTTTTTGATCACATTAAAATCCAAAATTTAAAAATTATGTGTGTTTTTCAAAGCTTCTTCAGAGGATCCTGGTTTTTTTCCCATTTTGGTACCAAAGTTTTCTTACAGAATTTTATCCACTTTGATTTCCACTGTAGTGTATTAGTCATCTTCCTCATTTTGTTAGAAAGACTTTTGGATGACATAAAATAAGGACTCAGAATTGCACCAGCTCTTTGCTGAAACACTGGAGCTTTGAAATATTAACCACAGCATATTTTGATACTTTTCTCAAGATAAAATTGATATTTGCAAAACAATAAAACCAGGAGAGATTTAAACAGCTTAAGAAGAAAGCTATAGGAATAGTCCATATAATTTTCCAGGTAAGTGACATTTCATTTTCTAGTATATTACCAGATAAGAAGTAAAACGTTATCAGGTTATTGTTGTACAGAGATGGAGTACAATTATATGTTTGGGGGGTTTTGTCTGTTTGCTTTCAGTCAATGTTAACTATATTTCTAAAATTTCCCACGTTTTCTGTTATGTCTATTTTGTAATGTCATGCCTGCACTTGAGAAAGAAAAAATTCATTTTCTACAGCAATTGGAACAAGCTGAACTTACAGGTAAAATAGTTTGTATTTGAATTATATAGTATTGTATTCTCAGACAGCTCAAGAAACCCTAAGATCCAAGATACCTTTACAAATGCAGTAATTTCATAGGGCATAATGTTCATAATTCATAATATTCACATTCTGGTCCTTTATTTTATGGCCTGCTGCAATGATGGAACCTGGAATCAAGGTTCAGTTTCTGTCATTCAGTGAAAGGCAATTTGTCTCTTTTCTGTATGCTTGTCAATTAATTTGCATGAATTTCCAGCCTCCATGGAACTTATTACTTATCACTTGAGTATCCAAGTTGATTTTCTTTTTTCATATTTGAATAGTCAGTGAATTCCTTTTTGCTGGCTGTCAATCATACTTTTATCTGTAGATTAATAAAGGCAGCATTTTATGTAACATGACAAGTTTTGGGGGTTTTTTCCCCCTTTTTCTTGTGGATTCAGTGAAGTATAAATAATGTATTTGACAAGAATATTTCCTGCCATTAATGGTAACTAGTATCTCATACTATTCATTAAAATATACAAAGTATCTTACACTTGCAAAAAACAAATTATAACTTTTGTCACCACAGGATATGAACAAGCACCAGCAAACTTCTGTCTTAAGCAGTTACAATTAAGCATAAGCAGCAACTTCCTATAGAAATCTCTTATTACATGTTACGTCTTCACTGGAGTAAGGATGGTAACTGTAAGCTCTGAGAGTTCTGGAGTAACGCATGAAGTCATGGAAGTATCAGGTTTTGAAGAACACACAGTTCTCAATTCAATCTGGAACAGAAGTGAGAACAAGTAAAAAAAAAAAAAAAACAAAGGAAAAAATTAATTTCTTTTTAACTTCTATTACTGGAGTGGCAACTTTTAATATTGACTCTTTTACTATTGAATAAAGGTTACATGTATATTTGAACAAACCTTAAGTTAAAGAATTCAGTTCCCATCCTGCTCCTATTCCTTAACTGCCCAGTGTCCTTATGAAGGGGTGTTATCTTTATACAGTTTAGGTTTCAGTGCTTACTGAAATAGTATTGAAGACCTGGTTTTAGAAATTAATAAAATCAGATTAATTTAATAAATATACTTTTCATTAACCATACCAGTATATATAAATCACTACTAAGCTGATAAGTAAAGTTGCACAGATTAATATTTTTTATGAACTGTTTCCACAGAAGGGAACAGCAGGGGGAGAGAAAAGACGGATTAAACAAATGAAAATGGAAGCTGGTTTGAAAATGGTTTTCTCTAGAAAATTAGAAAAAAAAAATACTTTGAACTAATATTTTGAACTATTTGTTTTTGTGTTTTAACATGAGTTTAAGACCTATATTATCTGATTGCAGGCGATTTCACAGGAAATAATTCAAACCAGAAAAAAATATGTTGAGCTTAGAAAATCTTGGAATCTTTTTGACTTTTATTTTTTAGTGCTCAATGCCCTGTACCTAAGCCCTAACACTGGTCATTCTGCCACATATTATCTGTACTGTCTGGAAGAAGCTGTACAAACTAAATGTGATAGTTGTTTGTTCTAAAAGAATAAAGGCATGCTAAGCAGCTATCAGAGTTATTTATGTTTCTGTGGTGTGAAGTGCTGGTTTTGACTGGGATACAGTTATTTTTTTCCATAGAAGTTTCCATGGGACTATGTTTTGGATTTGTGATGTGATAGTAGAGGCACATTTTTGTTACTGCTGAGCAGTGCTTACAAAATCAAGGTCTTTTCTGCTTCTCACACCACCTCGCCAGTGAGCAAGCTGGTGGTGCACAAGAGGTTGGAAGGGGATACAGCTGGGACAGCTGGCCCCAACTGGACAAAGGCATATTCCATACCATATGACATCATGCTCAGCAACAGAAGGCTGGGGGAAAAAGAAGGAACGGGGGGACATTTGCCATTATGGCATTTGTCTTCCCAAGTAACTGTTAGGCGTGCTGGAGCCCTGCTTTCCTGGACATGGCTGAACACCTGCCTGCCCATGGGAAGTGGTGAATGAATTCCTTGCTTTGCTTTGCTTGCATGTGTGGCTTTTGATTTACTTCTGAAACTGTGTTTATCTCAATCCACAAGTTTTCTCACTTTTACTCTTCCAATTGTCCCCTGCAACCCAGCAAGGTGAAGTGAGGGAGCAGCTGTGTGGTGCTAATTGCTGACCAAGCCTAAATCATTACAGACCTTTTTAGTGCCCAACGTGGAGCTCAAAGGATTTGATCGGTATGTGCTAGATCTGATTTATAAATGTTATTGCTGTTTAGTTATGAATTGGCAACCTCCTGTGGTTGCCATGCTGTTTGCCTGCCTTATTGCGTATTAGAATCGTGCTAGTTTGTTGCTGCTTTTTGCTTTCACTGCTTGCTGTACTGTTCATCATCTCACTGTGCTGTGCTTGGGAACATTCTGGTAACAGCAATGGCAATGCGCCTGGGCTGGCAGATGGCCAGGGCATCACTGCTGTTTCTGTGCTGCTGTACTGGACAGGCTGGAACTCCAGTGTGAACTCGAATGGAAGGGACTGTGACCTGTGGATGAGTCCATGTAGGAATGGGACACCCCAAAGTGTCTGTGGCTGCAGATAAGCCCATGCTGGAGTATGTACATCTGGAAGCATCTGGCTGTGGTTAAGTCTGTGCCACAGCAGGTATACCTCTGAAGGGATTGTAGCCCAAGGATTTGTCCGTGCTGGAGAATGCACACCTTGAAGCATATGTGGCTGTGGGTAAGTCCATGCTGTAGCAGGCACACGTTGAAGTATCAGAGGCTGTGCATGAGGTCATGATGGAGCACCTCAAAGGATGTGGCCGTGGATAAGCCCATAACAGAGCAGGTACAGCCCTGGAGGGACTGCAGCCATGGTAAGGCCACGCTGGCTCAGGGTCACTCCTGAAGGGACTGTGGCTGTGGGTAAAGCCACACTGGAGCAGATATATCTCTGAAGGCATTGCAGCCTATGGAGAAGGCCATGCTGGAACAGGTGCATCTCAAAGCTGTGTGTAAGCCTCTGCTGCAGCAGGTACACCCCTGGAGAGACTATGGCTCATAGGTGAGGCTCCACTTGGAGCAGGAACACCCCTAAGGCGCTGCAGTCTGTGGATAAATCCAAGCCAGAGCAGGGGCAAGGAGAGGAGTTCCTGGCAATGTTAAACCCCAGAGGCTGGCCCAAAGAGACCGGGGTGGAGATTTAACTTTAAATTGTTGGAAATGCCTTTAAATTGTTGGAACCTGGGATTTGAGTTGCAAGTTATAAGAATTACTATAGCAGGAACCAGCTGAAAAAATGAAGGACAAGCCTTACAAGTCTAGGAAATGTTTAAGAGGCAATGGAAAACAGACAAAACTCAGGGTATCTTTTCCTAAAATGTCACTATTGAAAGGACTAGATAAACATGAAAGAAAGAGAATTTTTATATTCTGATTTTCATTTGTTTCTTGCTTTCTATGTACTTTTTTGTTGTTAACTAAGTGAAGCTGTATTTTGAAAAGGTGTTTATAGAGAGTGCTAATGTATTTTTAGAGCAAATACTATGGCTGGAGAGAAATGACCCACTGTGTGAAAAAAAAGAATGACCAAATTCAGCCTAAGTGAAGGTTGGGAGTAACTGTTCTTTTTTAATGAGTTAATTGATTAATTAAGTCATGTTAATTCAAATGTCCTCTTTTCAGTTTATTTCAAGCACCTAAAGTCAGAAGCACCTAATGTCAGAATGTGATTTAGTACAGTTCTTGCAAGTTGCATTAGAAAGGATATTGAAATAGTGTAAAGAACAGCTTGCCCAGTTCCGCCAGTGCTGGCTACTAAAACCTCTGCCTGACTGTTCAGTTTGGGAGGGATTTGTTTTTGAAAAATATGTTGTTTACACACAGGATTTATGTATTTATTTACTTGAAGAGATGGAAGGAAAAAACAGCCCTCTGGAACAGTCAATAGTCATTTCAGATGATAAAGGTGTATTATCAGGTCTCTGTGACATCCTGTTTGAGCAAGGGTTCAGATCAGCATGTCCAGTGCTGCAGATAGAGACCAGAGCTGTGCGCTTTAGCAATTTGGACATAATGTGTATATTTTCTCTTGTATTTAATTAATTAAAATTACAAGTTGATGAGTGGAATTCCTTCATCCTTGTTTCACAGCTTCAAATTTGTATGTCTAAATCTATCTTTTCATTCTAGGCTCCTCTCTAGTCAAAAAATCATAATAAGGTCCTGAGAGGTACTTACTCTTTTCTAATACCTACAAGGGAAAGCAATAAAATATTACATAAATTAAATTAGATTAATAAACTATGGCTTAACAGACCACTGGACAGAATATTTGTTTAAAATGGACCTAACAGTGCTAGACATTCTGTGTTACATTTTGAGAGTCCAGTTTCATTTGCATGTGTGTGACAATAAATTACAAAATCTGCACATGCTTCCTGAAACAGAATTTTACTTTTACAGATCACCTTAATAGCGACTGACCTACTGTGTAGTACAGAGTACTGGCAGAATTTTATTTCTTAATTGATGTGTTTGTATTAATTAAATTATTAGCTTCTTGATTTGTTATATTTTAATATAAAGCAATATTACCAATCTGTTCTTGTGTAGTGATGGTTACAATTATCTAATAATTGTACAACCAGTATATCATTATACAGAACTAATAATTTTCCTTAATTTGAATAATATTAAAATAATTAAAATAATATTAAAAAGAAACAGATGTTAATTCCTTGACAATGATGTAGTATATATTATTTCAGTCTCAGTCTGAATGCACATAAGCCTTTTTCTATCAAAAGAGGTATTTAATGCTAAGTTCAAAATTGTCTGCCATAGGACAAATGGAAATCAACTTCTTCAAATCAGCAAGGACTGGATGTGGTTTTTAGTTTCTATAATCTCACTTGAACAGATAATTTTATAAATTTCCATAAAATGTATTGACCACCTAGAGTGACAGTAAAATGGACTTGGTATGATGTATAATGAATCAGGATTTTCCTCTCTTCTTCTGCTTATTTGCCTTTACTATTTTACTCCATTTATAATTTTTTCTGCTTTAATATTTTGAGGTTAGTTGCATTACACATAAATCTCACTAAGGGAGAACATTTACCTTAAAATCCATCTGCTCGGTTGGTTGCTGTGCAGAATTGTCTAACTATGGGAAGTATTTGCTGTAGACTGTGAATTTCCTGGCCATTCAGCTTCTTCTGTCCGGATAGTAGAAATGTTCTGGGAAACTGATGATTGCATAAAGTTCTCTGGAGATGGTGGTGAATGCACTTAAATCACCCAAGAAGTGAAAATATTTGATTTGTTCATGATATTAATCCTGAATCATCACTGTGGCAGTGCTGATAATTCCTATGTTTTCAATCGAAAATGGAAATTAAACCAAGAAATAGAAGTCTACACTTTACATTCCACTCTATCGTTTAAAAGCTGAGCTTGTCTCTTTGGTGAGCATCCTGACAAATCAGCAAATTTATATCCTATGATCTCTCTCTTTTGTTGAAGCTGAGACATTACTGATGGCAAATTTGACTGTATCATGAGAGAATGAGGATAGTAAAGATGTCTTATACTCTCCACAAAGAGATACGGACTAGACAATTCCTTGCAGATTGCATTCAGTTTTATTGAAATGTCAGAACTGAATGGCATTTCCTAGGTCTGGTAACATGCCTTGCAAGCTCCTAGATGAGAATTAAATGTTCACCAGCATCACTTGACTAGCTCCCCTTCCCTTCCTCTTCCCTTTTCTCATTTCCTCCTGAGGTTTGACTTCCAGCAGGAATAAATGCAGATGTGGAAGCTGGAAGGGGGAAATGCAGCCTGGGCTTCTTATACAGCTAATGGATAGTGTAGTGTCTGACCTGGGCAGAATGGCTCACTCTTTGCAGACTTCATTTTTCTCTGCTCATTCTGCTGAAAACTTACATGCTTTCTTCAGTCAAACTCAATCTTTCTTTTCTGAAAAAAACAAAACAAAACAAAACAAAACAAAACAACCAAACAAAAAAACCAAACAACAGGTAAGCTGTCCAAGTAAGGGGCCGGGATTCCGTGTTAATTGATTTTTGCTTGCCAACTAAATTATAAATCAAAATAAAAAATGGTGAATATGCTAAAAGCTAAACCAAATTCCACCTGCAACCTTTGCAATTACTTTTTCAACCACCTGTCCTGTGAAGTTTGTGATTTTCCTATCTGGCTGTAGACAACTGATTCATCTGTCTTCAGCTGTACAGTTCCTTCTGCCATTGAGAAAATTATTATAACATTACTGAATTTCTAATGCTCATTAATTTCATTATCTTGTGATCATGTGGAATTATAAATGTTCTTTAAAATTAGAATTGGTTAAAATATTAAAAATTCTCTATCTTTCCTTTCTTCCCCTCCTCTCCTTAAAGATTGAAGTTCTGTAAATTGTCTTGTGATTTTTCAGCAGTAGCCTCCCCTGATTGACTCCAGCTTTCCATAGACAAATACTGTTAGAGATCTTTTATACAAACTTTGCTGTGAGACCTCATTGAACATGATATAGAGGACTATAGTAGTTGCAAAAATGTATTGGGAACAGAGATACGTAGAAAGCTCCTTCATACCTGGCTTTGGTTTTGCCACATTCATGGAAGCTGTGAATAGTCTATCCAGGGCATAGTAATAACCTAACCAGAAGGTTCCTCCTGTCACTGATTTCCTGTGGAAACTATACTGCAAGCAATAGATATACATTAAGCCATTAAGGTTTAATGACAGATAAATTGAGTGTAAAGTGAAAACAGGGATTTAATCATTCTCAACCAGTGGAACTATTGATGAAGTCATTGGCAAGTGTATCATCAAACCTGAAATCCTAATGAATTCAATAGTACTTCCAGTTCAGAGGAAAAGCATAAAATTGATTTAAAGCAGTCATATCTTCAAAGACTAAAGAAGCAGCTATGGTTAAAGTACAGTATAGTAAAACATTTACAGAAAGCTTAATCTCTTCTACAGTCATGTTTGGTTTCTGTAAGGCTAGGACAGGGAAAGTGGCTGAGATAATCTGAAAAGAAAAGCCCAAAAATAATGTAATATAAAATGTTTAAAATCTAGTATACTGGGCTTTGATTAGTTAGATTAATATGGAAAACAAATTTAAAACCCAATGAAAAAGTGTGCATCGCATAGTTAAATGGCACTCAACATATTCCATGAAACCATGAAAAAGTTTTTTTAGTGCTCATAGTGGTGAAAGTTTGAAGGAATAAGACTTTTGACAGGCCTAGCTGACTGGAAATTATGTGGAATGGCAAAGCAGAAGTGGA